>NW_021319486.1:3650116-3714940 GCF_001605985.2 Dendrobium catenatum
AAATGAGGGCGAAATCTCTGGGTAGTGTCTTATCTACAAACCCATCTGCCTTCCAAAATTTACCTCGGAACTTAGCTCGTTAAAACTCCCTCGCCGAATAAGAAAAGCGAGCGGAGGCCGGGGATGAATTTTCGGAGCCCACACTTTTCTGACTCTTTTAACTATTTTAAATGGAATAATATAGCTAAAGCTCAGCTTCCCTCATTGGCAACAACTAAATATTACCTTCATAGACCAATTTTTTAGAACATAAATTCATCAACTTCAAATTCAACCATTTTATACTTTGGGTGATAATATTTTTAAAAACAATCCTACTTTTCTTAGTACCTTGATCAATTAACTACAAAACTAGCATTTATCTCTCCAACTTCAAACCAACTTAACGGGGTTCCATACTTTTTGTTATACACTACTTCATAAGGTGCCATTTTAATACTACATTGATAGCTAATTTTATAAGAAAAAACATATCAATAGAATATGATCCTCTAACTATACCCAAGAAATCTAAAACATAACCCTAGAAAATCCTCAAACACTTGAATAACTCTTTCCGATGGTTTGCCAATCTTTGATGAAATATAATTTTGTGCTCAAATTTCAAGGAATAACCCTCCACAATCTAAACATGAATCTGTCATCTATATCAAATATAATATCCTTAAGAATTTCATACAACATCATCAAACCTTTGTCCCACTACGTGTGGTCGGCTACATGAATCCTTTTCACCATTGTGTCCTGTTTAAAGTCAAATTCTCATTTAAATCTAATAAAAAATATCATTTCTAATATTTTCTAACCAAGTCTTTGTTAGGTCTACCTCTACCTTTCTTAACATAAGTCAAATCTAATGCCTCAACTTTCCTAACCGGGTCATCGGAAGGCCTCCGTTTAATGTGACCAAACCATCTAAGTCGACTCTCTCTAATCTTATCTTCCACTGAAGCTACTCCAACCTTATCACATATATGCTCATTTCATATCCTATCTCTAAGGGTAAAACCACTTATCCACCTAAGCATCCTCATTTCTGCAACACTTAACTTAGTATTATGCTTCCCTTTTAATGGCCAACATTCAGCACCATAAAGCATTGCAAGTCTCACCACCATTTTATAAAATTTTCCCTTAAGTTTGAGGGGGATTTTTCTATCGCACAACAAGCCCGATGCATTTCTCCACTTCAATCATCCAACTTGAATTCTGCTGATAATATCCACATCTATTTCACCTTCATTCTGAACAATAGATCCAAGATATCTAAAACGTGTACTCTTATTAATGACTTGATCGTCCAAAGTTACAATCCCCTCACTAGGTTTATTACTACTAAAATTACAATCCATATATTCAGTTTTAGATCTACTCAAGCGAAAATCTTTAAACTCTAAGGTTGACCTCCATAATTCAAGTTTACCTTCAACTCCCTCTCTCGTCTTATCAACAAGAAGAATATCATCAGCAAAAAGCATACACCAAGGTACATCCTCTTGCAATTGTCTAGTGAGAACATCCATAACTAAAGCAAAAAAGATATTGACTTAAGGCTGATATCCTTAAGAATTTCATATAGTCTAATAATTTTCTTAACAAATATCTTTGCCAATTTCTCATATAAAGCAGTCTGATAAATAGGCAAAAAATATGATGGCTCTATCAACCTATCAATCATAATCCACATGCAATCATGCATTTTCACTAAGAAAAACTTATAAGAAAATACATAACAATATTTTTCCATTTTCACTCTAGTACTATCAATAATTATATGATTCTACAAAGCTTTTGATGTTCAACTTTCATCACTTGATGTGATTCACATTTTGCTACATATTTAGCTACATCCTTCTTAATCCCAAACTATCAAAAGAATGACTTTGAATTTTTATATATTTTGATACTAGATGATTAAATTGAATAACCTAAACAATAAGCTTCCTATAGAATCTCCTGAAATAGATCAGAATCACTTAGAATGCAAAGATTCAAATTACTTTTGCTCACATCATACTCATTAATGTTGAAATCCTCTCTTGTTTGTCTGAATTTGATTTACTAGCTTCTAATATTCACACTAATCTCATGTGAATCGCATATTATTTTCTCCAAGGCAGAATACACAATCATCTGATGTAAACTGCCTGTGTTCTGATAATTATGTCTTCTAACCTCCACTTGTAAGTCCATCGTATCTCTAATTAGTTCTTCCCGAGTCATTATACAACTTCATGTTCACTAGACTTCCTATGCAATACATCTACTAAAATATTTCTAAAACAATACTGCATATGAAGATCATAATCCTTCATCAAATATAAGCATCTTCTTTGTCTTAAATCAATTCCTTTTTGATAAAAATATACTTCAAACACTTATGTGAATATTTCATATATACTCCACATAGATAATGCCTCTAAATTTTTCAAGCAAATACTATCGCAACTAATTCTAAATCATGCATTAGATAATTCACTTCAGTTGTTTAGAAACATTAGCAATCACTTTCCTATTCTACATTAAAATACATCCTAAACCCTTCAAAGACGCATCATTGAATATCTAAAATCTATCAATTCCAAATGTAATTGCTAACACCTTTACAAAGGTCAATCATCTTTTAAGCTCCTTAAAACCACATTCACATACTTCTGTTCAATCGAATTTAACATTTTTTCTTATCAATCTAGAAAGTCGTAAAGTAATTTGTGAAAATCCCTCCATAAATCCTCTATAATAATCATCCAACCCATCAAATTTTTTATCTCAAACACACTAGTTGGCCTTAGTCATTACACTACTACTCTCACCTTCTCAGGATCAACTGATATATCTTTACCACTAATGATATGTCCCAAGAAAACAACAATATTACTTGGCCAAAACTCTCACTTAAAAATTTGTAATAATCTATACTCTCTCAGCAAACCCAAAACAATCCATATTTGATAATAATGATCATCATCATTCTTGGTATAAATCAATATATTAATAATAAACACTTACAAACTGATGAAGATAAGGCTTGAAGATTTTATTTATCATATCCATGAATACTACTAGGGTATTGATCAATCCAAAAAGCATAACTAAAAATTCATAACCTACACTATACACCAAAAGTTATCTTTGCAATATCACTCTCCTTCATCCTGACTTGATCGTACAAGATTTTAAATCATTTATAAAAAATATAAAATCTCCAGCTAATTGAATAAGGAAATTATCAATCCTCAAAAGAAGTTATTTTCTCTTAATAGTCGCTTTAATCATATCTCTGTAACATATGCACAATCTCATCATACCATCCTTCTTGTCCATAAATATAATATGAGCACTCTAAGGAGATGTAATGAGTTTGATGAACCCCTTCTCAATCAACTCTGATAATTGACTCTTCAACTCTTGCAACTCCTTATTAACCATTCTATAAGGTGTTTTAACAATTTTTATAATTTCAAGCTGAACATTTGTTGTAAATCTCCTTTTTTGTTGGCAGACCAGCAAGCTGCTTAATCAAAAAAAAAAAAAAAAAATCATTCACTATAGGAATACTTCTTATCTCACCAATTATTTCTTTGATTGATTCAAATTTAGCCCATCGTATTAATTCACCAATCTTTCTTCATTTATTCAACCTAACAGAATTTTTCAGAGATGACATTATTTCTTTCGCACATTAAAAGTAAAATGTCCAATCATTCGGAAAATCAAATGAGTCTCTCCTTCCAGTATTCAATGGAAGCATAATATTTAGTCAGCCAAATCCAAAATTACATAAAACTCAGTCAATAATATAAAAACAACAATAACATCAAGCCTTTATCCCATTATGTGAGATTGGTTACATGAATCTTTTTTCTCCATTGTCTTGTTAAGAGTCAAATTCTCATTTAAATCTAATAAAGAAATGTCATTTCTAATATTTTTTAACATGATTTTTTAGATCTACCTCTACTTTTCTTAACATAAGCCAAATCTAATACATATACTCTTCTAAGTGGGTCATCGAAAATTGTCGTTCTATGTCACCAAACCATTTAAGATGTCTCTTTCTATTCTTACCTAGTTACCTTCCATTGGAGTTACTCGACCCCTTTTCACGTATATGTTCATTTCAAATCCTATCTCCAAGAGTAAAGCCACTAATCCACCTAAGTATCCTTATATTTGTAACACTTAACTTAATATTATGCTTCTTTTTTAATGGTCAACATTCTGCACTATAAAGAATTGCAAGTCTCACCACCATCTTATAGAATTTTCCCTTAAGTTTGAGGGATAATTTTCCATCACACAACAAGCCCGATGCATTCCTCTGCTTCAACCATCCAACTTGAATTCTACTAATAATATCTCCATCTATTTCACCATCACCTGAACAATAGACCCAAGATATCTAAAATGTATACTCTTATTAATGACTTGATCGCCAAAGTCACAATCCCTCCATTATAGATATATTACTACTAAAATTATACTCCATATATTCGGTTTTAGATCTACTAAAACGAAAACCTTTAGACTCTAAGGTTGACCTTCATAATTCAAGTTTACCTTCAACTCCATAATTCAAGTTTACCATCATAAAAGAAGAAGAAGATTAGAAAGAAATAGGTGGAGGGAGGAAGTGAGAGTTAAGAGAGAGAACCAATTTGAGAGGTCGAGCTAGGCGTTGGGTTTGACTTGAGGTGGCCAGCTATGTTGCACCGATATGGATACGGCAACACGGATACGACACGATACGGATACAGGACACGGTAATTCTTAAAAATACAGGATACGGATACGGCGCGGATACGACATTATAATATATTAAATATTTAAAAGCATAATATTTGAAAAGTAAAAAAAAAATGAAAGCAACAACATTTGTAGCATTATATCTTATAATATCAAAATAAAAGTAAGCATTAAATATTTAAATGTCTAGTACAACAACAACAAAAAAAACATAATTTGTCCAGCAGATGAAGTTTTTAATTAAAAGTAAGAAGGATCGACATAATTAATCATCATGAATTTGAAACATGAAAATTTTTAATAAAAAGTATAGATATGTTGCGCCTATGCCGAGGTCCAAGGGGGCGATGCCCCCTGGCAGGTCGCGGGGTCAAGGGGCAACGCCCCCGAAACTAATTTTTATTGTAAGAGTTGCTTTAAAGTTTTCTCTGCCTTCTCGGCACTGCTTGGTACCATTCGGTACCCCTCTGTACCGAGCAGTATCCGAGTGATACCGAGTTCCGATACCGAGCAGTACTGAGTTCTAGTATCGCTCAGTACCAAGCAGTACCGAGTGGTATCGAGTATCGAGCAGTACTAAGTTCTAGTATCGCTTGGTACCGAGCGGTACCGAACAGTATCGAGCAGTACCGAGCAATACCGAGTAATGAGCAGTACCGAGTACCAAGCGATATGCGTGTCTGATCAAATTTAAATAATATTTTAATTGGACAAGGCAAAGCCGTATCGGAGGCGTATCCGTATCTAACACGTGTCTGATACAGCATGCCTCATAAATAGGCGTATCCGTGCAACATAGGACATATATGAGAGCAAGAGTATCGAGAGAAGGAGAGTGGAGAAGCGTGAGCATCGAGAGAAGAAAAGGCGAGGGGAGGCCTCCTCGGTGTGGTTGTTCGCACGAGATGGAGGAGTAGAGAAAGGCAGGGGTCATCAGAGAAGCTTTCACGGGAGAAAAAGATCGGGCTCACAGGGGTCGGGGTCGGGTTTTGATGGAGTGTAACGGAGTAGTATTTCGAATGAGAAGAATGTTATTTAGGTGATATATGAGTAAACAGTATAGTTTAGTTAGGTATGTAAAAACAGTAATTTTAGGTATTATGTAGGTAAAAAGCCCTTGATTTTAACATAATGTTGACACTCATATGAACTTAATTGCTAGTTTTTACATTTAGTTTTTACATTCCAATGTCAGCAACATAACATAAAATTTATAGGTAGTATATTTTATTAGTTATCTAATATAATATACCTACATATATTTTCATTACAACATTCTGACCCCACGTAGTGGGATAAAGGCTTGATGTTGTTGGTTGTGGTGGTGGCGTTGTTCTTGTATAGCTAGACTTATAATATCATCATAACTATGGATACATCTAACAAAAGATTTACCACCATTAATGTGAGTTTACAAAAAATTTTGAATGACGTGAAGATCTTATTCAATCCATTACAAAATATAGGAAATATAAGAATTGCCATGATTTAAAATTTGATAAAAGTCTACATTGAAATGACTTTTGTCTCCAATTTTAATAGACAGCAAAATTCTAATAGTATATTGGACTGTTAGCTTATTTTGATAATGTATTCACTAAGAACCACATGATTGATGAAAGTTGTATTAGAATTGTTTACGCTAAGTTGGTAATTGTGCTTAAATATTTTGGAAAAAGGCTCAGAATGAAGATAATCCTATTACTATATGAGCTAAGATGAAATACAAACTTAAGCAGTCATATCTGTCACCACAACACTATATGCAATCAATTGAAAAACTTCTAAACCTTAGCAAAAACTCTTAAGTGTGGAGAAGTAATTTGATAAGTTTGAAGAGTCATTTGAAATGTGTTTTCTTGAAAAATCATAAAATATTGCACCAATATTCATTAACGGTCGTAAGAAAAACATTAGATAGAAAATAAGTACTTATTATCACAAGACAATAAATATGACTTACTCTAAATATATAAAGATTGAATTATATCTTAAGTAACCTCTTGTTATTTTTATTGATCCATCCCTTGATGAACCTAAAATAACAAAATCTGCTAATGATCCACGCGCACAAGCAACAGCATCCACAAACTTAAGTCAAGACTCATCTTATTTAGAATTTTACAATCCATGAAATTTTTAGCCCTTCTAATGCTGACTTAGGTTTAAAAGAATATTACCAAATCAAGAATGTAGCTTTACAATGCAATTTATCTACGCTTGAGACTATATCTGTTTCTGAACATAAGCCCAAACGTGAGTGAGTCATGAAAATGAGAATCAGATCGAATCTAATATAATGTTTTTGGCAAGCAATTATTTTGGTTCAAGATTACTTTCCTCTATTTTGTTACCTAATGTATTTTAAGAAACATCGTGAAGTCATTTTTCTTAGCTACTACAGCTAATTAAATGAATTTGATACTTCATTTCTTCTGAATTGAAAGCCTAACCTTCTATTAATTGCATAAGTATTATATAAATTTTTAGATAAAAACAAAAAATATTTTAAGAGTGAACCAATCCAGTTCTCAGAAAAAAGGAATATCAATCTACTGTGGATATTAAATAAGTTCTTTGTTTTTAGTTCACGAGTAACTCAATTTTGCTAACCACTCTATTATGTGACTTAATCTTGAAGTAAAAAAGAAAGAAAATAGATAAGATGGCTCAACAAATTGCCCATTCCAATTGGGAACTTTTATAAACACATATCAATATATGGGTGGACAAAAACATTAATTTACATAGTTTTCAATTGTAAGATGCTAAAGTAATGCCGCGTGTATTGCAATTCAAGTTCAAACTACCATATCCTTGAAACAAATGACAAGCACAACCCAAGAAGATACTGTAACATGCTGACGGTTTAACTATCTCATGAACCTGATGTGTATGTGTAGCGAGTTTGAGCTCCAATTAGCAGTTCAACAATTTTACCTGCAACAACAAGTGAATTTGTTTCCTTAGAAAACTTAACTAAGCAACTTACCAAAGAGACAGAGCATGCCATCATATCATCAATGTCAACTAAACAAATGAAACAGGTGCCATTAAAATGTAAAAGAAATTGAGGAAAACCTGTGAGGAACCCAAGAAATGGGACCGGATTCATAAAGTTTTCAATTTTTTCAAGACGATGCCTGAGAAAATGGAATGTGTTAGAAACGATTCCAGTATAAAAACTACCTTGTAGCGGTACATGGAAAACTATATACATACTTTGTATGCTTAGTAAAGAATGGATCTCTCATGACATATAGTGCCCATATCAGTTTCCGTCTTTTGATCTAATCAAGGTGAATGATAAAAAATATTAAAACCAAGGAAAGTGCCACTAATAATCACAAACACATCACACAGAAAAAAAAAAAGTTATTTCTCACCTAGTTTAAGAGAAAAGAAAAACTATCATAAAACAAATTTATTGCAGCTTTTAATAGATTTGAACCAGAATGTATACTTTATAGGGAAAAAATCATCATAATTCACAACAGAGAACTGCACTTTACTTGCCTCATCTTTCTCTGGTGTAGAAAGGTGATAAAGTTTATCTCCATTTTTGGTACCCGAGCTTGTTCCATATAAGAGAAAGCTCAATCCAGTAAGTTCGATAGCCAAAGAAAGAAACCAAGGCTTCCAAGCTTGAATTCCATGTTTTCGAATCAAAAGAACATAAATAAGTGGCCTCAATATAGAGATAAATTCTCCCACCACAAAAGACATGCCATAAACTCCTTTCTGGGACAAAATGGTTGAAAGAGTTGGCTTCTTGAACATCATAGCTGTGATCAAAACATTAATTTGCAAAAACTCCATCATCAAGGAGACCTCAAACTCTTACGTGAAAACAAAGATGATTGCTATCTACAAAAGCAGTTTATACCATGAGGTTGGGAAATATAATGAAAGCCGTTCAACAACTTTTGATCAGATGCCATCCTAGCCTTGTCCCCAAACCTGTTCAGTGCTGCCATGGCTCTTCCTTCTAGACTTGAAGGTATTTGACCATTAAAATGGTGTAATTGCCCGGGTCCACAATATCCAGCACTCATTTCGGGATTCCTGGATCCTCCAAGATGAGGTTCTGGAACCCCAGGAAGCTTCTTTGCATTAAGAACCTCCCCGCCTTGAAGAAGCATATGATATCCACTATCATGAAATGAACCTAATCTAACCAATGCCCTGAATTGAAACTACAAACGTCACCCTCAAAGGTTTTAAAGAAAAATCAAGTAAAATTCAGCGCAATTGGTCGATAAAGAATTGTCTTACTTCGCTAATTCCATGAATATAATGAAGTTCCACTTCCTGTCCTTGCCATAGAAGTGCTCGGCAGCAACTTCAACTACTGTCTCCAAATCTTTGAGTATGGAAATGCATAAAGACCATGGAATCTGTTCCTCTGAACCGGGAGGCTGACATTTTCCGGAGCTTGTATTGATTATGTGTTGATTCACAGCGCTGACTATGCCCAGGAAAGCATATACTGTAAAATCAACTCGAACATTTCAAATTGCAATACGCATATAAAATTAATCCAACTTTTACCCTTTCTTAATTTCATCCACAACAGGAAGTGAAAACCGATGAATCAAAACAGGGAAACAAGCATGATTATCACAATTAGAATAACAAAAACAAAAATATCAATAAAAGTTACCAAAATTGCACAGAACCTGCTTCGGAACCTATCTCGTTGTTGGAGAAGCGCTCTGGAAGAAGCCATGTCAAGCCCTGGGCAATGAATCAAGACTAGAATTAGGCAACAAGAGGAATAGCAGATGCAAAATGTTTACTTTCGCCAGCTTCAGATAAAGTAGTTGGCTTGCAGAGATTTCGACTCGCGCGTAAATAGGTCACAAAAAAACAGATGCTCCAAGCGACCAGAAAACAGATACAAAATCGAAGGCAAGAAAGAGGGAAGTTAGGGCTTTAGTTACATTTGCGAGGGATTCCAGGGACTGCACGAATTCCCTGTTTTTCTGCACCCAAAGCTTGTAGCCTTCCATGGCTGCATATGCCTTCCTCAATTTCGATCCCCTTGAAATTTGTTTGAATAAATACGAGTAAATGTTTTTTTTTTTTTTTTTTTTTGGGTTTTACGTCCACGCCATTTTATTGAAATATGGGCACATTAAAATTTTAATATTTTATATTTGTAATTTATATATCAAATATGGGCATATTGAATAAAATATTAAAAATTATAGAGCAACATGAAAATATTTCATTCATTGCATCAATATTTGATCTATAAATTATAAGCATAAAATATTATATTTTTTAATATTAGATATCTAAATAGGATGATATAAAGTGATATGTATAAAAATTTCCCTTTTTATTAAAAATTTGGCTTTATAATGTAGGAATATATATGTCGAAATTTTTTTTACTTATTTTTAAATATATATATATTCGTAGTTTATTTCACATTAGAACAGGTCTTTCAACAAAAATCATTTTGATCTAACATGAATCACAAGACATTTAAATTAAAAATTTTCAAATTAAAATCGAGACCATCTGAGTTGTAATCTCAAAAAACTTAATTTCAAACTGAACATCTTTACAATACAAACCAATGACACCAAAATTCACCTAATCCAAGCTCAAATGGCCTCAAATTAAGGACCCAAAATATATTTAAAGGTTTTAAAGCATTAATTGAATGACTAAATGATATACAAATATAACATGTTATAGCTGAATCTAGTGGCTAAACGAAACAAATCCAAGAAGCCCAAGATCACTTAACTTTGACATTATCATTAAGGTATTAAATACTTATTGAATGCCCCGTGATTGAGGAAATCAATATGGGTCGTCTGATGGAGCAGTCCGAATTTGTGTTGGATCTTCTCTATATTTATGGAGCATGCCACTCTAAAAATATATAAATAGACCTCTACTCTTCATATGAAGGAAAGTTGGAGGAGGCTTAGACCTTGGGCTAGAGATTTAAGTGATGAATCTCGAAGCACCGCCGTTAATGAACCCTCACCACCCAGCCATCACCATTGGACTTTCATCGACTAATCATCACAGACATCCACCCGGTCACCTCTACCGGACCTAAGCCAAGCATTGCCGCCGAACAATAGTTGTTGGACTTTCATCTCGTTGCCACCATGTGGTGTTTTTAACAAAATTGATATGTATCTTTAATTTGGTGTTTTTAACATTTTCAAGCACAATTGTCGACCAATTGGCCATCAATATTTAATTTATCGTCATTGTTCATCAATCTTAAGTAAAATCAAAAATGGCTTTCAATAATCATTAAGAGTCACCACTCTCTATCTGTCGACATAAGTCGGTCAATCGATTACATGCTACAACCAGGATTATACCACAAACCTTTTATTTAAAATAAAGCTCATCGACCCACTTTCTTACACATAGTATTATATTTTAAGAGCTAACCCAAATTAATTATAATATCAACAATCATCATTCCTTTAATTACACTATGCAAAGTCAATATCAAATATGAAATACTATATTTTAAGAAATATAGGAAAATTTGTACAATATGCACTAACTTAAGAAAAATCATAATTATCAATCTACTTCATAAAATTATATAATATTACAAAGGTATAAAAGCTTAATAAATCAGAAGAAAATCTACGGGAGATATAAAATACTTAAAAAACAAAATCATTGAAAATTTTAGTAAGAGCTAGTTACTTACAATGAGTAGAATAAATTTGTAATAAGAAAAACATACAAAAAAGCCCAAAGAATTTCTCTCTCCATTTTGTTCTTCTCCTCCTCAAATTTTAATTAGGTCCGGACACATGACGTAGCTCTACATCCAGACGCCAATAAAATGTCACCATGTGCTCTTACTCTTTACCGCGCGGGCCGACTACCCGACCCTGACCGGAACCCAATATTGATATGTATTAGCTGATTTGTACAGACCAAGGTATTGCTAGGTTTTGCTCGGTATTGCTCGGCAATGAGAAATATCATTCTGTCAAGACCAATACCTAGCAATACCGAGCAATACCTCGGTTTTGCTAGGTATTGCTCGGTATTGCTAGGTATTGCTCGGTATTGGTCTTGACAGAGTGGTATTCTCGTTATTGTCAAGCAATACCTAGCAATACCTAGCAATACCGAGCAATATCTAGCAATACACGAACATAGCAATACCGGGCTTTTATTTCGGGTCGGGTCGTCGGGCCGCGCGGTAAAGAGTAAGAGCACGTGGCGACATTTTATTGACGTCTGTATATAGAGCTACGTCAGGTGTTCGGACCTAATAAAAATTCCTCCTCCTCGCCTCTTTCCCCGGCAAAGAATGAAATAAGAGAGGGGAGAAGATAATGACAAGGATATTTAACATTAAATATATTAAAAAATTATTTTTGTATTTGACGTCGGAACACCCATGTAATAACCCATATTTAACCTACTGAAATAAATTTTGAAGAGTTATTATAAGTCCAAATCACAAATTATTTTGTTATAACATATATATTATAGTGATTTAATTATATTATTTTTTTCATAATTTTTGTTCATTAGTGCAAATCCTTAAGAAATTTTCTATAATTTTTGCAGCCGCAAAAAAAATTATATGAATTTTATACTAAAAATTGATTAAATTATATAATTATAATATTATTATATTATTATTAATTATTAAATCTAAATCCATTAACAGAATCTTTTAATTCACCTTTTACATTCTTTTGTCGCAAGCTAGAGAAGAAATTAGGGAAAATAAGAGAAAAAGTGAGAAGAGAGAAAAGAAAACTTAGGATTTGGAAGCTATAAAGTAATTTTCATCAATCGATTATGTTGGAAGATTTACTCATCTTATTGTAAGAAACTATTATACTATTTCCAATTTCAATAATTTGATATTTTTAGAATTTTTTTGATCAAATTTTTATTTTTGTTATCGAAAAATGAGAATAATATTTGTATTGGTAAAGCTTTCATCATGTAGCTTTTTATATCTTATAGAGATTGAGATTATGAACCTTTTAAATATTTATTTCAGATGTTTTACCGGATGATTTGAAAAAAGTAGAAATTTTTATCAATTCAAAATTTTATTTTAACATCTAAAAATAGTATTTTAGTTTTATTAAAACTTTAGAATATTGTTATATATGATCTATGATAATTTGATTAATTTAAAAAAATATAAAATTATACTCAGTTGGGTTTTCTGTTCCTACCGTTATGATATTTTAACACTTTCTTAATTCAGCCTAATTATGCTTTATTTATTGCAATTCATTGGAAATGAATATGGGTATGCTATTGAGTAATAGCTAGTCCCTATTATTATTATAGTACTATGATAATAATATGTGTGTGAAAAAACAAATAATGATGGATTATTCATAATCCATCCATTGATGTATGTTGGTTGGAGACGAATTAACTTATATAAGATGGTGGCCGACAAACTTTCATTTAAATACTGTGGTTTGCTTATATCCTCTATTGATTCACGTGTTTTACTAATTGGAAGTTATAATGAGAGAATTACTGTACTGATGGACAAAGAGTGACAACTCTTTTTTATTGGGCTAACAGTTTACCGATATTTATACACTGTTAGAAATTTATTGATTAAGCCAGAACTTTTTACTTGTTTAGTATTACTTCTGAAAAGTGTGTTATTGAGGTATTGCTCATATTATTGTACAAATTTGTTATTACTACATAGATTTACTATTACGACATTATTTTATTTCTCCTGCCATTGATTTTATTTTATTGATGCAGACACTGATACTATTTGATATTATTTATTCATTCGATTGATACTGAGTATGTGACATACTGAGTACATAATATACTGAGCATGTGAACTCTACAGGAAAAACGTCAAATACCGGCGGTTTTTTTCGGCGGTTGGGAAAGCAAAACCGGCGATTTTTTTAGGCGGTTGGGAAAGCAAAACCGGCGGTTTTAAATTTTACCAGCAGTTTTTCGGCGGTTTATATTGGCGTAGGAAACTTTTTCCGACGGTTACTTTAGGCGGCAGTTTTCCGGCGGCGGATGCCGCTGGTGACTACCGGAATTGTAACCGGCGGTTCTCCGGCCGTTAAGCCGCCGGTTATATTACCGACGGCTAACCGGCGGTCACTTTACCGTTAAACCGCCGGTTCATATTGATGTCCGGCGGTTTGCCGGCGGTTTATGGACCGTCGCTAGTACCGACAACTTAACGTACCAAACCCATCGGTTAGGCCGCCGGTAAAAATCGGTGGTCAAACCGCCGGCGACAACACCGGCAACACCGGCGGTCTATAAACCGCCTGTTATAACCGCCGGTAATAAGCATTTTTCCTGTAGTGGAAATATTCGATAGCATGTGTAGACTATTTTAAGGTTTTACATTATTAATATGATTCTAACAATTTTTATTAATGCTTTGATTTTATTAATTATAATATTTTTTTAATGATTGTTAGTACTAATTCATTGACTGCTTTATTAATCTAATGCAATTTGATGCCCATACTAGTTTACTAATTTCCTCATTGTATTATTTTATGGTATATATACTTTATTGTTACTACTTATTGCATGTTAGGTTTCCTATTTCTACGCATATTCATAAATCATATAAATGTTATTGTTATTACTCGACTACTCACATGTATATTGCTCCTTTATTGTTCTTTGAGTTTAATTATTAGATTTGTTTTACTTTTAGGGTGCTTGAGCTTATCATACATTATTAAATTATTTCAAGTCACGATAAGGGAGTAGGTGTGTGAGATTAATCAGGATCCTTCAGGTTTAGATTATTATTCTTTTAGCTTTTTTTTTTTTACTCAGGACATAGTAGTTGCGATATGATTGTGTAGGTCTTAAGTAATGTAAATGATTTTGAATAAATAAATAAATATGTATATATTGATGTTGTAATTGATAGTTTCACTTATGCTGGTGGTTATATTAATAAAAGAAATTAGGTACCTCAGGTTATTATTTATTAAAAAAAAAGAACAATTCTTTCAAATTAGATTTTGGGACATTACAGCCCATCTACTACAGCATCGCATCATTGCATATGAAAGAGCCTTGTGTCGCAACTCCACCTTAGCATCATTGCACCTAATTTATATTCAAAATTCTAGAGAGCTTAGAGTCATAGTGGAGCTTTCTAGCACTACTCCCCTTGCCAGCCCAGTGCCACAATTCTACATACTAAATCAAATTCTCAGGTTTTAAAATAAATTCATTTTAAGTTTTTTGGGTTATTACAATCTCCCCACCTTAAAAAAATATCATCCTTAACATGTCTCTATTAGCTTGAGAGATTTCATGCTTAAAATAACACCACCAAAATCAAATCAATTTGAGGATTAAGGATCAATATTCAAGAATTTATGTAAAAAATTTAATCAAAATCAATTCTAAAGCATCAAAAAGCTTAACTTATATATATATATAAACAAAATCATTCCAGTTGTATCATTCGACACTTTAGGATCAATTTTTTTAATGGTTTTTATATGTTTTATTCTAATATGAATATGTCCATACCCATTCCAAGCAATGGGCATTTGACCATTTTGTGCCCAAAATTACCACATCTAAAATATTGTCTTGTCACCCTTTAATAGGATCATACATGTCTTCTCCCACGCTAGACATATTGTAGAACACATGCTTTCATAATCTTGTCAATCTTTTTCTTACTACTTTAACCCATTTTCTTATAATTCGGGCCAAAATGTTTTACTAATCTATTACTAACCATCTAGGCAATCATGTTAACAAATTTCATCATATTCTCAAACATTATTAAAAATACTTCAGTATCAGATTTATATTTATTTTCTTTTCCTTTTGGATCCATTTTAACTGATCAATGAATAAATCTCAAATACAAAATAAATCATTCAAAATAAGTAAATCTACAAACACATTAAGTCAATAAATGATGCAATCAATATTATAACTCAGGTTACAATCAAATTCTTCCACTAACTATTATCTTATACCTCTCTGTGATGCCCTATTAACCTCATTTTTGTATAAGATCATCAAGACCTGTCTAGACTCCTGTTTGGTGACCCTATAGTTGATAGTTTTCCATTTGTTAATCATAGAAACCCCAATCAATTTTTAATCCAGCCTTCAATCCAATTCCCACACTAGACTCCTATCCTGCCTACAATCAAAGTTCAATTGATCATCAATCAAATATTAGTCTTATCCAATCAATCCCAATCATTCAATTGATTGTGATTAATTCAGATATTCCAAAATTTAATTAATCAAACCCCAAAATCCAGCTCAAACTCAGATTCCCAATTCAAAACTTAAGGCCAAAAGTCCAAGTCCTGAAACCCTTTATATATAATCTTTCAATCACTTTGAAATGAAATTAAATGATCTCTGATTTATGATCCATCAAATTCATCTTAATCAAACATGTATCTAGAGTTAACCCTTCAAATTTGAGCTCATTCAAAGGTCTCTAGCCCCAGAAACTAAATCTATTTTCAAAGCTGCAAAAATCATCAAATATTTACTGTCTATGCCACTATGTCAGTCCCTTTGTTGATCTTGATCTTAGGGTCTTTCCAAGAATGCTTAACCATGCACATAACCTTTGTTATAGTATGTTGACCAATAAAATGCATTTTGCAAGATTCAGTTTGACCTAGAGTGGGCTAGGGGTCAAAATGATCAAAATGCCATTTGAGGGGATTTTTAGACTTGGACTTTTGGCCAAAACACAACATGGTTCAATATCTCAACCCTTTAAACCTCTCCCAATGAATCCCAAATATCATTTGGGATCTGTTGGGCCCAAATTCAAGTTTTGGTTTGACCTGGTTGACCAATTCAACTAGGGTTGACCAAAATGCCCTTTAGAGCTCCAAATATTCATTTTGGACAAAATGACCAATCCATCCTATGAGACCACCTACACTAGTCTCTTTTGATCAAACTAAGCATGTTGAGCCCATATCCATACCCTGGTAACCTAGTTGGCAAAGTCAACCTAGGTTGATCAGACCAACCATAAACCCTATATTCACTCAATCAAACACGAGATCAATCTCAAATTATTCAAATTTATTTGAACACCTATCCTAATGGTTTGGGCCTGACTGGACATGTTGACCCAGTCGATAGTTGACTTGTCTACCTAAGTTAAAGTCTGGTCAAACTTGACCCATTTGAGTCAAACCCTCCCATTAGAAAAAGCATGCCTCTTCAAGCCCATCCAAGCCCAATCAAGTCATTAATTCCATTCCATTTCATGTTTTGAATGCTTTCAAATACATTCCATGTCAAATCCTAAGAAGTTGACCAAAATCAACCCTTGGAATTTGGTCAAATGTATCATAATGGGATCAAATCCTCTCTAAAGCTTAGTTTAAATGCTTCCAAACCTATCATGAGTAAAACTCCATTGAGTTTGACCTAAGTCATCCCTCTAACCTTGGTCAAACCCTTTCAGACACTTAGCAACTCATTTGAACTCTCTATATATGACTTCACACTCCTTCCAAACCCATTCAATTAACATGCATACACATCCTTAGGTTTAATCTTGGTCAACTCCAAGAGTTTGACTAGTCAACTAGTCAATCCAAACTTAAGAAATGTCTCTCACGATTAACTCTCTTTCCAAACTCCAAATACAATATTCCAAAGCTTGGAAAGTTTTGGACCAGCAAACAACCTTTCCCCTTTCTCCACCTCGGTAGTCAGTGGGGTTTGGTTGACTGGTCAAACAAGTTAGCAATCACTCAAAACCTTTTTAAATGGTCTAATATTTGATCTAATTTATTTCTCCCTAGATTAAGCTGCTAAAGTGATTCCACTTGAAAGACAAAGCTATCTACAGGACCTTTAAACCAAGCCAAGAGGATGGTTTAACCAAAAGTGGCAAATGGTCCCGGCCCCCTCCCCTCAAGCCCGAAGCCACCAATGGCAAACCAGCTCAACCCAGGCTTTCCCCCTAACCTTTCAGTGGCTTGGGACACTTAGCACTCATCAGAGCAAAGCATCTAATTGATCAGGATCATCCAAACCAAACCTTAGGGCTTAAGCTAGGTAAAAGGTCTCATTTCATTCATTCATTCTAATCGCAGCCCCCAAAAACCATGGTGTAATCTATCATTTCATTTCAACTCTCCAAACCTCCCTTTACCTTTCCCTAGCAAAGACCTATCAGTCGCAGCCACTGACAATGAGTTGCTGGTCAAACCGAACCCAAACTCCGTTTATCTCAATTTGCTATCAATCTAGGTGTTTTTAGCGGTTGGTTTTTTTCTAAACAAATATTCGCGGACACTCTACAAGTTCAAAAAGCCCAATAATGCACAAATCCAACAAGTAAATCATGGTAAAAGTCTAACCCTAGCTATACACACATGGTTTAAAATTGTTCTCTATAAAGTGATTTTTAAGCCAGACGAACACATCCCCAAAAATGCTCTTAAGCTACACTTATTCTGTTTAAAATTTAAATCAATTTGACCAAGCCATTTTAGAGCACGAGTTCTTTTTTTATTCTAAGGATAAACTGCTTATCGCATGCACCTGTACATTTTTTTAGTCGTTGATCATATGATCAACAACTTTGATATCACAATTTTTTTTTTTCAATTTGACCATGGATTAGATTGCACTGTCTCATTCTTTGTATGGTGTGATCTAGACCACCTATTTTAAACCACGAATGACCTAATGATTTGAATCATTGTTGACTCGAATAAGTGACGCGTGTCGTCGAGTCCTGCATTAATGGCCAATGATTGTAGTGGTGCAATCATTGGCCATTAATGCCTTTTTGTTAATGCAGTATTGATCCCGTGATCCAGATGTTGCCGCATAGCTCCTTAGTTATTGTGGTGTCGACCTGACGCTCTGGTTTGCACTACGTGGCCCACCATTATTACCATCGTCATTTTATTTCTTTTAAATTAATTTTAATTAATTTTAAAGTGTTTTAATTAATAGAATGTTTAAAAAATTCATAAATTTTTTATTTTTTTTTCTAAAAATTATGTATAAATACTCATTTTTTTTCATAATTTTATCCACTTTAGTTTAAAAATAAATTTGAATAAAAATGTGTTATGAATTTTGAGTAGTTCTTTTTAGTTGATTTAGGAAGTTTTTTAAATTAATATCTTATTAATTATAAATCCAAATACTTTGAAATTCAGTAGTGTAATTTGGCATTTCATTCCCTACATTCAATAAATTTTTTAGAATTTTTTTAGCACTATTTTAAACTAATTATTTTTTTATAATAGCTTAAGCTATAATTAATTATAGTTAATACTTTAATTTATTGCGTTTTGAATTTGTTGTTTTGTCATCCAATCATTCCTATTGAAATTTCAAATTAGAGCTCAAGTGTATGTTAATCAAATTAGTCAATTCAAATCACTTTACATTTAGTCCCCTTTACTTTAATTTGCATGTTTATCAGTTAGTCATTTCAATTTGCATTTGGATTTAACTTGAGATGCTATAACATGTTAATGTTAACAAAATGGAGAAGTGCTTAATGGGTGAGCTTTCAAGTGTCTATCTTACTATAACATCTTAATGTTAACCCAAACATTTGGAGACTCACTCATTCCTATGCACCTAGAGCTAGGTCATATGCTCCTTGTGTATTTGTATGGTGTGGATATTCATGATGTATTTTGGGGTTTAATAACTTTGATTTAAAACCTACTTAACCTAGAGGCAATCTAAGGACAAAAATTAAGGACCCTTTTAAGAAACTTTTGATGAACCATAGAAGCATACCCAATAGGTATGAGACTTATAACATTTGAACATAATGACACTATTCATTTTAGGCTAGGAGTTTACTGATTTTACAAGCCATTAAGCTAAGAAATCTAATTAACCCAAATCAACCCTTAATTAAGCCATGACTTTTAAAAATTCTCAATAAATCTAATTTAAATCAAAAAATTCCAAATAATATATCAAAGTGTTCATAATTAAATCCCCAATCTAAAAAAAAACTAGAAGCCCTATGATTAGACATTTGATTTAATAATAATAATAATTTAATTTCTAAGGAAAATCCATAATTAATAAAATTAATTAATTAAAAACATATTAAAATTTCCAAAAAAATTTTAAACACTTGGAAAAATCTCCTTAGATCATTTCTGACCTTTGGGGGTGAATTCAAGAGGTTTGTGACTAATTTGGGTAAAAATCTAAAAATCCTTAAACCATATTTAAAATTCCAAAAATACCCAAATTGACCAAAAATTATGTCACCCCAAAATTAGTAAGTAATCATAATCATAAGTAATTCCGAAAAATTCCAAATTGACCAAACTTAGTATCCCTCAACTTTAATTAAGATTTAGTATTTTTAGAAAAATTTTAAGTCCCAAAAATTATGTCAAATCAACTCGGTGGTCAACCGTAGTTCAAAACTAGGTTAAAGCATCATAAAATCATAACTTAATATAGAAAATTTTAAATTGAGCAACTTAGAGTCTAATTACTCATCTTAAGATCTAATATTTAAAATAATATTAAATTTTAGAAATAACTTTAATTTTAAAAGTCAACTTTTAGCCCCTTAATTAATGTAATTAAATAATTCCCAAAATTCTAAAAAAATAATAATTCATTTAAAATTAAAAAAAAGTTTAATTATTAAAACTAGCAATTAACACCTTTTAATTTAAATTTATAAACTTTTAATCCTCAACCAATTAAATTAACTTAATCAATGTCAGTTACTATTGGGTAACCTGGGCCTACGAGGCTAGTAACGTAGCCTCATAAAAGGTAAAATAATCTTCATAGCCGAGGTGAGCAACAAAAATAGTAACCATTTAACAATTAAAATATATCTAAGTTAAGGTCTAATACATTAATATTTAGACTCAAACATCAATTTTCCCTTTGACCTTTAACAAACCCAGACATTAGACAACTTCAATAAGCTGCCCAGTCTATTACACATCCCAGCCACACAACCTTTTACACACACTTTTTAGATAGTTTGCTAAGACAACCAACTCTAGAGTTAGGTTAGGCTGTATTTACTTTTACTATTGTGTGCTAAGTTTTTTGAGTTTTCATTGCATGTTGTGATTAAAAGTTGATTGATGTGAGTGTTTACTTACTTTAACTATAATATGTGAATTGATGTGATAAGTAGTAGATTACTCTTAGGTTAGGAACGATTTGATTGCTCATTAAGTTTTCTATGTGTGGCCACGCTCATACAATGCTAAAATCAAGGGGGCTAAAATAAAGTTTTAAACTAACACAATTTTATGCAGTTGCTAAAAAATAATACCCAAGTCTCCTTTGTAATTAAAAGAGCATGATTAT
Source organism: Dendrobium catenatum (assembly GCF_001605985.2). Classification (NCBI taxonomy): domain Eukaryota; kingdom Viridiplantae; phylum Streptophyta; class Magnoliopsida; order Asparagales; family Orchidaceae; genus Dendrobium; species Dendrobium catenatum. Next base: position 3,671,204 of record NW_021319486.1, read on the forward strand.
ATATATATATATATATATATATAACTGCTTAAGATGTATTTTACTTTAAACTGCTTAAGATAACCTTGCATGGAGTTTATATATTTATTTCAAATTTTGATGTAATTTGATTGAGTCTTGAGTTATGAAAGTTGTTCTTTGAATCGGGATATATAGATCTAAAGTTAAATTCCAAAAAGGAAAGGACATCCCTTAGGGGAGGATCCTTTTCCATTTAAAAGCTTAAATTTGAATTTCTCTAATACCTAAAGAAGAATGAATAACATCCTCTTAGAGGAAGAGTTTTCTTTTCATTTGGGTATCTTGATACGATGAATCAAAGGAGCTCGAAGAACGACGAAGAGGTGATGATTTGAAGTGCATCCTACTTAAAATCATTTGTGTCCATTCTAGGATTAGAATTCAGGTTTATCGTAAGTGGTACCCGCCACTTTTAATTACTGTAAATTTTGGATTATAATAAACAAGAAATTTTTTATGGATATTTAATTTATTTAATTAAGTTTATTGATTGATTTGATTTATTCACTTGTCTTGCAATTAAGACTGCCTATTTTTCTTAGTTTTTTTTGGAGATTTATATGTCGAGTTTTATTTTAGCTTGGAATCCAATCAAAGGCTCGTGAGGATACGAATAAAAATATTTTTTTACTTAAAATTAAAATTTAAAATTTTAGGCTGACATAAAAACTTTAACGATATAATAAGTATGTCCGGGATCACCATAAGTCTGTATAAAGCATATTTTTACTTCTCTTCCTTATTAGGCACCTCCCCACCTAGGGTTCTAACAGAAAACTTGACTTGTGAGGGTGTAGATCTATCAAAGGGATGTTATGCAATCTCTAGGGGAAAATTTTTTAAACCTTTTTAAAAAATTTTTACATATCAATTTATTGAGTCAATCACCATGCATTGCACTAGAAATTAATTTAAAAATGAGTCTAAAATTTTAATTATATTTGATTAAAAAAATTCTCACCCAACATAAGTCAATGGACCAATTATGACCTGCTCTAGACGTTGGTTCTAATTCTCAAAAAAATTTTAACAACAACAACCCACCACTCTTTTATAAAAATGACCAGACTCATAGATTTTAATAGACTAAGTGGTTAGTTGGCTCCCCAATCCAGGTCGGGGTAAGTCCAAATTTTGCATCACATTAGCTAGGTTTAGGTCACTGTTGTATAGTGCCCAATTTAGATTTAGATTTTGAGGCAAATTTATGCCTTAAGACCTCATTTTCTAGTTATATATTCCCAAATTTCTAATACAACGATCAAAAGCACAATACTTAGCTTAGGTTAGGAAATTCTAAGTTATTTCAGAATCCCAAAGTGCCTCTTACCCCTCCTTTATTGACTCTAAAAGTGTTCACAATTCGATCTCTAATTGTAAGACCATCATATCTCTAATTAGTTCTTCCAAAGTCAGCATCCAACTTGCATGTTCACTAGACTTCCTATGCAATGCATATACTAAAATATTTCTAATACAATACTGCATATCAAGATCATAATACTTCATCAAATATAAGCATCTTATTTGTCTTAAATTAATTCATTTTTGATAAAAAAACTTCAAACACTTACGATATGTAAATATTCCATATATTACTCCACATAGATAATGCCTCTAAATTTTTAAGCAAATACTATTATAACTAATTCTAAATAATGCATTAGATAATTCACTTCAATTGTTTAGAAACATTAGCAATCACCTTCTTATTCTACATTAAAATACATCCTAAACCCTTCAAAGATGCATCATTAATATCTAAAATCTACCAGTTCCAAATGGAATTACTAAAACCTTTACAAAGGTCAATCATCTTTTAAGCTCCTTAAAACTGTGGTCATATACTTCTATTTAATCAAATTAAACATTTTTTTATCAATCTAGATAATTGTAAAGTAATTTGTGAAAATCCCTTCATAAAATTTCTATATTAACCCACCAAGCCCATAAAATTTTTAATCTCAAACACGCTAGTTGGCCTTAGTCATTACACTACTATTCTCACCTTCTCAGGATCAACTGTATATCTTCACCAATAATGATATGACCTAAGAAAACAATATTACTTGGCCAAAACTCACCCTTAAAAATTTGTAAGATAATCTTTACTCTCTTAGCAAACTAAAACAGTCCATATTTGATAGTAATGATCATCATCATTCTTGGAATAAATCAATATAGTAAAAATAATCACTATTATAAACTATGGAATATATATATATATATATATATTAAAAATAATCTCTATTACAAACTAATGATGATAAGGCTTGAAGATTTTATTTACCATATCCATGAATACTACTAGGGTATTGATCAATCCAAAAAGCATAACTAAAAATTCATAACCTACACCTTACACCAAAAGTTATCTTTGCAATATCACTCTCCTTCATCCTTACTTGATGGTTAAATAATTTTTAAAAAATATAAAATCTCAAGCTAATTGAATAAGGAATTATTAATCCTCAAAAGAAGTTATTTGTTCTTAATAATCACTTTAATCATATATATGTAACCTATACACAATCTCATCATACCATCCTTCTTGTTAATCAATAAAATATGAGCACTCTAAGGAGATGTAATGAGTTTGATGAACCCCTTCTCAATCAACTCTAATAATTGACTCTTCAGCTCCTACAATTCCTTATTAACCATTCTATAAGGTGTTTTAATAATTGGTACAATTTCAAGCTGAACATTTGTTGGCAGACCAACAAGCTTCTTATTCAAAAAAAAAAAAAAATCATTCACTATAGGAATACCTCTTATCTCACCAATTATTTATAGTGGTTTGTGGTTGATTTGGTCTTGGGTTTTTGAGTGATGTTGGAATGAAGTGGGGGCTGCATGTGTGGGTTTAGGTTGAAGATGGGTGTGGACTTCAGAGGCGAGGTCGGAACTAGGGCAAATTATTAGGTCCGGCCACTGGACGTAGAGATACGTCAGAATACTAATAAAATATTATTTTAAATTAAGCGTGTCAAAAACGCAGTTAAAATGCAGTAAAAGCGCAGTCAACGTGATAAGTTTTAATTAGATGTTCGGACCTAAAAATTAGGTCCGGTGGTGACCGAACCTAATAATTTTCCCGGAACTAGGCAGGGATTATCTCGGGTATTGGGGTCTTGAATGAGGTTAAGGCTTCGTTTGGGACGGCTTTTTTATTGCTTTCTAAAACGGAGTTTTAGTACAAAAATAAAAAAAATTGTACTAAAACTCCGTTTTAAAAAGCAATAAAAAAGCCGTCTCAAACGAACCCTAAGAGTCAAACATAGAGGGGCTTGTGGAGATCAAGTTGCTGGGTCTTGAATGAGGTCCGATAGGGTTCGTGGGTGGTTTGAGGTGGGCTGGATTGATATGGTTGGAGGTAGAGGAGGAACGGACGGCTGAAAGAATCGTGGCTTGCGGTGGATAGAGAAGAGGTGCTGGATTGAGGTTTTATCGGAGGCTGTGGTTGTGAGGTAGGGTTCAATGTGTGGCTTGAAGTCGGCCACATTGAAGTCCGGCTAGGGAGTCTGATGGGTTATGAGGTCGGGAAGATTCCTTTTGGTGGATCAGAGGAGGATGAGAGATTGGTCTATGAAACGAAGGTGGAGGAGCTCAGGTGTAGAGGGATTTGAGAGGTCTCGTTCCGAGAAGAAGTGAGGAAGGAGAAAAAAAACAAATGAAATGAGGCTCCATTCTCATTTTAATGATGAATACATAGCACAATCGAGGAGAATTTGCGCACGCGAGGATGGGCCGCTGGTATCAGTGTCATTTGCAGGGAATGAGGCGACTGTAGAACGTGATAAATACAAGATTTGAGCAATATTTGCACAAGATTTGAGCAGGTGACTTGGTAGAGGTATATATTTTTATATTTTTTATTTGCTTTTTTAACAGAGTTCAACACATGTGAAGTGGGGAGAATTATTACGTCTGGTCACCCGACGTCCGGACATCCAATCCGGGCACGGCACGTCACCGAAATACATTGGGGCCCAGTGTATTTCGGTGACGTGACGCGTCTGGATTGGTGTCCGGCAAATCCGGACACCGGACGTAATAATTTGCCGTGAAGTGGACACCTTCTAAAGCTCTCTTCCAAGAAGATAACATCTCTATCTACTAAAACCTTCTTCTCTCAAGATGTTTGATGAGTTTATAAAGTGCGCTCTAAAAAATTTCTAATATTTAATTTTTAGCCTATAATCATATAATACAATTAGTTGAATTATATCAAAGATCTTCATGCATGATGCATAGTCATCCAATATGATTAGTATATCGAATCACAAATCATTTAGGATGAACCAAGGTTCATTCTTTGAGCTCTCGGGTGAATTAAATTGTACGATATATATATCGTATAGTATGACCATTAATGATAATTATATCCTATTTTGATTCCTTAATCTATGGATTTAAATTAGGTAATTCTAATTAATGTACGTACATAAAAAACAAGGTAATATAGTGCGATCAGTTCAAATTTTAAATTCAATTTTGTTTATTTTAAGTAACATAGATTCGATTGTAGGGTTTTATAAAATAGTTGATCGTTCTGTACGATTAGTTATATCATAGTTTAACAAATCTCATTTAATTAAACATTTGAATTAATTTATGTTTGAACATATCGTATAGTATGATTTGGAACGTATATTATGATTAATAGAAAAATTTAAATATTCAATTTTACTCCACCTTGTGTGTGTATGCACGACTGTCTAGCAACATACACCTAATACAGAAAATGACTCAAAATATAAATGGTATAAACTCTATGTTAAACACAAATTGATTTATACACTGACGCTACACTGTCTTTAGCCTTGATTCTTCATTGCCGCTCAATATATTTTATACCTGAAATAGTTAGTGACACACAAGACAAGAAATCTATCATATGTATAAAACAAGAATAAGAAAATACTTATCCAATAATATTTGTTATCATCAACACAAAAGCTTAGAACTCTCTTTTTACTCTTCAAACTCTAGAAGAAACCTTTTGGAAACAGAAAGCTGCCTCAAAGCACATAATTGATGGTGATAATAACACTAAGTATTTTTATGTTATGGTCAAGAGGAATAGAGTTAGAAATTGAATCCATAAAATTAACCTTGCTGATCACTACATGAAAAAACGTCATTTCCGGCGATCATTTTCGTCGGAAAAATGGCTAAAATCCACCGGAAATGCTAATTTCCGACGGATTTCATGCGGAAAACTTTCCGCCGGTAAACCATGCGTCGGAAAAGCCCTTCCGGCGTTAAATATTTCACCGGAAATATTTCCGGCGAAAAATTCGTCGGAGATATATTTCCGGCGGATTATTTTTGCACCGGAAAATAAGAAAAAAAAAAAAAAAAGCTGCCCGCCTACTCCATCTTACCCGAGCGCCTCCCCCCCAAGCACTCCCTCAGCACGCTAACCTCAGGTGTTCCCGAACAGCCCCCGCTCACCACCTCTGCGCTTATGCGCCTGTGGCGGGGTTCGAACCCCTGCCAAGTTTCTCTCACCCGCTCCATCCACTAGGCCGAACATTAAAAACTGCTACAAACTAGACTTTATTATATTTAAAGTAGAACTGATAAATTTATATAAAAATAATTATAAGTAAAACTAATTAATTATAACATAATTTTAAAAATATATATTATTATATTCTAACGTAATTTTAAAAATATATTATTTTTCTAAACTCTAAATAATTTAATTTGATAATGAGTCACTAAATTATTTAACTTAATTTAACAAAATAAATAATTATAAATATTTATTATAACAATTTTTTTAAACATATTTAATTTTCGTCGAAAATCCGCCGGAAATTTCGCCAGAAATTCCGTCGAAATTAAATCCGTCGGAAAGCAAATAAAAAAATACGATGGTTCTCCATAAAAAATTTTCCGCCGGAAATCCGCCGGAAAATCCGCCGGAATTTCTGTCGAATTTATTTTCGCTAGAAATTCCGTCGGAAATTAGCTTTTTTTCTGTAGTGGATGGTTCTTCTATTGAGGATGTAGAGGAAATTGCTTCTTCAGGTGTGGATTTCTTTAAGGGTTTATTTAATAAAACTTTTAATCCTACTCCCATTGATACTCCCAATATTATCCCCCACCTTATTAACCAGGATGATAATTTGGCTCTCAATGCCCTTCCTACATTGGAGGAAGTTAAGAAGACGGTTTTTTATTTGAATGCTGACTCTATGGCTGGTCCGAATGGCTTCACCACTAAATTCTTTCAAAAAACTTGGGATTTTATTCACATTGATCTATTAAATGCAATCTCTGATTTCTTTTCGGGTAATGCTATTCCGAAATTTTTCTCTTCTTCCTCCATTGTGCTTATTCCTAAAATTAAAGGTGCTTCTACTTTGAATGATTTTAGACCTATCGTTCTTTGTACATTTTTTAGTAAGTTGATCTATAAGTTACTTTTGAACAGACTTTCTCCTTTACTTCCTAAAATTATTTCTTCTAATCAAACTAGCTTCATTCATGGTAGATCCATATCAGATAATATTTTATTGGCTTAGGAGATTGTGCATGACTTAGATGTTAGGGTGACTGGGGGTAACATTATATTCAAGTTAGACATTATCAAAGCTTACGATAACATTAACTAGGATTTCCTTTATCATATTTTGGGTATACTTGGCTTTGACAATGGTTTTGTTAACCTTATTAAGCGGTGTATTGAAAATTGTTTTTTCTCTATTATTATTAATGGTTAATGTAATGGTTTTTTAAGTCCTCCCATGGGTTGAGACAAGGTGATCCTATATCTCTAGCTCTTTTTGTTATTGCTTTGGACTTTTTTTCTAGAGGTATTTCCAATCTTTTTGAGAATTATCCTAGCAACTATTATAGAACTTCGGTGGGTTTTCCTATTTCTCATTTTTGTTTTGCTGATGATATTATTATTTTTTTTTTTGAATGCTTCTTTTAATAGGGTTAAAAGACTTATGATTTTTTTAAAAAAAATTGAAACTTTTAGTGATCTTTCTATTAATAAAAATAAGAGCTATTTTATTGCCTCTAAGAAGATTTCTCATGATAGTATGATTGCTATTAGGAATTGCACTAGTTTCACTGAAGGTTCTTTGCCAATTAATTACTTGGGTGTCCCCCTTTACAAGGGTAGGAAAATGACTTTTCTTTTTGATGACCTTATTTCTAATGTGCACAATAAGCTCTTTTCGTGGAATTCTAATTTTCTTATCTTTAGCGGTAGACTCACTCTTATTAAAAGTGTTTTGTGCTCCTTACTTGTGTATATTTTTTGAACTCTGCGTTCCACCCATGAGGTGTGTAACAGGATTGAAAAAATTATTAATAAGTTCTTTTGGTGTGGCTCTAATGTGCATCATAAAGTGATTTGGTCCTCTTTACTTAATTATTATGGTATGTTGGAAGAAGGGGCTCTGGGTTGTAAGAACATGTGGGATTTAGCTCATGCTTTCTCTTATAAATTGTGGTTTAATTTTGGCTCTAATCTTTCTGTATGGGCTAAATTTATGAATATTAAATTTTGTAATGAGAAGCATCCTTCTATGTGCTTTTATAAGAAGGGTGATTCTAAGGTTTGGAATAGACTTTGCAAGATCAAGTGGAGTGTTGATTCCCATTTCAAATGGGGTTTGGGTAAAGCGAACCTATTCTTTTGGCAAGATCAGTGGCTTCACAGTCGGTCCATTGATTCTTTCATCTTTTCTTCTTCGTTGTCTACCTTGAAAGTTCATGATTTTATTTCTAATAACATGTGGGACTACAATAAACTGTCTGATGTTATTCCAGATATTGTTCATTCTACTATTTTGAGTATTCCTATTAATACTGATTCTAATGATTTAATTCTGTGTGATCTTTCTTATAATGGGAGATTTTCGTTAAAAGAAGCTTGGCATTATTTCAGGGAGAAGAATGGTGTTAATATAATTTATTCTATGATTTGGCATAAGAGTATCCCTAAGACTGTTTTGGTGTTTGTTTGGAGAATCATGCATAACTACATTCCTTTTGATGACAATTTAAGAAAGAGAGGCTTTAATATTACTTCCAAATGCCAATGTTGCTCTCATGAAGAAAATATGCATCACATCCTACGATCATTTTGTCCTACGAGATAGTGCGTCCGTACCCTCTGCATTCGAACCCCCACGAGCGGTGCTCCTTCGGAGGTCCACACCCCTATTATGAAGTGTTCAGTGGTTTTGACTGAACTCACTGCTATTCTTAATGGTCTTAAATCTTGTATTTCTATGGATATTTCTAATATTTGGATATAGGTGGATGCTATATCTAGTATCCATTGCCTCATGAAGCATACTGAAAGTATTTATAATTCAGATCTTTTCTATATTATCTATAATATTAATCATCTTTTAAGTTCAGTTAACTTTACTATCACTCATGCCTTCAGGGAAGGTAATCCGTGTGCTGATTTTCTTACAAACTTGAGGTGTAATTTGGATGCTATTATGGATTTTACTGTTATTAAATGGGTTTACCATATGTTAGACTTTAATTTTCTTCTCTTGTCTGATGTGTTATTTGTTGGTTTTGAGGCTCCTGTCATTTTTCTGTTTCTATTGCTGTGCTTTATGGTTTGGGATTTGAGTAATGATTGGGACTTCATTTTACCTCAATTATACCCCTATTTTTGCTCTTCTATTCCTGGGAGCACTTTGTCGGATGGGCTTTGTTGGTTTCTCTTGACGGTGTGCTGGTTTTTTTGTTCCAGCTGCGGTATTTTCTGTGATTCTCATGTTTGTGCTGAACTGGTTGTTACTGCTGGTTTGTTTCTAAGGGACCAGCTGTTAGACAGAGATTGGGGTACCCCCTTCGTGTGGATCCCTATCTGGTTGGTTGCAATTGCTGCCTCATTTCTACCTTTACTTGTCGGTTGATTTCTGAGTTCTGGAAGTGTTTGTCTGATGCCTACTCAATTATGATGGCTTATTGGCTACTTATGATTTCCTTTACTCATTTATACTGCACCTTCTTATATTCTTATAGTTATGGGATTAGAATGGAGCGGCATTGCGGTTTTATTCATGAAAGCTACGGTAGGTGTTTCTTCCTGAGCTCTATTAATCCGCATTCCATTGCTGGCCTCATCTCCCGTTATCTAGATCATTTTGGTTTGGTTTTTGGTGCTGCTAGCTGGAGTTCTCCTTATGTTGTGCCTTCCTTCTATAAGTGCTATGTCGTTGTTTTTATTGCCTTGTCGTTTCCACCCTTTTTGATTGGGTGGCTCGTAACTTTGATTATTCGGGGTTAAATGGCGCTTTAATTACCATTTTTCTTTGGTATTTTAACACTGTGAACACTTCTGTTAATGGGAGCATCTCTATATCCTTTTTGTTAAATTTTTTATGCAATTTATTTTATTTTTTATTAATCCTTTATATTACATCCGTTACTTGCTTTGGTTGCTTCTGTTTTATTCTTGCTTGGTTTTGCAGGTTCAAGGGCAAGTTTAGATGGTGGATTCAATGCTTTAAATTTTGGAGAAAGATTGTGCTTATTGTCTCTTTGTTTGTCTTTCTTTTTTGAGTGCTGTCCTCTTACAGCCTAGAATGTTACTGTGTTTTTGTATTCTCTAGTTTAGGGGACCATCCGCACTTAGGATTTTTTTGGTAATTTTTTGTAGTTCTTTGGAGCATAGTGAGATGAAGGTCTCCTCTTAGGAGTTTGTAATCCTCGTTTTTAATTAATGCGTAAGCCCTCTGTGGATTTTCCTTTAAAAAAAAAAGATCGAGCTCCCAGATTGTAACATTAAATTATGTAAGATCAGGTGTAACTCTAAGAAGATATTGCACAACTAATATTTTTGAAAGGAAAAACATGCACATGTATAAGTGAATGTGCAAGATCTTGAAGATCATTAGGATTTAAACTATTATCATAAAACAATACATGATAATGACATGATAATTAGTTTATATGCTCAGAATGACTAAATTGTTATAAAAAAGCTCATATTTACATTAATTTTTAGCGGCACAATTGTCAAATATTGATCATTGCATAATTCAATAATTTGAAGTATTGTGATATTGACTCTAACGTTGAATAAAATGAGGTCATTAACCACAAATTCCATAATAATTTTCTCATTCATACCCGAACTCTATAAGTGAGCCAAGCATTATAAAGCCTTTCTATATGCATGATTTGAACAAGCATTTACATACATAGTATAATAATTGAAATGAGTAAATTCCAAAAGAGTGGGCAAAACAATGCAATTAAAACCATGTTTGAATAATGCTCAAATAATATTCAAATATTCTTTAAAATAAAAATCGAACATTACTCTAACCGTATTTAGATTCTTTTCTTGAATTATATTTTAATCTAATTCAAACTTTGATCAAACCTCATATGAATCATGATCAAATATTGTTTGGACTGTATTCAAATAGGGTAATATATGGTTCAAATAAGATTCAATCAAGATTTGAGCAAGATTGATGAACATTCAAAATAGGTGATGTGATGTTTATATTGTTTTAGGTTTATAGTCAAAAGTACAAACAACATTTCAAATATAACTAGCCAAATATATTGCATCACTAACCTTAAACTGTTAGTTTAAGATAGAAATGAAAGCTTTATCTTGGAACTTTACTATGAATTGATCACATGTGAATACTGGTCGTGGAAGACGTAACTGGGAAAAGAAAGAGTCAAAAAGTTTCTTAATCGAAAGATACCGTGGCTACTTGCTTGAGAGTAGTGGAAGTACTTTGGTCTAAAATGAATTTTTGGGCATGCTTTCCTAATAAAGCAAACAAAATATTTGCCCAATTTTGAACCTAATGAGGCACATAAATTAAATTTTTCTATGTTTATAATTTTATTGAACATTTATAAATTTTTTTTCTGACTTCAATGAAAGAAGAAAATATAATGCAACAAATTATTATTATTATATTTAAATAGATGACTTGTCATTCTTTTAATGCTGAATTTAATCCTTCATTTAAAAGTCAATAGAACTTCAAGAAAAATGACTCTATATAGCAAAATGTGTCCCCTCAACATTTAATCATTAATAATAAATTTTTATTTCAATTCAACTTCACATGAGTAAAATGTACACCTCTAACATTTCATATATATATATATATTTTCATAGATATGCTAAAAAGTCAATTTCAAATGAAAATATCTTTATATTAAAAAGATGTGGGATATTCTCTCATATTAAGAGAACATTCGAAAAAGACTATAGTTCAAACTTCCTTCTTCCAAACTTTGGCTTAGTTTGGTAGTTGGGTACCTTATGTAAAAGGTATTTTTAAAAATGTTGGTTGAAGAAACAGAGATTTCTATTAGAGAAGCAAATATCAAAAAGCTTCTCAAAACAGTAGTAAAATGACGTTCCTTAAAAAAAACATTTCTACAGAAGCGTCCCATTGTGTTGTTTTGAAACAGAAAAGGTGGAATTAATCCGTCTCAAATGAGGCCATCATCTCAAATATCTCAAAACTCAATCGAATGGACTGTCACTCTTCTCGGTATGGTAATTTTAATTTGAAGCATTTAGCAATCTTTATGAGTGATCGATTCCATCCTCTAATGAAATGTTTGCCTAATTAATATTATTTTTATTTAGATTAGATCGCATCCATCACCATCTCTTCCAACACTAGCAGCACACCTAATTACTTTTAATAGGAAGGAGATGCTCAAAAGCTACGATTGAATAAGAGCTTTAAAAGTATTCAAAACTCTAGTTTCAAAATGAACCTAGAAGTTTGAAAATGTTAAACACTTAAGCTTCGTTTGGGACGGCTTTCTTATTGCTTCTTAAAGCGACTTTTTAGTAAAAAAACTTAATTTGTACTAGGAAGCCACTTTACGAAGCGGGAAGAAAGCCGTCCCAAACGAGGCCTTAATTTGAAGTTTGGACAAAAAGTTTGAATTAAGTTCAAACACTAATTGCGGGGGTTCAAATCTTGTTCGAGGCTATCTTGAGCTGTATTCAAACATAAACTTTTTGTTTCAAATAAGATCTGAATCCCATGTAATATGTTCAAATATTATTCGAATGTAGTTTGAACATTTTTATTTTAGCTTAAGATTTGGCTATAATCTTTGAAAAATATGTTTAACCATATGCTGAATCATATAAAATAAATTTAGAATATAATTCAAATTTCTTTTTCAAATAAAGAGTTCAAATTAGTAAAGGTTTGAGTTAGGTTTTGAACATTGTTTTAATAAAATTTGAGATAGAAGCGAAGTTGATAAGCCAAACCTATGCATGTGACCAAGCCAAACTAGCCATTTCTAGCACAAAAACCCCTAGTCATGCATCAACCCTCTATATCTCGCAAATCTGAACCAGGTCAAGTTCGGTTTCGAATTCCTAGTCTAGTATTTACCTTCTTGATGGTGGGTACTTGAAAGAAAAAATATATATATAATTAAATTTGACTGAATGATATGAATGGCGCCTGATAAGTCAGACATTTTGTGGTACAATGATATTTAGTGTGGTTGCATTTTTAAGCTTTGTATTGATTTGGCATTAACAATTATTTCACATAGACACCAACATGCTAGAATATGTTGTATGAGTATGACATGTGTCATTGCTACTTTGATATAGTGACTATAGGTTATTATTTTTCTCCATTTTTGGTTATTCATACTACATGTCTCATTCATTTGTCGTTTATGCTTTGATAGATATGAGTTACTTGCTGAGTTTGATTTAAAGCATATTGTCTCTTCTTATGATAGATCTTGCTAGCATTTTTAGCGAACCGTCGCTTCAATAGCATATTTATCAACGGTAGGCTATACGTGGTATTTTATATTTCGTAGTAAGCTATTATATATTTGCTTTGCCGGTTGGATAGTTTCTTTCCTATTATTTATTCTAGTTGCATTTCTTTAACTTGTAATAATAGTACTAATATTTTGGTATATTGTTATTTGAATTCCTACTACTAAAATGAATAATTAGTTTCCTTTCCATTATTTACTTTTATATAATTAGCTATATTTTTTGGTTTAGACACTTTTCTCTTTTGTGTGTATAAAACATATATTTATATCCCTTCATCGCTTCTTGTGTTGTCAAGGTGTATCACATTCCAGGCCTGACTTGAGGTGTGACACAAACTATCTTGTTAATCATTGGGTGATTTCTATTATTAAGATTGAGTAAGAGAATTCTCCCATATGACTAAATTGATAACTGATAAGTGCGTTTGATACATCATCGTGCCTCTCCACTAACGCAAACGGCTACCGCAGCTTTCCCAGCTTTTACAGTGCTAAGTTAATCCCGCCCGTTCACGGTCTGGATCTAGTTTGATCTCAACCGTTGCTGCTCAACGAACTCTGTCATCTTCCTTATATGAATACCAGCACTGTAGCATTGAGTGTTAAGGAAGAATAAAAGTTTTACACTACAATGATCTCATCTGTCTTGATTTTCTATTGCCTTTTTACTAATCCATTTTGCAGGATGAAGTTCGTTGCCTAGTCTTGAACTTCTTCATGGTATCAGAGCAACCTGGTATCAATGGACTCTCCAGCATCATCTGTCACTCCGCCCTCCTCACAATCGGCTCCGAAGACCGAAATTTCCATCCCTCCCCAACTCAAGTTTCTCATGACCAATGTCAAAACCGTGCTCAGTACACAGCTTAATGCTGACAACTATCCTATTTGGAAAGCTCAAATCCTAACTCTCTTCTCTGCTAATGGATTTGAAGGCTACCTGGATGGGTCTTCCGCCATGCCAATGCGTCAAGTTCTCGCATCAGACGGAACGATAAGCACTAATCCTCTCTATCAGTCATGGAAACTCATAGATCAGAATTTAGCATCAGCTTTGTATGCTACCATTTCTCCGTCGCTTCTTCCCTATGTTCTCAACCTTGAGTCCTGTCATGCCATCTGGACTACCATTCAGCGGCGACTTCAATCCACCAATCCTTCCAAACAACTTCAACTGAAGAGTGGGTTACATAATGTACAAAAGGGAGACAAAACTATGGTTCAATATCTCTCTGACATTAAATAGAAAGTCGATGCGATTACTGCAGCTGGCTCTACCATCGACTCTGCAGACATTATTCTGTATACTCTAAAAGGATTACCACCAGCATACAATGCATTTAAAACCACCATTAGATCTCAACTCCAACCAATCGGTGTAGATGATTTCTACTCTTTATTGTGCACTGAAGAGCTCAATATGCAATCTAACTTAGCTATTGAAATGCCTACTCAAACCACTACTGATACCAACTTTGCTCTACAAGCTGTTCGTGGTCGTTCTAGAGGCAGGGGACGCTTCTCTTATAACCAGAATCGTGGTGGTCGATCTCCGTCTCCAGCCACCCGTGGGGGACGTCGTCCTCGTTCCTCTGTTCAATGTCAAATTTGTAACAGGGTCGGCCATTCAGCCTTTCAGTGTTGGTATCGCACTGACCTCAATTACCAACCAGTTCAACAAGCCTTTCTGTCTGCAGATGCCCCCAGCTCCGATGACTGGTTCCTCGACACTGGAGCTACATCGCATCTAACATCCAATCTACAGCATCTACAAACCCCTCAAACCTATACTGGCTCATCGCAAATTCAGGTTGGAAATGGTCAGCTGCTGCCTATTGCTAATTCCGGACAAGGTCTTCTTCCCACTCCGTCTCGTAAGCTTCAGCTTTCTCAAATTCTTCATGTCCCGCATCTATCACATAATCTACTCTCTGTTAATAAGCTAACTAATGAAAACTCTTGTTTCATCGTCTTCCATGCTAATGGCTTCTTTATCAAGGATGCCCGGACCAATCAGATTCTTCTCCAAGGTCCATGTCGTCAAGGTCTCTACCCCATTGAGCTTCGACCTGCTGCTTCATACTCTTCTACAACTCATTCGACAGCTCTTCACACCAAAATGATCGATCCAGTTTTGCTTCATCAACGACTTGGGCATCCGTCTCCATCTACTCTTCAACTGCTTTCGGCTTATTTTCCCACTAAGAGACTTGTATCTAGTTTTCACTGCTCTGCCTGTTTGCGAGCAAAGTCTCATCGTCTACCTTTTTCTTTATCTGCTTCCAAAACCAAGAATGTATTAGAACTAATCCACTGTGATGTATGGGGTCCTTCCCCAATAGTATCAAACAATGGTTATAAATACTATCTTCTTTTTGTTGATGACTTTACGCATTACTCCTGGGTGTATCCTTTACAACTCAAGTCTGAAGCATTTACTCAATTTCTTCACTTCAAATCCACTGTTGAAAATCAATTTAATAAACACATTAAGACTCTTCGAACCGATGGAGGAGGTGAATTTGTTAATAAAATTTTCAATGCCTATCTTTCCCGGGCTGGCATTGTTCATCAACTGACATGCCCTTATACTCCGCAGCAAAACGGTGTTGCTGAACGCAAGCACAGGCATCTCATTGAAACCGTTCGTTCACTCCTTTTTCATGCCAATTTACCCACTCATTTCTGGTTTGAAGCTCTTCTTACTGCTGTTCACACCATCAATTGGCTCCCCTCTAAAAATTCCAGGAATAAGTCGCCCTTCAAACTATTGCATAACTCTCCTCCTGATTATGCACACCTCAAGGTATTCGGATGTTTATGCTATCCGTGGATACCTACTCAGCTCCAGCACAAATTTCAGCCACGCTCCATTCCTTGTTTGTTTCTTGGTTACTCTGATCATACCAAAGGATACAAATGTTTTTGTATCTCCAATGGTCGGATGTATCTCTCTCGACATGTCAAATTTTTTGAATCCATCTTTCCATCTCAAACTGTACCTTATACATTGTCTTCCAATTCTCCTCCTAAGTACTCTGATATCCCTTCCTCCCTACTCGTTCCAGCCACACATACAACTCCTTATCCCTCTACTGCACTGTCTGATCACACCTTTAACTCTCCTCATCGACCGGTTCCACCCACATCAACGGACTCAACATCTAGAACCCACAAGTCTCATTCCAGCTCATCCAACTCTACAAATACTCAGCCAACTCATCCTCCCACTAAGCATCCAATGATCACTCGTCTTCGCTCTGGGCTCCTTCAACCCAAGAAAATCTTTGATCTACAACACTCCATCATTCCTTCGAATCCCACATCCTATTCTGAGGCTCACAAACACTCGGTTTGGAGGAAGGCTATGTCAATGGAATTTGAGGCACTCCAACAACAAGGAACCTGGGTCCTTGTTCCCCCATCTCCTAATTTTAATGTACTTGGAAACAAATGGCTCTTCCGAACAAAGTACAATGCAGATGGGACTTTAGCTCGGCACAAAGCTCGCCTAGTTGCCAAAGGTTTTAATCAAGAATTTGGCCTCGATTATTTTGATACGTTCAGTCCGGTTGCTAAATTCCCTACCATTCACATTTTATTCACTGTTGCTATCTCTAGACAATGGTCTATACTGCAACTTGACATTTCGAATGCGTTCTTGCATGGGCAACTAGAGGAGACCGTTTACATGAAGCAACCTCAAGGCTTCATCGACTCCAATTATCCGAATCACGTCTGCTTACTCAAAAAGGCACTCTATGGCCTTAAACAAGCACCTCGTCAATGGTTTTCTACCTTTACCAACTTTCTTACAGAATTTAGATTTCTTGTAAGTGCAGCTGATCCATCTATCCTCCGGTACTCCAAAGGAGCCATTCAAATCTACATTCTTGTGTATGTAGACGACATTTTACTCACGGGCAATCATCCATCTACAATTGATTATCTGCTATCTGCCTTAAATTCCAGATTTCACATGAGAAATCTTGGCTCTGTCTCCAATTTTTTGGGCCTTCAGGTTAAGCACACTTCCAACGGACTGCATCTATCCCAAGCTCTCTATGCTCAAACGCTTCTAAATAAGGCAGGTATGAAAGACTGCAAACCCGTTTTAACGCCTCTACCACCTCGGAAACAATCTTGTTTCATGGTGTGTCAAAAAGCAAACTACGGTGGCTAGATCCTCCACTGAAGCCGAATACAGAGCCTTAGCTACTGCAGCCAGTGATATCATCTGGCTTCGTCGTCTGCTTACGGAATTTCAGGTTCCAGTCACTACCTCTACACCTCTGTTTTGTGATAACGTTTCGGCTATAGCATTAGCCAATAACCCTGTGTTTCATGCCCGCAAGAAACATATAGAGGTGGATTTCCATTACATCCGTGACTGTATTCATCTTAAAAATATCAGTGTGCATCATGTTTCTTCGATGGATCAAATTGCGGATATCTTCACTAAGCCTCTTTCAGCTACTCGATTTCAATCTCTCAGTACCAAGTTAACATTACAGGAGAACTGTTAACTCGCGGGGAAGTGATAACTGATAAGTGCGTTTGATACATCATCGTGCCTCTCCACTAACGCAAACGGCTACCGCAGCTTTCCCAGCTTTTACAGTGCTAAGTTAATCCCGCCCGTTCACGGTCTGGATCTAGTTTGATCTCAACCGTTGCTGCTCAACGAACTCTGTCATCTTCCTTATATGAATACCAGCACTGTAGCATTGAGTGTTAAGGAAGAATAAAAGTTTTACACTACAATGATCTCATCTGTCTTGATTTTCTATTGCCTTTTTACTAATCCATTTTGCAGGATGAAGTTCGTTGCCTAGTCTTGAACTTCTTCATAAATGAGATTAGGCTCTCGGCTACCTAAGGGTTTAAACAACTTTGAATTTGATGAGCTACAACCTGGTTTATCAGGAACGACTAACTGGACCGAATTCAAACACTTTTGGTGGTTTGATCAACTTGAATAATGTTATCTCGCAGGCCAAGCAGTTCTATTTTGGCCTCCACTTGGACTCAAGGGAGCTTCAGGACCAAGCCCTCCCTTCTGTCATTAGATCAAATAGCTCGGATGACTAAGCTATGCAATTTGCAGGAAGAATTCAACCATTATGTCGAAGTTTAGTTAACTAAGTTTGTCATTATTTAGCTTCTAAATGGAGGCAGAAAGAGACAATTGGGGGAAACTAATGATCTACATTTTCAGGCTATTACAAGCGAATTCCATATGTAGACATTGCGAGAAGCTAAACTGATTTTGTTGACTTATAATCGCTTGGGTTTTTCGTGGCGATGGGCTGTTAGATTTGGAAAATATTAGATCATGAATCTTTTAATTTATTATTGCGGATAGTTTTGTCTTCCTTCGTAATTTGTTTTCATACTCCTTGCAAGTCAATTTTTTTAAGTAGGAGGAAAGTACTTTATGTACATTTGAGGTTTCGTTTGGGACGGCTTTTTTACTGCTTCTAAAAGTAATTTTCTAATACTAAAATTAAAATTTTTATATCAAAAAATTATTTTAAGAAGCAATAAGAAAGCCGTCCCAAATGAAGCTTGAAAGTTTTAGGTTTGGTTTGACACAATTTTGTTATTGTTTTGCTTTTAAGATTATTATATTTGCTCATTAATTTTTGTTCAACTTTCAAAAATTTTTGTGTTAGAAAACTGCTTTTTGCAGTAGCTTTTGAAAGTTATTTTTTTCATAATAGTTTTACAAACACCTTTATAAAAATTACTTTTTTTTTTTGAAAATTAAAGGCCTAGCCCAATTTCATTAATAAAAAATAATTACATGTAAAGGAGGAATAAGAAGAAGTAAGGAACAAGAAGGTGTATAAATTATACACAAGCAACATTAAAGTAACAGAATCAAAGAACTAAAGGTGGGAGCACCGAAAAGAAGGCTTAGTATGTGGATTGCATCCATCCAGAACTTGAGTAATCCCCAGTTGTGAAAAAAGCCATCCAAGGGGAGCCTAGTTGCTATGAGTCGCCATCCAAGGGAAAGGGAAGCAATCCACTCATCCTCGCCCCAAAATACCAAACCATAGCCAAAAAACCTTGATCAAGTGTAGCAAAATCATCCGAGAAGCCTTGGAAGAGAAATGCAAAAACTCCACATTGAACAAGAAGTAAAGCAAAAATATAGCCTATAGAAAGGCTCACCAGCATCTACAAAGAATTCTAACAAAACACAGGGACGCCACCCAAAATGAGCGGCCGAACAGAATAGTAGCAGCTAAAGCCCAGCCAATATAATACTTTAAAATTTTTCTCCATTCTTCCACCTTGATATCTTAAACAAAACCTCTTTTCTAATAAATTCTCTTACGATAAAAGCACTTTTATCAATAGAAGCAAACCTCCTTTCATTCCGCTCTCGCCAAATATAATAGAAAGAACACCACAAAATTAAGAGAGAAAGCTTAACTCGATTACCCGAATGCCCTTCAAGAAGAAAATCAGCAATTTGAAACAGATTTGGACAAAAAAGAAACACATGAAGCTGTGAATAATGCCATAAATCACATAAAAGGAAAAGTCACATTAGGAAAAGTCACATTCAAAGAAGAGATGGGCCACCGTTTCTTGTTTTTGGTTGCATAAAACACACACCGATTCAACAAAAATGTTCCTTAAAATCAAAGTATTAGCTGTTTTAAGACCACCCGCCATAGTAAGCCAATCAAAAATTGAATATCTAAGGGAATAATTCTTATGCCAAACCGCAGCATGTCAAGTAACATCACAATCCTCCTTAAAAAAATTTAGCAATATAAGAATGAAAAGATGCAATTCCATTGCTCGAATGCCACTTCAGACAGCAAGAGTTTCCCTCCAAAGAGTGGGTTGGCCTGAATGGTGCAACATAAGGACCCGTTGAGTGACAAGGGCAGAGACCAACCAGTTGGACTTATAAACACATTAAGCCTAGCATCATTAGGAAATAGATCAATGATAGTATTATAAATTGGCATATTAGATAGAGCTTGCACATTACACCAGTGATCCCAATAGAGAGAGATGGGGTTATTAGCACCAATAGAGAAGCTGAAGTTATCTTTTGCTTTGAGGGTCGTTTTATTTATACTCTTCCATATGGGTGAGGCAATTCTAGAAATGGGCTTCCACGGAGAATAATATCTATTACATAACCAAGACGAGAGCAAAGAGGAGGAATTATAAATTCTTCTAATCAGCGAGCAATCGAAGGCAAATCTGAGAGCATCAAAAGTTGGCAACCCCAAACCCCCTTTGATTTTAGGCTTGCAAGTTTTAGACCAATAGATAAGGTGCATTTTCTTCACATTAATATCACCAAAATATAGAAAGCAAAGCTTATTGAGTTATTTACAACAAGCCTTGGATATGATGACACCACAAATCCAATAGGCTATAGTATTCGAGATAGTGAATTTGAGGACTTGGAACCTACCTGCAAAAACAGAGATTTACCTTTCCATCTAGAAAGCTTGTTAGAAATAATGTATATGAGGGGGGTGAAATCAGAAAGGTGAGCTCTCTTAAAGGATATAGGCAAGCCCATATAAGTAATTTTAGAAGAAAATGTGGGTATTTTTAGTGAGGCACGTATATCATGGGCAATAGGTGAGTGTTGGTGCAAGATAAGAGAACTTTTATCATGGTTAATATGAAGTCCATATGATTTAGCACAAGTATCCAAGATCCCATTCATGGTGGAGAAATTTTTCAGGGTGTCTTCCCCAAAGACAAGGACATCGTCAGCATATAATAAATGAGAAATACGCACTTCATGGAATTCCATAGCCTTAAAACCATCCCCATTATCATTTGAGTCCAGCAAACAGGAAAAAGCATCCATGGCGATGCAAAATAAGTAAGGGCTTAGAGGACATCCTTGTCTCAAACTAGCATAAGAAGAAAAAAATCCCTCCAAATTACCATCCAAACAAATTGAGAAGTAAACATTGGAGATGCAGGCTTTGACCCAACTTATGAAATTCGACGGAAATCCCTTTTGAGCCATCCTCATAAACAAAAATTCTCTAGAAATGGAATCAAAAGCTCTTTTGATATCCAGTTTAGCACACATAAAATTTTCATGGAAATTCTTCTTGAAAAACCCCAACAATTCAGAGGCAAGAATAATATTATCAGTGGCAATCCGCTTGTTTATAAATCCAACTTGGGCTTTATTAATAATAAGAGGCATGATGCATTTAGGCCTAGCCGCTAAGATTTTAGTGATAATCCTGTAGAGAGTATTGCAAAGCGATATAGGTCTAAAGTCTGCAATAGATGCAGCATGTAAATGCTTAAGGATGAGTATAATACCCATAACTTTTACTCTTCTAGGCATGTATCCTTTTTCAAAGAAGGAAGAAACAGCTTAGCGGAGAGAGGGGCCCAGAATATGCAATGAAGATTTGTAAAAGTGGAAATTAAAACCATCAAGCCCCGGGGAAGAAGTAGAAGCACCCGAAAAAACCACCTCTTTAATTTCAGCACAGTAATAGAATTAGTAAGCATAGGAATGAGGTGGCTAGGGATAATAGCACCAGCAGGAAAAAATGACATATCATGTAGGGATGAAGAGGGGTTGTACAGCTTTTGAAAATGTTGAATAATAACAATACTAGCAGAGGATCGGCTGTCATCAAAACCATCAAGGGCAGCCATAATTAAAGACCCATTGTAATTCCTTCTAGTACGAATTCTAGAATAAATGAATTTAAGATTATGCTCCCCATTTTTTAGCCCTTTGGTCTTTGCCCTTTACATAATCCAAGAAGTAAAAGATGAAGTGAGGTTGGCAATCTCACTATTAAGCTTCTTGAGGTTGGTGTTAAGCTGAAGATTGGAAGGATCCGATTCCAAGCTAGAAATGCATAAGTTTTGTTGTTCTTGGAGACCATGTAGAGTATCTTCAATAATACAAGAGGAAGACCAATCTTTTTTCTTAATGAGGTTTTAAAAAATTACAAGTTTGAAACATAATCTTAATCAATGAAAGTTTATTTGGGACCATTACAATTACTTTTAATAAAGGTGGTTGTAAAGGCAGTTTGAAAAATGATGTAAAAAATAGCTTCCTTGCATAAAATTTCTTGAAAACAATGAGAAAATAATAGTCAAACAAAATTAGCATTGCAGTTTGAAAAATAATATAATAAGAAAGTTGTCATAAGAGCTGCTAATTTTATCTAAATTCTAACATAAATAAATATATATGTTATATATTATAAATATACTATTTTTATTTTAATTAAATATTGAATAAATTATTTATGCGTTGAGGGGACTAAGAATTTGTTTGGGACTTATTTTTTTTACCTTTTCTTAAAATCAATTTTTTAGTAAAAAAATAAAAAATTTTATAGTAAAAAAATTACTTTAAAAATAGCAAATAAAGTCTAAAACATTATTGAAGTAGACTTATCTTCATCAGCAAACTTCAACTGAGAGAAAACAATTCGACAAAGATCAGTTCCAATAACATCACGTGCAATAAAAGGGGCTTTCGTTACCTTGCCGTTGTATTCACGCAGAAAAATAAAATTCCCGATCGATTTTCTTTCTTTAATTATTGTTGCGTAGAATACTGCCATCTTGCAGTTCATTGATTGAAGCCGGGACTGCCTGCCATACACGATTAACTAACTGCTAATATAAAATACGCTCTTGCTTGAGAATTTTGATTACTATTTATTAATTAAAATATCTTAAATTTGAGTCTTATATATATAATATATGTATGAGTTTGACTTAGGCTTCATTTAGGACCGGTTTTGTTATTGCTTCATAAAATAAAGTTTTAGTTAAAAAGTTTTAATATTTGTATTAAAATTTTATTTTAAAAAGCAATAAAAAAGTCGTCCCATGCTTCGTTTGGAACGACTTTCTAATTGTTTCTTCAAACAGTTTTTTATTTGTATCAAAAAATTGTTTTAAGAAGCAGTAAGAAAGTTATTCCAAATGGAGCCTTAATTGACCTAAATGTACCAACGACGATAATAATAGAGAATTTATAGTGTATTTAAAAATCGATAAAATCTAATGATTTTCAAAGACATCAAACTGGAACTAAAGGGCAAATTCAACTAATCAAATATTTTAATCTATTTTTCTTTTATTTGAAATCAAATATTAATATCTTTACCCTTACATTTAAACATTTTTTTTTAATTTCAAACCAAACAGCTCCACTAAAAATTGAAGTATCTTTGCATTGCAAAGTGACAAACACATAAATTCTTGACCTCTTCCCTTCGTAAATATAATAATAAGAATTAATATTAAAATTTAAAACCAACTAAGATAATGTTTTGAAACTTAATGTTTTGAAACTAATTCAGAAAAAAACTTATTTTTTACTTCAAAATATAATTAAAAAAATAATCATATCAAACAGTAATTCATCTTCAACCGATCTTCATTTTTAACACTAAAAAATATTTTTTTTTAATACTGTGGAAATGTTTTCAAACTGTTTAGAAATAATAATATTTTTTTTCTAAAAAATTGAAATAAGTTCATTTATTATTATTATTTTAACGAATTAAAGCATTAACGAAACTTCCTTCTCATAGGTAAATGGCCATACGCATTATTCTACAGGAAAACGACAAAAGAGAAGTCTCGTCTATCGCTGAAATCAGAGTTTGGGTGCGCCCAAAATTAATTTTTGTAATTTCCAACTAGCTTTTGCCTCGAGATTCGTGCACGATCAAGCTAATTTTGTGATGCCGTATCAAGTTCATTTTTTATACAAAATCCTCAAGTTTTGTATTTTTTCTTTCTTTTCTATAAAATGATCCGGACAAATGAAAATAATAATAATAATGCTAACCCTTATTTACGATGTTGCATGCTTAAAAGTTTTATAGATTTTGATTAATTGAACTTGTTAAAAATTTCTTAGGTTGTGCGCTCATATCAAATATATTGATTTTATGGTAGCCAACAATCAGTAATCACATATATTAAACTCATCAAAATATTAAAAGTGTATACTCATGAATGCATTCACGGTGTTTCACAATTACTACCTGATCATGACAAGGATACTTGCCGCTGAGAAGGATTTATTTGGTGAACTCGTTTGGGACCTAAAGAGGGAATCACTCGAGGGGATGAGTAATGATTCCGTCAGGTTACCGAATGCATTCGGAAACCAATAACAAAATGCCACGTCACTAAAATGCTCGGTATTGTGCTCGGAACAGGCGCTCGGTATGCTCGGTATTTTTACCGGACGCAATAAAAATTCCTCTCATTGGCTCTCCCCTAGAAACTGACACTTGTCGTTACCACTCTCACTGGATCTCCTCTAGAACATCCAAACTCGCACAACTCAGCTACAAGAAAGTGCTCATAAGACACATTGTTTAGCTACAATCATCCAACCTAAATCTCTTTCATTCCCGCAACATCTCACTCGTAATCTTCCTCAATCTTGCCTAAGATTTTTTAAATAAGTTATCCTTCACGCTCAACTACTTGCCAGTGCTCACTCAAAGCCTACTTACCGACACCTAGCTTTCTTGTTTCCTTCATCCTCCTCTAGCCTATCATAAGGCAACGTGTGTTAGAATAACATGTAGCATTATACATATGTTATATGCAGCTTGTATTTTTATTTTACTTTTTCTATGTATAGCCCTTTTCGTAGTTCTCAGAAATCTATAAATAAATGATGATGAGAAACAACAATGCAACCTTTGGATTGGGGGACTTTTGACACTTAGACCCTAGAGTTTTCCTTCATAGTGGATACTCTACTAGCTTGAGATATCTAATCTTCCTCTTTACTTATTCTACTCTCTCTTCTTTATGCATTCTTCATTCTTACTCAAAAGGTATAGCTCATGAGGTTGACATGCTAGTAAGGTGTGGTATCATCCACAGAAAAATTTGAGTTCTACATCCTCTTAGGTGTGGTGGGCATGTATCAACACCAATGATAAGAAGGCAGACCAAGCCATGTAACAGACTTCCACCAGAGCCTTTATTAAACATGGATAACATTTAGTTCATTGTCCATCAAGATCTGTAGAAGATGGAGAAGTAAATCATAAAGAAATTTCAAGATGCCCTGGGCAGTCTCCAAGGGTGAGTGCGAGTCGATAGCTTCCCATAAGGATCCTTTAATTTTGTTGATCATCATAGGAGCCCAGAGTGTGCACTAGCCTCAATTCCTATTTTTTACTATACTCACAAGTGGACTAGTGATGAAGATTATAACCCATCAGAAAAACAAACTAATAGAAGAGAAGAACTTGAACTTACCAATATTTTTTTCAAAGAAATTATTGAGGTGAGGTTGTTTCCCAAGTTCAAAGTGCCTCACCTGAAGTCATATGGAGGCAAAAATAGTCCCATTGATAATATGAAGACTTTTAAGCCAATAACTGCTCTTCTAGATGTGGATGACACACTTAAGTGTCATCTTTCTTCACCAAACTTAAGGAGTTCGTGCTCAAGTGGTTCACTCACTGCCTTTAGGAGTGATAACCTCTTTTGTATGTTCAAATAAATATTTGTAATATAATTTGTAAGCATCCAAAATCCCCAGAAGAGCTCGTAAGCTCTTCTAAAGAAATGTAAGAGCCAGGAGAATCATTGAGGAACTTTATAATGAGAATCCATAGGGAGATACTGGAAGT
This sequence comes from Dendrobium catenatum, assembly GCF_001605985.2. Taxonomy (NCBI): domain Eukaryota; kingdom Viridiplantae; phylum Streptophyta; class Magnoliopsida; order Asparagales; family Orchidaceae; genus Dendrobium; species Dendrobium catenatum. Next base: position 3,696,697 of record NW_021319486.1, read on the forward strand.
GAAAGATTTAGAGCATATAATCACCCATGCTACATTGAACCAAGGATTAGGAGAGTGTCCTTTCAGAAATGCACTTAGCCTAAATTACTCGAAGACACTTTGCAAGCTATTATAACTGGACAATAGTTATTTCAATATTGATGAATACAATAAAGTTACTTAATACTCCTCAGCTATACCCCCCCCCCCCCCCCCCCAAAAAAACTTTTTAGTAAACAAAACCCCCCCCTCTAAAATCACAGTGATAAGGAAGAGATAAAGAAATATCTCATCTTAGGGATAGGAGGGACTGGACCAAACTTGCAGTGTACGATCACTGTCACTCAAAGCACCAAAGGGAAATCATCTAACCAAGCTTGTTAAGAATAACAAGGCCACCAATCCCGATGATGGAGAAACTCCCTAATGCCACTCACCCCTACCATAAAGAAGTCACCCATTAACCACTAACCTATCATACAGACACTCCATCAAGTGTGTCTATGACAAAACTAGTTAAGGCCATTCAAAACAAGGAGTTTTTCAGGAGCCTATCACCTATGAAAATGATTGTACAAGCCTATGATACCTCAATATATCATGTCTCTCATAAGGATCACATGTAAAACCCTAGGGTCTAATTGTAGAAGAATTTTTCATTTATCTATTACTTAGTCTGCTAGAGCTACTTATCTCTTTTAATTAATGCCATCATCAATAAAAGAAGCTATAAACCAAATTCATCAAAATACATATCTATATTATTTTTTCAAAACTCATTTATAATACCCAGGAGGCCAATTACTCTATCAAGCTATCTTTCTACTCATGACTACAAAAATAAAATTAAACCTGAAGATTTGATCTGCCTCACTCCACTGGATCATGATCCTTTCTTAAAATCATGCAAAATTTATAAAGTGAGCTAACAACTCAGTAGGTTACTTGAACATACAACTAAAATCAATGCAAGACAAAGAAAATAGTATGTATGTCATCATTCAATCAATATCAATACAAATATATAACTATAAAAGCAAGTAACACTCAACATGAATAAAGTAATATAACATGAGCAATACAATTAGTACAACTTTAGGTCTTGTAAGAAGTGATCATTAACCATGGGAAGAACTAATAGGTTCTATCATTCCTATACCTATCATTTATAAAATAATTTATATATTGCTTTATGAAATCAATTCAGTTGTCTTTATCATATACTTGTTATATAATATTTATGCAATTCATGTATATCAGGTTCCTATTAAATATATTATTTAATATTTAAATCTTATCAATCATATCAATCTCATCTATAATGTTGTATGTGCATGTATGTCTTATAAATCAATATGATATAACATGTGTATGTGTATGTCATATAGTTTAAGTAAATTATATGCCTTTGTATCCATTTTATCAATTATATTATATACATATATCAATCACGTCATATATCATATATATGGATTGTCATTTCATGTCACTTATATACTATATGAAATATATTAATATTATTTGCATGTATAAACAATATAAGTAAGATTGGACATCTTACTACATGTGGTGCTCTTCTCTATATCCAATCTTATAGGTTGATCATACAAGAGTCAATCTCAATCATATCAATCCTTCTTTCAATAATCAGTCTCATTTTATATATCATAAGTCATTAATTAGGTGGTTTTTACATAAGAAATCATCACTTCCTAGGTGTTGGTGTATTAGATCATATCAATCAGTCTCCTTATACCTCCCTCTTCATATCACTTAGGATTACATCATAAATCTTATTTAAGAAAAAGACTATTGGCCCATCCTTATATATAGGATAATATATCTCCAACCAACTTAAATCAGTCAACCATTTCTATCCATCCTTTCTTATTTTTGCACATATTTCATATCATATAAAGCATAATAGCAAATATCATAATACAACTATCATTATAGTCATTAATATGTCTATAATATGCTAAAAAATACATGTTGAACTAAATGAATAGAAAATATATGCATGTCATATATTCCATGTCTAAAGGCAGTGAATTGACTCATGATCATTTTATAATTAATATTATTTTATTAATTTCAAGTAAAATAACATATAAGTAAAACTACTTAGTAAGATTTTAATATTAACTAATCAAATGCTTAGAATGATGATATCTATTATATATTAAAAGTTATATGATAGAAAATCGCTACAATAAGATATATTATATTTTAATTAGGTTTAGGAGATATAAATTCAAGGAATTAAAATCACTAAAATAGAAATAGGATTTGGGTTACCCACCATGATTAAAATACTTTTTTTAGTTGAAGCACAGATAAAAATAAATTGGAATAATTTGTTTACATATGAGTGTTTGAATCTTATTTGAAGTGGGTCCAGGTAGTATATGTGCATATCTGGGTAATCTAATTTTTTTTCCTGGGGAACCATGATGTTGGGTTTGGCAACATCGCAACTTTGATCTATCTATTTTAGGCAAAAATAAATTGGGTGCTGCAGCGCTGCGGTGTTGTGCTTCTGTAAGGGGAGTGCTATGACACGCAAGATCCGGTGCCACTACCCTAGGTTGAAATTTTATATTAAAATATCATTTTACACCATTTTTAAAACCATTTCATCTCATTTGGTCATCTGGCTAAAGAGAGAGAGAGTGAGGAGGAGGTTTCTAGAGAGAGAAAGCTAAGTTTAGGCAAATCTGATTCACTTTTTGTTGTAGGTGCAGTTCTCAAAGCTGTATGGCTCGATGTATGTTACATTCTTTTCCACGTAGTTAAAAAAAATAAGAGAGTGTTGAGATTTTTTTTATTTGATTTATTATTTTATTAAGGAAAATTTGGGATAACATTATATTAGTAAAACATTCTCCTTGTAACTTTTTGTAAATTGTAGATATGATAATTTTAGATATTTAGGTATTTTTAAAAAAAAAATTATGCTAGGTAGTTTGAAAAGTATAGTATTTTATTTAAGTATAAAATAATCCTGATCCAAAAAAATATATATTATTGTAGTATAGTAACCCACCCCCCAACTAAAATCACAGTGAAAAGAGAGTAGTGATAAGGAAGAGATAGAGAAATATCTCATCTCAGGGATAGGAGGGACTGGACCAAACTTGTAATGTATGATCACCGTCACTCAAAGCACCAAAGGGAACTCATCTAACCAAGCTTGTTAAGAATAACAAGGCCACCAATCCCGATAATGGAGAAACTCCCTAGCGCCACTCACCCCTACCATAAAGAAGTCACCCATTAACCACTAACCTATCATACAGACACTCCATTGAGTGTGTCTATGACCAAACTAGTTAAGGCCATTCAAAACAAGGATTTTTTCAGGAGCTTATCACCTATGAAAGTGATTGTACAAGCCTATGATACCTCAATATATTACGTCTCTCATAAGGATCACATGTAAAACCCTATGGTCTAATTTTAGAAGAATTTTTCATTTATCTATTACTTAGTCTACTAGAGCTACTTATCTCTTTTAATTAATTCCATCATCAACAAAAGAAGCTATAAATAAAATTCATAAAAATACATATCTATATTCTTTTTTCAAAACTCATTTATAATAGCTAGAATGCCAATTACTATATCAAACTACCTTTCTACTCCTGACTACAAAAATAAAATTAAACATGAAGATTTGATCTACCTCACTCCACTGGATCATGATCCCTTCTTAAAATCATGCAAAAATCATAAAGTGACCTAACAACTCAGTAGGTTACTGGAACATACAACTGAAATCAATGCAAGTCAAAGAAAATAGTATGTATGTCATCATTCAATCAATATCAATACAAATATATAACTATAAAAGCAGGTAACAATTAACATGAATAAAGTAATATAATATGAGCAATAAAATTAGTACAACAATAGGTCTTGCAAGAAGTTATCATTAATCGTGGGAATAAATAGTAGGTTCTATCATTCCTATACCTATCAGTTATAAAATAATTTATATATTGCTTTATGAAATCAATTCAGTTGTCTTTATCATATACTTGCTATATAATATTTATGCAATTCATGTATATCAGGTTCCTATTTAATATAATATTTAATATTTAAATCTTATTAATCATATCAATCTCATCTGTAATAGTATATGTGCATGTATGTCTTATAAATCAATATGATATAACATGTGTATGTGTATGTCAAATAGTTTATGTAAATTATATGCATTTATGTCCATTTTATCAATTATATTATATGCATATATCAATCATGTCATATAAAATATATATGGCTTATCATTTCATGTCACTTATATACTATATGAAATATATTAATATTATATGCATGTATAAACAATATAAGTAAGATTGGACATCTTACTACATGTGGTGCTCTTCTCTGTATCCAATCTTATAAGCTGGTCATACAAGAGTCAATCTCAATCATATCAATCCTTCTTTCAAGAATCAGTATCATTTTATGTATCATAAGTCATTAATTAGGTGGCTTTTACATAAGAAATCATCACTTCCTAGCCGTTCGTGTATTAGATCATATCAATCAATCTCCCTATACCTCCCTCTTCATATTACTTAGGATTACACCATAAATCTTATTTAAGAAAAAGACTATTGGCCCATCCTCATATATAGGATAATATATCTCCAACCAACTTAAATGGGTCAACCATTTCTATCCATCATTTCTTATTTTTGCACATATTTCATATCATATAAAACATAATAGCAAATATCATAATACAACTATCATTATAGTCATTAATATGCCTATAATATGCCAAAAAATACATGTTGAACTAAATGAATAGAAAATATATTCATGTCATATATTCCATGTCTAAAGGCAGTGAATTGACTCATGATCATTTTATAATTAATGTTATTTTATTCATTTCAAGTAAAATAATATATAAGTAAAACTATTTAGTGAAATTTTAATATTAACTAATCAAATGCTTATAATGATGATATCTATTATATATTAAAAGTTATATGATAGAAAATCACTATAATAAGATATATTATATTTTAATTAGGTTTAGGAGAGATAAAATTCAAGGAATTAAAATCACTAAAATAGAAATAGGATTTGGGTTACCCACCATGATTAAATACTTTTTCAAGTTGAAGCATAGATAAAAATAAACTGGAATAATTTTTTTACATATGAGTGTCTGAATCTTATTTCAAGTGGGTCCAGGTACTATATGTGTATATCCGGGTAATCTAAATTTTTTTCCTGGCCTGGGCACCATGATGTTGGGTTTGGCAGCATCGCAACTTTGATCTATCTATTTTTGGCAAAAATAAATTGGGTGCTGCAGCGCTGCGGTGTTGTGCTTCTGTAAGGGGAGTGCTACAACACGCAAGATCGGGTGCCACTACCCTAGGTTGAAATTTTATATTAAAATATCATTTTACTCCATTTTTAAAACCATTTGATCTCATTTGGTCATCTGGCTAGAGATATAGTGAGGAGGAGGTTTCTAGCGAGAGAAAGCTAAGTTTAGGCAAATCCGATTCACTTTTTGTTGTAGGTGCAGTTCTCAAAGCTGTCTGGCACGATGTATGTTACATTCGATTCACTTTTTGTTGTAGGTGCAATTCTCAAAGCTGTCTGGCACGATGTATGTTACATTCTTTTACTCTTAGTTTAAAAAAAAATAAGAGAGTGCTGAGATTTTTTCTATTTAATTTATTATTTTATTAAGGAAAAATTGGGATAACATTATATCTGTAAAGCATTCACCTTGTAACTTTTTGTAAATTGTAGATATGATAATTTTAGATATTTAGGTATTTTTTTAAAAAAAATTATGCTAGGTAGTTTGAAAAGTATAGTATTTTATTTAAGTATAAAATAATCCTGATAAAAAAAAAGTATTGTAGTATAGTAAAAGATTCAAAATAATAATTTGAATAATCCCTGGTAATCTTGTGAATTTCTAAAATATTAAATTTCTACTATGTTGTTGAAATTATAGTCTAACAATATAACAAACTATAAATTTCTACAAGTTGATTCATTTTCATTATATGTATTAAATTACAATGATATATATGTTTATCACCTTGAATTCTACAATTTTGAGGAGTTATGTTGTAGTGGAAGTTCTGTTTGGGTACTAAATACATAAGGGAGTCATAATAGCCTAAATTTTTGAATATCTAATATTTATTTACCATTAGGAATCATAAGGGCCAATTTTTTATAAGAGGTATAACGACCTAAGGGAAACATATTTTTGATATAATAAGTGCTAGTTTATTTACTTTCAATATAAAATCTTCTTTATTTTAGATATCTACAACTAATATCGTGCTCAGTATAATATAATTCTTATTAATTGCTTTTACTTTCAGTTAATGCAATAAGTAGTGTATTTACATATTTAGATCGGTGAGTGTAACTTGCCGAGCTGTGTTGACCAACACATATTTTGCATTATGTTTCAAGTCAGGAGAAAGATAAAGAGCCAGTTAAGTAGCTGAGCATTTAGAATGTGATTTGTCTAAATTTGTATAGATTTTTTTTTTTAATTTTTTGTACAGTTTTTACTAGGTAAATTTTGTTAGCCCATTTCTAGTTCGTAACCATGTGTTTTACGTGTTGTAATTCAAGAGCCCAAGTTGTATTTTGTTATAATTAAATATTATTGGATTGTATTTAGTTTCTTCGATATTTTATTATTGTATATATTCTGAATGTACTAACATTTCAGGTTTTCGACATACACCAAGTATTACTAGAGAATCAAGACTCAAGACTGGTAGTATAGGTTTGGTTGATGCAATAATCTGTACTTTTTAATTTCTTGAGTCAATCAATACAAAAAAGTGTATGTTAGCTTAACAATCGTGCGCACACACACACACGCACAGGGGAGTGATTTTTTTTTTTTTTAAGATTATATTGGACGATCTGGATCAAATTGTATGATGTGTAATAAAAAACAGTTTAAAATATTTAATTAATTGAGAAATAAATTGAAATAAAATATAACTAGTTGTATTGCATGACCATCTAATCATAAAAGAGAAGGAGCATGCCTCTTTGCTAGATGAATGTAATGAATTAAAAAAAAACATATTGAATTGCAAAGTCACATGATTCCTTAAAAATTGAACATATTGAATTAGAGGAAATATTCAAGGAGCTAGAGGCACTTACATTAGAATTAGATAATCATGAGTATACATTAATGTATGAAGTTGTTGGTTATAAAAGTGTAAATGAATATTTATATAAAAAAATTAGTGCACTTCAAAATCATGCATCAGAGCCTACACTTACATTAAAGCCACAACCTAGGACACAGCAAGCACATATATCCCTATAAAGAGGCATTATCCCTCACAAAGATTAGTGAACACATTTTCTGGGGTTAGGTGTTACTCTTGTAATACGTTAGGACACATTGCCCGAACTTGCACTTTACACCTTAGAACACACCTAGTTTGAGGCCCAAAGCATTATCATTATGACATAGCATCCATAACATTCACGCATGGAAAGATAATAAGGGACCCATGTTTTAAGCATTCTTATAAGAGGTATGATAATTCCGCCGGAAACGTTACGTCGCATTATTCCGCCGGAAACTGCGCCGACAATGCCGGTGCAAACAAATCCGCCGGAAATTCCGACGGTAATCACGTGTTTTCCCGTAGGGCCAACCCCACTTGGGTTCCCAAAACTGATCTTTGATTGGGTTTTTAGGCATGCTCTCACAAGAGATCTTGTGAGAGTATATAGTACATAGATAGCAGACACATCACATAGCTGGAGATCTAAAACATTTAATGCTGCTGGATATTAGGAAGAAGGGTAAAGCTATATAAGGAGATTGCACTACTAGAAAGGTAGCACGTGTAGGTACTACTCATATAAATTAATAAATAATTTGTATTCAAATACTTTGGAGAAGGATAAATATAATTTCTATGATAAATTTTTTTAAATTTATAAAATATTCACAAATGTCTACAAATATTAAATGAAAGAAATTATATCAATTAATAATTAATAAGTTATTTTGGATTTCAATGATGAATTGATTTCTTGATGATTGATGATTGTTATGTTTAAAATTATTTTTGATAACTTAAGGCTATTCTTTTCAAAATGATTTTTGGAAATAATAATTATTAGTTTGATTTTTTTTTTTTTGTATATTGATTGCTTTTATGGAAAATAAATTTTGAGTGATGGGCATATCATGGCATGTTAGCTTGAGGACTCTTAGGCAAAACCACTTAGTTATGCAATATAAATAACATAATGTAAAGTACAATAAACAAAAATGCATGTACACCATAATATTTGTAGTGATAATAAAATCACACATTGATGTTGTGAAGATAAATTCTTTAAACAAACAAAAGTTTACATTAAGTCATTAAACTCAGTTTTCACATTAAAAAACTCAAAAAGTTAAGTGAATTTAGTAATCATCTCCTATATTTGTATCATTGAATAATGCATCCCCAAATCCTTCTCCGTCGAAACCTTCCATATCAAACGCATCAACATCTTTACATCCAACCACTTTGTCCTCATCATCTACATATTTCAAGTGATATTTATGAGCAAACCATGAATGCAAAATAATATATATTTATTTTATATTTCACACAATTAATCTATATTCAACTTTAAATTTACCTTGAGATGGACTAGTAGAAACTATATTTGATTCTTCATTAGGAGGAATGACATCATCTTTACAAATATCTATCTCCAAGTCCTCCAAATTAAGTTTTGGATCTGAATGTTTATTAAGTACCCGTAAGTATACCGTTATAATGCTTATAAAATCTAAAGGATCATAATTCCATTTTTTAAGCTACAAACTACAAAGTTAAAATGAAACTTGATAGTTTATAAATATTATATACAATATTAATAGAATAAAAATTTACATATACATTAATATAATACCTATTCGTCAAATTGAGGTTGTATCGTACATATACAAGGTCGTTAAATATTTGATGTTCTAATTGATTTCACCTTTTATTATGAATCTGTTCAAATATGCTCTAGTTTCTTTTACATCCAGATGATGATGGTGTTTGCTCAATATTTGGACAGCTAATTTTTATAAGTTTGGCAACACTAGAACCAAACAATTTCCACCATTCATCTACAATTCAAATAATATAAATAAATTTAAGCTCATTTTAATAAATTCAATATTAAAATGTAGGCTTAAATTGTTACCGGAACTTATACATGAACTTTTTTTATCATTTTAAAAGAAATTGAGCTTTCAAAACTCTCCAAACTATCATATATAATAAAATCTCACCTCATTCATTGTCAATGATGGTTTAATGTATATATATTTATTTTCAATCAATCATATTAAGCTTTGTATAATTTTTGATTTGTTGCAATAATTTTCTCTATCATACTGGAAACGAGGACTAAGAAAGTAAACTACTGCATATATGTCTTGTCTTAATTAAGTATCCCATCTCCTTTTTATTATACTTGTATAGGGCTTATACAATCATTTTACATTTCTAAACATTATTTTTATAGCCTTTCTTGCTCTATGTATGCCATCATAGAGATATCCTAGTGAGGGCTTTTCATTAACATCAATAATTTTAAGCATTCTTATAAGAGGTATGATAATTTTTAATATCATAAAACAGTCATTTCTAAATTATTCTTCCATAATAACTATGGCCACCTCCTTTCCTTTTATTGTTTTAGACAACTTTGAGTCTATGTACACCTTGCTTGTTATTAATACTTTCAAATTATGTTTACCATCATAAACACTTTCAAGGTGATAAATATAGTTGCAAATCTTTTTACACCATGCCTTACAATTCCTTTTCAACCCTGTCTTTTTCTTAACAGTGCTAGATGGAAAACTTGGTTGTAGATGAAACTAGTCACCCTATATGCTTTCCTTGCCTTTTCCATAATGTAAGGCATATTGCTAATTATCTTTGAGGATTAGGTTCTAGCAATATGTTTTATATAGTGACAAGTATATATTCCCATATTTCTCATTCAATAGCTCTCCAGTCTTCTTATAATTAGTAGTATTATCTTTCACTAACTACACAACATTCTCTGAGCCAATCCAATCAACAACTTCACTAAATAATGAACAAAGTATTATGTCATCTTTAGTAATATATGAAGCATCAAAAGACTTTAAGAAAGAAATTCCCGGTGGGAAATCATAAGAAAATTTATCAAAATTCTGCTTCTTTCATCTATCCACTCATCAACCATTAGTGTACATCCTACACAATTCCATATTTTTCTAAATGATTTTACTAACATTTTACACTACTCCTTACATTCTCGTAGTTGGTTAACTCATAGTTTATGATATGATCGTAACTTATAACCCGATCCCATAGTGGCATGACATCAATGGCCTTTTGTGCAAAAGATGAGTTCAAAGCATTAAAGGATATACAACTATCATAAAACCATCTAGATACGGATAAATCAGAATGATTTATGGCATCCTTAGATGCCATTACACTTTTTAGTGATGGTTGAGTTCTAGTTTTATTCTCGGCACAAAAAAAAATTATCAATCTCATATATCTTCCTCTTTCCCATATCAATGTTTGTATGATGTGCATCCAAGATTTGACATTTTGGTAGTGAAGATGAGCCTCTCTCTCTTCTTTTAATGGTTCACTTTCTAATATAACTACACTTTTTTTTAATTGTTCTTATGTCTATTATTTCCTCTTTGTTATTTCCTTTAGATTCTCCTGCATTTGATATTGGAAGTCATGTGGGATGTTTTTACAAGTAACAATATGTCATTTGATCCTAGCAAGGTGTTATTTCATCATATTAATCCTTTAACCCTTGTAAACTGTGAAACCCTTAAACTTTCAAGTTCTTATTTGAAAAAAAATTGTGTGCAGTTAGTACGTACGAATCGTCTATACGAACTGAAGAAAGTTTGAAAATCTGTATGGTTAGTCTGTACGAATTGCCTGTACGAACTGAATAAAGTGCAGGTTCGTCTGTACAAACCGTAAGTTTGTCTAGACGAACTGAACAAATTTATGTGCAATTATCATCTGTACGATCAGTATACAGAGGAGAACGTCTCGGGACGAACAAAAAACATCGTCCGGACGATTGTAAACATCTTTTTAAGCACGATTTGTTTCATTTTGAAGAGAGAAAAAGAGGAGAGAGAAAATGAAGAAAAGAGGAAGAAATTTGCATTTTGGACGTCTTCGGTCCGTTTTCGTCCGTCACTGTAGTTGGGAAAGTTGATCGACTCGAGGTAAGGCACATTATGCCTTTTTCAATTTTCAGAAATGTGAGTTTTGATGGAATTTCTATTTCAAATTTATTTTCCGTTAGTAAAAAATGGGTATATCTTTGCACCGGTAAAACTTTTACCATGTAACTTTTGGTATGTCATAGAGATTATGATTTTGCATGTTTTGAGTATTTTCTAAAAATTTTACACTGGTATTTTAAATTATGTAGAGTTTTTTATAAAATAGAAAATTATTCGAATGTTGAAAAATATTGCCTCATTACAATAAAAGCTTTGAAATTATGTTTTACATGATTTCTAGTAATTTGGTAAATTTTTGAAACTGTGAATTTTGATCCATTGAATTTTCTGTTGTCTGTCGTCATACATTCTGATGACATTTTGATATATGTCTAACTTTTCTGAATTTGATATGATTTGATGTTTGATATGATTCAATTTGAATGATGTAAGAAGGGAGTTATAAGGGGTCAAAATCCTTTGAGATTCTGTTTGTGTCAAGGAAGGGAGGCATAAGAGGTCAGAATCCTTTGAGATTCTGTCTGTGTCCAGGAATATAAAAATGAATTATGATCTGATAACTCTATATATCTGATTTTTTCTGGTTCTGTAAGCATAAAGGGAGGCATAAGGGGTCAGAATCCTTTAAGATTCTATCTATGGCAGGAAAGAGAGGCATAAGGGGCCAGAATCCTTGAGATTTTGTATGGGACAGGAAAATATGAATTAATTGTGATTTGATATATGATTTGAAATCTGATTTGAAATGTGATATAAAATATGATTTGAACAATTCTGTTATATGAATCCGGTTTAGTTATTATTTATATGTTATTTGATTCTGTCTGATTATTTGATTTCTGTACGATATTATGAATTCTGTCTGATGATATGATTTCTGTGAGAATATCTAAATTTTGTTTGATTCTTTGAATTTTGTAGGAATACCTGAATTAAAGAATGGTTTGCTATGTATTCTAGCTTGAGATTTTAGTTCAGTGATTATTTGATTTAAAATGAACTGTTTATAAAGCTTATGTGAATTATTTGGGAATGAGAGTATCTAGAAATTTAGATGGGGTAGTGTAGTCTTGCTGAGCTGTTAGCTCACTATGGTCATCTTTATGGTTTTCAGGTTCTAGGAAATGGTAAGAGATTTCGGACTAGTCGTTCTGGATCTGATCTGAGATTAGGTATTTTTGTACTTTTTAATTTTTATATAATCATGTCTATTTTTCTATTTTGCTATGTATTTTCTGTTTATAGTCATGCACTGTAATATATATAATCATTTTGATGATGAAAGAAAGAAAGAAATATTTTGTGGATAAGTTTTCTATATTTAAAAGTTTTTAGTAGCTATGTGGTTATGTATTGTGAAAGAATATTGGAATAAAGTCTGAAAACAAATTCCAAAATTAGATCCTTGGGTTATCCATCGCGACTCAACACGATGGGATCCATCCCAGTCGGGTTGGGTCGTGACATAAACAATCTCACAATGAAGACACTTAAATTGTTTCTTTCCATCAGTTGTTCTAGGCTCACAAAAATGATTCCAAATAAAATTTAATTTCTAGCTCACGAAAGTGGGGCACTTGTGTGCCAGAATTATAGACGATGACATTTTTGCCAGTGTTACAGGATGACTGGTCAGTATTTCAGATGTGGTCAGCCAGGACATCGGATAGCAGAGTGTCCACAAGCTAGATTTTACAGACGATCTGAGTCCAGATCTAAGAGCTTTGTTAGACCATCAGGAAGGTCGAGGATAGTTCCTCCCCATACTATTTTTGAAGGATCCGCTGGTAGAGCTGGTTGTTCAGGTTTTGTGGCAAGGAGAACGCCAGTGGTAATCAGAGGAGCATAGTGGTTCTGTAGCTCCAGGTCCAGTTCAGTCACGTATGTACAGTTTGAATCAATAAGAGGCTCGAGATGCTCCAAATGCGGTGATAGGTACGATTTATATTTTTGAACATCCATATCATGTTTTGTTTGATTCTGGAGCTAGTCATTTGTTTATTTCCGAGAGTTATTTTGATGCTTTGCAACTAGCTTTAGTTACATTACTTATTTCGCTTTCTATTATTTTGTCGGTTGGAGATAATTTGATAGCCATGAAGTTTTGTTTATGTGAGATTGAAATTTCTGGTAAGAAGTGGAAATCCTGTTTGATTTTGTTGCTGATTTCTTCATAAGATGTTATTTTGGGTATGAATTGGCTGAATTTGTATGGGGCTCAAATTGATAGCTTGAAAAAGCAAGTTACTTTGTTTATAGACGGTGAAAGTTGTTTATTTCAAGGATTAAGAGACATTTTATCCTGCTTAATTATTATAATAGAGGCAAATCGATTGTTGAAGAAGAGTTGTATGGTATTCCTGTCATCAATGTGGGATATGAATATAGATGTGGGTTCTACTTCTAATATCCCGGTTGTACGACATTTTTTTGATGTATTTTCTGAAGAGTTGGTTGGGTTACCTCTGGATAGAGATGTTGAGTTTTATATTGATGTATTTTTGGGTATGACTCTGATATCTAAGGCTCCGTATAAAATGACACCAAATGATCTTGGGGGTTAAAAGTTCAGCTCTAGGAGTTGGTGGATATAGAATTTGTTCGTTTGAGTGTCTCTCCTTGGGGAGCACATGTTCTATTTGTGAAGAAAATGGATGGTACAATATGTATGTATGTGGACTACAGAGATTTAAACAAAGTCACAATTAAGAATAAGTATCCATTGTCATGAATTGATGATCTGTTTGATCAGCTTGCTGGATCTTCTATATTCTCGAAGATTGATTTGAGATCTGGTTATTATCAAGTGAAGGTAAGAGAACCAGATGTGATGAAAATAGCTTTTAGTGCTCGATACGGATACTATAAGTTTTTTGTCATGTCTTTTGGGGTGACTAATGCACCATCTATTTTTATGGACCTAATGAATAGAGTATTCAAAGATTACCTGGATCAATTTGTGATCGTTTTCATAGATGATATTCTGGTGTATTCTGCTTCTAAGGAAGATCATGCCAGACATTTGTGAAGTGTATTGGAGACTTTGTGGCAACATCAGTTGAATGTAAAATTCTCTAAATGTGAATTTTGGCTGAAGAATATTTTTTTCTAGAACATGTAGTGAGCGGTGAAGGTATTTCTATTGATCCCTAGAAAATTCAAGCAGTTGCTAATTGCTCAAGGCCTACTACGATGTTTGAAATACGTAGTTTCTTGGGTATGACCGGGTATTAAATAAAGTTTGTGAAGGGGTTTTCCCATATTTCTGCACCTTTAATGAGACTGACTCAGAAGTCAATAGCTTTTGTTTGGACACCAGAGCGTGAAGTTAGTTTTCAGATATTAAAGGATTGTTTAACTTCTGCTCCAGTCTTGGCACTTCCTTCTAGTATATAATGATTTCAAGTATTCAGTGACGCTTCACTGAAAGGTTTGGGATGTATTCTGATGCAGCATGGTCGGGTAACAGCCTATGCTTTGAGACAGTTGAAATCACATGAAAAGAACTACCTTACGCATGATTTAGAATTGGTTGCTTTTGTATTTACTTTGAAGATTTGGCATCATCACTTGTATGGCGTCAGGTATGAGATTTTTACGGATCATAAGAGTTTGAAGTACATATTCACTCAGAAGGATCTAAATTTAAGGCAAAGGAGATGACTTGAGTTGATCAAGGACTATGATATGACTATTCAGTATCAGCCTGGTAAGACTAATGTTCTAGTAGATGCTCTGAGTAAGAATTCTGGATTGTCAAGTGGATAACTTACCTCATATGAGTATTTGATATGAGATATGAAAAGATTATAGTTGGAGGTAATATCTTCTACTGGTTCTGGTATAATAACTCAAATGAGTATTCAGCTCTCTTTGGAAGGAAAGATTCATGAGGCTCAAAAGTCAGATGTCGAGTATTTGAAGTTGATTGATCAGATCAAATCTGGTAAGAAATTTGAACTATAAATTTCTGATTCCGATATTATTTTTTGTAAGAATAGGCTTTGGGTTTCTATGTTTGGAGATCTGAGAAAATAGATTTTTCATGAAGCTCATTACTCATGCTATACTATTCATCTAGGAAGTGGTAAGATATACTGAGATATGAAAATCTTGTTTTTTTGGTCAGGATTTAAAAAGGATATAGCGAAGTTCGTTTCAAAATGTGAAGCATGTTAGTTAGTGAAGGCAGAACATCAGCTACCTAGAGATCTATTACTGTCGTTGCTTATCCCTGAGTGGAAGTGAGAGAGGTGACAATGGATTTTGCTATGGGTTTTCCCAGATCGAGGCAAGGGCATGATGCTATTTGGGTGATTGTTGATCGGCTGACAAAGTTCGCACATTTTCTTCCGATTAGATAGACGGATCCGGTGGAAAAGTTAGCTTATATCTATGTTAAAGAAATTGTCAGATTACACAGTGTACCAAAAGTGATTGTATCGGATCGGGATGGCCGGTTTACCTCTAGATTATGGAGAGGAATTCAGCAACGATTGGGTACGAGGTTGCATTTTCAGTATAGCTTTTCATCCGCAGACTGATGGACAGTCTGAAAGGACTAATCAAGTACTGGAAGATCTTTTGAGATTGTGTGTTTTATATTTTAGAGGTAGTTGGAAAGATCATATTCCATTGATATAATTTACATATAACAATAGTTATTAGTTTAGTATTGGTATGGCACCTTATGAAGCTTTGTATGGCAAAAAATGTAGCTCCTTTGACTTTGACAGAGGTGGGAGATAGATAAGTGATCGGTTCAACTTTTATGGAAGATACTGTGATGAGGATCAATCTGATTAAAGGAAGGTTAAAATCTGCATAAGATATATAGAAGAAGTATTACAATCAGAAGCACATATTGGCTGAACTTTAGGTTGGTGACTTTGTGTATGTCAAAGTCAGTCCGATGAAAGGTGTTAACAGATTTGGAAGAGTAAGCAAGCTTAGTCCAAGGTATGTCGGGCCTTTTGAGATTATTGAAAGGGTTGGTAATTCTACTTATAGATTCTTATTGCCTGATCAGATATCTCATATACACAATGTGTTTCACATATCCTCTTTAAGAAAGTGGATATCTGATTATGGAAAGAAACTTTCTACTGACGATGTGGAGGTTCAGGCGAATCTCTAGTACAAAGAAGAACTTGAAAGGATTTTGACTTATGATGTGCGAAAGATGAGAAGCAAATAGATTTCTATGGTTAAGGTACAATGGAAGTTCAGAATGGTAAGAGAGGCTACTTGGGAGAAGGAATCGGATATGATACAGTTGTATCCAAGTCTATTCTGACTCAATTTTGCTTTGGAAATGTCGAGGATGACATTTTTTTTAAGGTGGGTAGATTGTGAAACCCTTAAACTTTTAAGTTATTGTTGAAAAAAAAAATTGTGTGCAGTTAGTACGTACGAACCATCTGTACGAACTGAAGAAAGTTTTGAAAATCTGTATGGTTAGTCTGTACGAACTGCATATACAAACTCAATAAAATGCAGGTTTGTCTGTATGAACCGTAAGTTCGTCTAGACGAACTGAACAAATTTTTTTGACATAGCCCATTATCCTCGGACGAAAATCAATTATCGTCTGTATGATCAGTATATAGAGGAGATCGTCCCAGGACGAACGAAAAATATCGTCCGGACGATCGTAAATATCTTTTTAAGCACGATTTGTTTTGTTTTGAAGAGAGAGAAAGAGGGGAGAGAAAATGAAGAAAAGAGAAAGAAATCCACATTTTGGACGTCTTCAGTCCGTTTTTAGTCCGTCGCCATAGTTGGGAAAATTGATCGACTCGAGGTAAGGCATATTATGCCTTTCTTAATTTTCAGAAATGTGAGTTTTGATGGATTTTTTGTTTCAAATTTATTTTCTATTAGCGAAAAACAGGTATATCTTTGCACAGGTAAAATTTTTACCGCGTAACTTTTGGTATGTCATTGATTATGATTTTACATGTTTTGAGTATTTTTTAGAAATTTTGCACTTGGTATTTTGAATTATGCGAAGTTTTTATCGAATAAAAAATTATCCGAATGTTAAAAAATATTACTTTAGTACAATAAAAGCTTTGAAATAATGTTTTACACGATTTCTGGTAATTTGGTAAATTTTTGAAACTGTGAATTTATTGTTGTCTATTGTCATACTTTCTAACGACATTTTGATATATGTCTGATTTCTCTGAATCTGATATAATTTGATGTTTGATATGATTCAAATTGAATGATGTAAGAAGGGAGTTATAAGGGACCAGAATCCTTTGAGATTCGGTTTGTGTCAGGGAAGGGAGGTGTCACGACCCGACCTGATCCGGGTCGGATTCCGCTCGCACCGGGCCGCGACAAAACCTTTTATCCAGGATCTGGCTTTGGAATTTGGTTACTGAACTGAATCTTCCAAATATTTAACTCAAAACAACACACAAACACAGAACAACAGAGCTACTATAAGTCACCAAATGCAGCGGGACAAACATCTATATTTTTCTCTCTTTTCCTCAAAATAATCATCTACAAATACAGTACATGGCTTTTGAACAGAAAGAAAGACAGAACAGAAAAGCCATGACTGTACAAAAATCAAAAGGTACAAACAAATACCTATACTGATCAGACTCTAAATCTATTTCTGGACTTCCTTCTCTTTCCCAGAACCTGAAAACCACCAGAAAACAAGAGTGAGCTCAACAGCTCAGCAAAGCAACAAACCTCCAATCAAAACTCTCAGAATCCAAAACCAAACTCATCAGACAGAAATCAGATCAGAAATCGGAACAGAATCGTACAGATATCAAATCGGACATATCAGAACGAAACAGATCAGATCACATCAAAATACCAATCAGAACAGAATAAATCAACAGAGTCAGAATCATACAGAAATCAGAAATTAAGATCATATCAGAACAGAATTGTACGAAAACAGAAGTCGTAATA
>NW_021319486.1:3715096-3762041 GCF_001605985.2 Dendrobium catenatum
GAGTTTTAGAATAAAAATTTATTTTAATAAAACTAATTGTAAGTCACAGAATGATTTCGTACGAGCTAGAGAAAGTCGGCAGTCCACTGGCGATGGATCATCTTCTGGATCGGCCCACATTTCTGAGTATCAGACATGGTCAGAAGTTGTTGGTGGAAGACAGAGGGGGAGGGTATATCAAGAAATGAGAAAGGCATTTGCTATTGAGGGCAGTTCATACACCTTTGCATTTCATGATCCAAGTGGAGCTGAAGAATCTGTAAGCGAGAGGGTTGCAGCGCTTACTAGAGAGATTGAAGAGATGAAAAGGATTCAATCTAGAGAGATTGAAGAAATGAGAAAGGTTCAGAATGAAATGCAAGCAGAGTTGCAATCCTACAGAGCTGAAAAATAGAGGAAGAATGACCAATAGGAGCAGCCATCTGCAGACAGTGAGGATATAGATGATGATTAGATATTTTTTATGTTTGATGATTGTATTAATTAGAACTTGTGAACTTCTGAACTTGTGATTGTAACATTATCATGAACTTACTTGTGAACTTGTGATTGTAATCTTATGATGAGCTTGTGATTGTATTTTTAATTTATGGTTCTGATGAATATAGCGGCGTGTTGCCCAACTTATCTTGCTTTTTCTGCAGGTTTAGACTTTAGGGTGAACCTCCCTCAAATAGAGGGGATGCTGTCCATTTTTTTTTTGCAGGTGTTACAGGTTTTCGGCGGCTAACCGGCGGTTTGGCCGCCGGAAACTACGATACCAGACGGCCAATAATCAGCCGCCGGTAAAGGCATTACACCGCCGGTTTATTACCAGCGGTTACCGACGGCCACCGGCGGTGTTACGGTGGACATCCGACGGTTTTGATCGTCGGTAATACCGACGGCTAGACCGCCGTCTAGCACCGGTAAAGAAACCGGCGGTCTACCAGCGCTTGCCGGCGGTTTTAAAAACAAACGACGACCGACTAAACCGCCGAAGGACCGTCGGTAAATTGACCGCCGGTAAGCCGTCGGTCAAATAACCGGCGGCGTCACGGCCGAAAAACCGCCGGTCCAAAATCCGGTTGTAACCGGTGGTCTAAGCAGCCGGAAAACCGCCGCCAACATAAACCGCCGGTGAAAGTTTCCTACGCGATTTTTTCAGGCGGCCAAAAAACCGCCGTAAAGCCGCCGGTAGTCCAAAAAACCGCTGGTTAATATAGACTAACCGCCGGATTTCGGCATTTTTCCTGTAGTGGTTGCAACAATCGCTGCCAGCCATCGCCCATTTCGACCAAATACTACCTGTCGGAGTGACGACCACTATCGTCGTCACTCATAGCTCACCGCCACTGATAGTTTCCGCCACCTGCTATCTACTGCTACCACTGCCCTTGCTGGCGAACACCGACGTCGACAACCACCGCATTTGCCATTGGTTGCCACCACTGACCACCACCCTCTTTAGATTTTACATTGCACTCATTTTACTTCAAGCAACAAAAAAAAAAGTAATCTAATGCATTCATTTTACACTCATCCAAAAAACTCTAAAGTATTGATTTTATACTGCATTTCATTTACACTACATCCACTTTACATTGCATTCATTTTTTTGGCAATCAAATAACCCCTAAAATGGTTTACAGTACATTTACATTAGTTTACTTTACATTCATTTTTCATCCAATCAAACATTAATATTTTTGAAATTCCTGCATTTGAAATACTCTACACTCACTTTACATCCAACAATACAACCCCTTTAATATTAACATAAATAACCCTCTTCTTTATAAATAAAAATTATAATTAAATTTTCAAAAATAACTTTACTGATATTATATCAACTTGTGAACCTTGAACTAAACTAAACATCACAACTTGATACTTAGTTTTTGCTGATTATTCGATTAACTGTCAAATGGGTATTTTAAAAATGATATAATGCTTCCTAACTAAGCCATGCAGAATAATAAATAGTTAAACACCAACATTAGTCAAATTAAAACGAGATAGTAAGGTTAATAAAGAATCTACGGGCACATTCAGAAGTTCAGATCTAGAAAATTATTCATCTCGGCTTTATTTTCTCGTCCGATTGTTTGAACGAACAGTTGGTTTCAGCTTTCTGAAAGAACTCGACTTGTTATTTCAAAACTAAGCTCTTGAACTGAAGCATAGATCCACACTCATGCATAAAAAATGTATATTAAGGCTAATTAGCAACCCATTAATCAGCATATAGTTTTAGAAGTCTAACTGAGTGCTCTTCTTCCTGTGTTCATGGCAGAATATACAGCACTTTGCATCCAATACCCTCTCCTTCAGAGAAAAAAAAAAGAGTGATCAGATAAATCCATCTATTTATTCTTCTCCTTCAAAGACAACTCCATTATATACACACAAACATCTTAAAAATGATGTGGAAATTCAATCACAGTAAAATTGAATTAAAAGAAGAAAATAAGACAGATTTGTAAAATATTTTCAAGTATCACAACACAGTTAAGCTATTAGTGGTGTTATTTGAGAATCTTGGCCTTGTCCTCTCAGGTGAAAGCCCTTCTTCATTAGCTTTCCTTTTATTGTTTCTGCTGCCACTGTTAATAGTGCTGAAGTCAATATTATTATTGTTATTGCTTCTCTGCTGGTCCTCTTTAGATTTTCCTTTGAGCATATGAGGCCTAAGCTTATTCATATCGGATAGTTTTACTGGTTTTAGTAAGAATTCTTCAGCTCCTTCTTCCAAGCATCTGTGATCAACACGCATAAAGAAGCAAGAAATTCAAGTTGCATATCAGGAAAAGGTATTTTAAGACTATTAATATGAGTTTTCTTACATAAGGATAGAATAAAATCTATAAAAGAGCAAAACAACAGATCTTCGGATTTTGACAGATAACAAAAGAGCATAGATAGAAATGACAACACTTCTCCTTTATTCCAATTCCTAAATTTGACAGAGTGAGGCCATATAATACATATAAATAGGAATTATTAAACAATTTCGACTGTTTTTATGTAATGCATAAATTTTTAAGCTTCTCTTGTTGATATGTCAAAATTACATTTTATTTTAAATAAGTTTAATAATTTAAATTTTCATGCAATTCATGTTTTTGATATCAAATTCTACAATGAATTGTATTATGGGTATACTATTATTCATTGAATACTATTTATTTATTATGCGAAGGTTTCATTTCGGACAGCTTTTTGACTGCTTTGTTTTTCAAACAACCAATATTTTTATTTGGCTACTGCTTTCTCATTGCTCATCAAAAATTTTACGGTGAAAAACTATTTTTTGCAATCATAATATCAAAGTTATATTCTCAACAACAACTTTGCAACCAACTTTATAAAATGATGCAGCCATCCCGAACAGATCCTTACTCTAGTTGCAAACAAGCTCAAATTCGAATGAACTTTTGAGCATTACTATAATACTCAATTTGTAGCCCTAAACATAAGCTTTATTGTAATGTTGCGTGAATATAAATTATTTTGAAAGGGAGCAGCTTCTCACCTGTTAATCCTTGACGGCACATTCTCAGATGACATTATCACAACTGGAATATCCTTAAAAGCTGATGATTCCTGAATCAATCACCAATAAAAACATATCCATTAGTCTCTATAATCGATTCATTTATGACATTAACAACAAAATTCAATATTTTTAATGAATGAGGAGCTGTTTGGCTACAAAATATTTGAGACGTTTTTTTATTGCTTCATAAAAAAAAAAAAATTTAGAGTAAAATATTCTTAAAAATAGCGAAAAAGTATTGTCCAAAAACTGTTCCAAATAAAACCTTACCTTAAGTTTCATCAAATAATTTTTTGGCCACATAACGAATACTGTCTTCTAAAATCTCTTTAGAGATTAAGACTTCGTTTAAGACGGCTTTCTTCTTGCTTTTTAAAACAAATTTTTAGTAAAAAATTTCTTGAATTTAAAATTTTTGTACTAAAAAAACTATTTTGAAAAGCAGTACGAAAGCTTTCCAAACGAAGCCTAAGACTTCATTAGAGATGACTTTCTTACTGCTTCTTAAAACTATTTTTAAATACAAAAATTAAAATTTTTTGTACTAAAATGATGCTTTAAAAAGCATTAAGAAAGCCATCCCAAATAAAACCTAAATATAAACAACATCATCAAGCCTCTATCCACTATAAATCTTTTTTTAATTATATTTTGTTAAGAGTGAAATTCTCATTCAAATCTAATAAAAATATCATTTCTAATATTTAGATAAATATTTTCTACACGTCTTTTAGGGTTACAGATTAAATATCGAAATTAATAAGTCATTCGTGAGCAATATCGAGCGGCTGTTTGGTATCTTATTTTAGACAAATTTAAGCAAGATTTCCTGTTAAACGGAATTCCGCAGATTTTAAACTTCCATGACTCTCATTTTAATTAAAACTATTTTTTAACATAAAATTAATTTTTTTTGTACTAAAATGATGCTTTAAAAACCATTAAGAAAGCCACCCCAAATGAAACCTAAATATAAACAACATCATCAAGCCTCTATGCATCATAAATCCGTAGATTTTAAACTTTGATGACTCTCATATAATTTATTTATTGATAAACTTCAAATTTTATTAAATCAGATCATTCATAGAATTTACAAATTTAATTATTTCTCCATCGCTTTAATCTAAAATATCAAAACAGATGCCCAATAATATATAAAAAATTAGCATTTCAAATGTCAAGAAAAAAAATGATTTTATATATATATAAAACAATTCACAAAATTCAACACCTCGGGATTTACTAAATCTAAATTTACAATAGAAATCTAAATTTACAATATTTATTAAGTCCCAGAGAGAGAAAAACAGATAAAGAAAAAAAAAAACTCACCTTGATCTTCTTCAAAAGATCATACCCACTCATTTCAGGCATACAGTAGTCTGTAATAACCAAGTTGACCTCAATCTCCTGAAATCCACAAAACGAGAAAAAAAAAAATCCATCTTAAACAAATCCGCCAAGACATAGAAAAAAATCCCTAAATTTTCTCCATAAATTACACGAACAGATTAATAAATTCTTACATGCTGGCAAGAAGTAGCAGAAGATGGTCTCTCTAGATCTTCTCGGAGACCCAAGAACTCAAGCGCCTTACTTCCTGACTCTACAGTCGTCACTGAAACGAAGAAAAGCCAATTAAAATAACTGCAAAATCTGCTGAAAAGCATACGCGATGGAACAAAATGCCCATTTCTCAATTAAAAACCTTGAAAAGACGACGTTTTGAGGAGTCTTTCAATAAGCTTTCTATCAATGAGGCTGTCATCCACTGCAAGAACATGGAAAGGCGCCTCCGAAGCTACAGCCATAAAAAAATCCAATGGATTCGGATTGGATTAGAGAAGAGAATGAAGGGCGATTATGGTTTCCTCAGTGTTTTTTCCGACTTTATGATTGAATCCGACCAAAATCAGAACTCGGGGAAAGAGAGATCTGAGCGTTTATCAAATATCATCTTTCTTCTTCCTCCTCGAGAATTGGGTTGGATTTGAATTGAAGAGCAAGCGAGCTCGATTAAATTTCCCTTCTCTGGTTGTCGTGGCTGAAAGCTTTTGATTTTAAGCTATGAATGGTAACGGTAAGAAGAACCGCGGGGTAAGATTAGTAAGGGTCGTTCGCAAATCAGGGAGTTGCAAAGAGAGGTGAGAGTGTGAGAAATGTAGGATACGACATATCCGCAGAGATATCGTAAGAGCGTTTGTTTGCCTCGTTTAGCACTTTGTGCTTATAAATGTGGAATTTGTGAAATACTTCGAGTTAGATTTTCTTGAATTTAGTGATTGTTCATAGGCTATTCTTAACTAATAATTATAATATTTATTTTTAAAATAATATTATGAAACATAAAAATTTGAGATTTGTTGTGCGTCAGGACATTCACGACGATAGAGAGATGAAAAATTTAACATCCTAGTTTTATATGAAGATCCAACATATAGAGATAATAAAGAGGGTAAGAGTCATCAGAAACCCTAAACAAAAATAATCACAGGATCTTACCTATTTGAAATGATTCCACTAGAGTATTTCCATTAATTATAAATGATGATCTTCCTCGGGAGAAGACGCTGGCTCGATGTAGTAAATATACATCATATAGAGCACATTACATAATTGAAGCTGAATGAATCTAATGATGTGAGAGTAGTTCCCAAGAGAATAATGGCCTTTACATTTGCTCGATAGAACCGCAGTTGGGTGATGGTGGTTTGAATGCCATGGTCGGCGGGTGAAATAGGTCGTAAGGATCATAGTCATACGATGGTGGTCGGAGGGATCTTAATCGTCAGATAACTGAGAATGGAGGGACCATAATAGGTGAACGACGGTGGTCGGAGGAACCGTAGTTGGTAGAAAGAGGTCGAAAGGACCGTAGTCAGATGACGGGGTCAAAGGGATCATTGTCGGGTGATTGAGGTCGAAAGGATTGTTGTCGGCAAGGGACGAGGGTCAAAGGGACCATAGTTAACGAGCAATAGAGGTCGGAAGGACCATTGTTGGGTGATAAAGGTCAGATGGATCATAGTCGACGATAGATGATAGTCATAAGGACCACAGTCAACGGGTAATAGTGGCCAAAGGAATCTTAATCGGGTGATGGAGGTTAAAGGGACCGTAGTCACACAACTAAAATCAAGGGTGTCATAACCTGACCTGATACTACGCACATATAATACCATATCCGATTGTGACAAAATTAAACCCAAGATCTAGTTGAAAAAGCACTTATATACTACATAGAGCTACTATTGAATGCAATATAAAGTAGAAAACTACTGAATCTATAAAATGATTTTCTACATATCATCCAAAAATACATACACTATCTGAGATATCTATAATAGTGCTTGATAACAAAGAAAATAACAAGATCAAAGCCAAGCTTGCAAAAAATAAAACTAACAAAAACATACCTACAACACATGTTGGAGTTTGTTCTCCAAAACTACTCAGCTTGCTCGTTACCCTTTCCTTGGCCTGAAAATGGAAGCAAAAATAGGAGTGAGCTAATATGGCTCAATAGAATATCACAGCCTAAAACATATAAAAAACTGAAAGTACTATGTTGTAAGATAAACTGAAGTACTATTCAAAAAAATTAAACTAAAACTGAAGAAGAAACTGAAATTGAACTTCATATAAGCATTTAAAAGAATTTAATAATTTAGGAAAATGTACTAAAACCAAATGAATTATAAGCAGACATTTATTTTATCAGAATAGCTCTTAGCCCAAATTTTTATATATATTTATAGCTTCGTTAAGAAAATCCCACCTCAGTAGTTCGTAAGCCTCGACATAATAGAATCTCACCATGGTCGCCCACTTGCATCGACATAACATAATCCCACCTTGGTCTCCCATTGCTGTCGGCATAATATAGAATCCCACGTCAGTCATCCATTGGGACGACATAACAAAACCCCATAACGATCACCCAATGGCACCAACATAACATCACATCACATCGTATCATATCATATCACATTTTCTTCACATTTTTTATACATTTCATTAATTAAAGTATAATTGGATTAAATTCTGAAATGATTAAAATGCTTTAATGGTAGACAACATAAATACTTAAGTTTTAATTGAACTAAAGAACTATTTTTAGATGTAAAAAAAAAAAATTTGAATAAGAAAAAATAACTATTTTTTTAAAATCACAAGTAAAAAAAAAAATTAGAATACACTCAAAATATTCATAATCTAAATCTTTATAACATATTAAAAATTACATGATAAAAGTTTTACCAAAATAAATTTATTCTTATTTTTTGGTAACAGAAATACAAATTTGATCAAAGAAGCCTAAAAAATATCTAATTATTCAAAACTAAAATAGGCAAAAATTAACCTACATCGATATGAGCAAATTTCTCAACTAGACCGATAGACAAAATATGATTCTATGATCGTAAAACCCTTGCTTTTCTTCTTCTCTCTCCTCTATATTTTTTAAATTTCTAGTATCATTCTCTATTGCTGGAAACAAAATAAAGAAATGGAAATTAATAATATTAATAGCGGATTAAGATTTTCTAATATGATAATATATAAATATATTAAGTTTAAAATAGTAAGTATGCCATTTAAATATAAAAATCATATAATCTTTTTTATATCTTCAAATTTAGAGATTTAAAAATTATAAAAAAATATTCATAAGTTAGCTAAGCATGCCTTGAATGATCGGGTGAAATCAATTTAAAATACGAATACATAATTGTCCCAAAAAACCCATTGTACCAATATATACCAATTTCTTAGAATTACACCACTTCACAAAAATTATGAAAAAATAGTGAAATTAAAACATAATATATGTATAAAGACAGTTTATTATTTGGACTAATATGGCTCTAAAAATATTTTTTACTATTTAAGGAAAAAATATTTTTACTATTTTAGGAAAAAAATATTTTTGTGTGAAATTTTGAGTTATAATAATCCACCCACCTTCAAAAATGACATCCTCGATATTCTCAGATCAAAATAAGTCAAAATAAGCTTGAATTTAGCTTTCTCATCTTAGATTCCTTCTCCCAATCTTTGGCGATCATGTGCTTCCACTGCACCTTAAATATCATAATCTATTTACTCCTCAATTTCCTCACGTCATATGACAGAATCCTATCTAGATCTTTATAATACATACTCAAAATGAATTCTCATGTCATTACCATATAATCTCTTTCTAAAATCATATACTCACTTCCTTAATGACGATATATCAAAGACACTATGTAAGCAGAACGATCAATTCTCTCAACAATCTCAAAAGATCCAGCGTACCTTAGACTAAGCTTATTAATTCTTCCAAATATGCTGACACCTTTCATCAGTCTGACTTTGACATAAATAAATCAACCACTTAAACTTTTCTCCAACCTATATTTCATATCATAATAATTCTACTACCTATCTTATGCATCTCTCAATCTTTTTCCGACCAGATTAATCTTTATTATAGTATCATAAAAACAATTGATCATATCACCTATCTGTCACCCACCTCTATAAAAAATAAAGTATAATTTTATACCCAATCCTTGTTGAATATCTCTCCATAACCTAGAGGTAAACCGATTGTCGCGATTGGATATAATCACCTTTTATACACTATGCAATATAATAATATCCCTGATATAAATAAGTGTCAACCTATCTACCATATCAATCTATCAAATTTGAATAAAATGTGTAGACTTCATTAGTCGATCAATAATAACCTAGATGTCATTATGCCCCTGTCTCGATCTAGAAAAAAAACTCATAATAAAATCCATTGCCACCTCTTCTCATTTCCACTTAGAGATATGTAATTACTGTAGAAGACCACCCAGTCGTTGATGCTCTAACTTCACTTACTGATATGTCTCACATTTTAAAATAAACTCTATAATATTCTTCTTCAATCTAGACCACAAAAATATACATTTCAGATATTTATAAATCTTGCTACTCCTTGATGAATAATATAGTATGAATAATGTGTCTCATATAGAATCTCTGCTCTCATTCCACCAACAGAAGGAACCCACAATATATCCTTATATAAAATGACTTCGGAATCAGATAAGAAAAGTTTAGGTCTTTTACCAACCTTAATCGAACCACTCAATTTTAGATACTATGTATCTAACTTTTGAGCTTCCTGAATTCTTTCATGTATAATAGGATGAATAATTATTTAAGTTAACCAATTTGGACATGTATTAGTTGATCCTATCTCTATCTCTAGGTTCTCCAAATCTCAAATAAGGAAGTCTATGTAAGTAAGCAAAGAAAGAGAAGTATCCGAAGACTTTCTACTTAACACGTCTGTCATAACATTTACCTTGGCAGACTGATACTGAATAAATAGATTATAATCCGTGATGAAACCGAGCCATCTTCTCTGTCTCAAATTCATATCCTTTTGAAAAAATATGTACTTTAAACTCTGATGATCAATAAAGATTTTACATCTAACTCTGTGCAAGTAATGCTTGCAAATCTTAAGTGCAATTACCACATTTTCTAACTCAAGATCATGTGTTTTAGAATTTTTCTCATAAGGTTTCAACTGCTGAGATGCGTGTGTAATAACATTATCGTGCCGCATAAGTATACATCCCAATTCTTTTAATAAAGCATCATTGAAAACTTAAAATTCATCTGTACACGAAAAAATTAGTCAAAATCAAAACAGAAGTTAAATAATCTTTTAGCAGCTAAAAACTCTCCTCACACTCCAAAGTTCATATGAAAGTTTATAACTTCTAAGTCTTTTCAAAGGCAAAGAAATACGAGAAAACTCCTGAACAAATTTTTAATGATGGATAGCCAAGCTTAAGAAACTATGAACATATGAAATTGTAATTGGCCTTGGCCAATCATAAGCAATCCGAATCTTCTGGGGATTTATTGAAATGCCTACATTGCTCACAACATGTCCCAAAATGAAATGATACTCAATCAAAACTAACACTTTGAGAATTTAACATATAATTAATGTTGTCTCAGAATTTTCAGAGTATCCTTCAAGTGTGATGCATGCTCCTCCTCATATCTAGAATAAATTAGAATATCGATAAAGATGATCACAAATTGGTTAAGAGACTTCCTAAAAATCTTGTTGATCAAATTCATGAAGATTGTTGGGGGATTAGTCACTCCGAACAACATAACTAAAAACTCATAATGCATGTACCTCATACTAAATGTAGCCTTCGCCACATCTAGGGGTGTTAATATTTGACCCGACCCAAAAATCTAACCCGAACCCAACCCAAAAACTTTGGGCTTGGGTCAACCCGAACCCGAATCATGTCAGGTTCAGGTTAAGGATTTTGACCCATTTATAAAATCGGGTTGGGTTTGGGTTGACCTAGAAACCCAAAATCAACCTAGTTTGAACCATTTTTAATTAATTTTTTAGGGTTTTGAAGGATTATTATTAAATAAGTAAATGATATTTCTAAAAAATAATAAATAATATTGCCCAAATTAAATTAAGTTTGGTTTATTTTAAATTGATCGAACTAAATCTTACCTTAATTTAATTTAGGTTTAAATAAATTGAATTAAATAAAATTTATTTAGTAAAACATACCTAAAGCGGGTCGCATTCGGGTTGACCTGGACCCGAAGCAGGTTGGGTTCGGGTATAGAAATCTGACCCGTTTGCAAAAATGTGTCTAGTTCAAGTCGGGTAGAAAAGTACCGAGTGAATTCCTCATTGCACCCGAACCCGATCGGTGACCCGATTTTGATAGCCTTAGCCACATCTTGTGCCTTCACTTTTTACTATTGATAGTCATATCTCAAACCGATCTTAAAAAATACTGAACATCCAGCCAATTGGTCAAATAAATTATCAAATATAGACAAGGAATACTTATTTTTTATACTTACCTTATTTAGATCTTTATAGATGTTGAAAATTTGAAAGGTACCATCTTTCTTCTTTACAAATAATACAGGTGCTCCCCATGAAGACACGTTGGATAGATAAAACCTTGATCCACCAACTCGTGAAGTTGCACCTTCAACTACTAAAGCTTCTTAGGTGATATTCAATATGGAGCCTTAGAGGTCATAGCAGCACACAAAATATATCAATACAAAATGCTACCTCTTTGTTTGGTAGTAAAGTCACTAACTCCTCCGGAAAGACATCTGGAAACTTCTGAACTATAGGGACACATTATAGGAAAATCATGTATTACTTGCAGATTTTTCAATAGAAAATTGATCATTTTCTAGCTGATTTTGAAAGTTTCTCATGGAAATCTTTTCGACGGAAAAAAGCATGTTGAAAATTTTATTTGTTAAAAAAAACTGTCAGAAAAAATTTTAGGCAAAAATTTTCCACCAAATTTTTTTTTTGTGGATATTCGATAAAAAATCCTCCAAATAATTAAAAAAAAAATCAACAGCAGCTTACACGCCTGCCCTCCCACAGCTGCTCGCACACCTACCCATAGCATATACCTACTGCTCGAGTTGCCTTCCAGCCCGCTCTAGCTTCCTTTCCAATAACATATATCTAATGCTCGAGCTACCTGTCAACCTGCCCTAGCTACCCATACGACTGCCTGCCTGCCCATGCTACTTGCCTGCTCGCTTGTGGATACCCACACGCTTGAAAGCCCACTCAAGCTGCCCGCACCCCTGCCCGCATTCACTGCCCGCCCGTTGACACCCACATGATTCAAACTAAAAAATTGTTAATATTTGAAATAGTTAAGCAATGTGTTGTAGAGGACAAGGTATTATAAATTTACTCTTTTATATTTAAATATAACATTACAAAAATAAAAAATTAAAATAAATTAAAATAAGTTATTAAATTTTAAAATAATTAGACTATGTTATTAAATTAATTACTAATTTAAATAAATTATTAAATTAATAATAAATTAAAATAAATTTCAAAAATAATATTTAATGAAAATAAACTATAAATTTATTTCTAATTTTTTTATAAATGAACAAAATCCGCAGAAAATTCGTCAAAAATTCAAAAATTCACCAAAAAATTTGCCTAAAAACCAGCCATAAATATTTTAACATAATTTGTTTGAAATCCGTAAAACATCTACCTGAAAAAACTGCCGAAAATCCATCAAAAAAATCGCTGATAATAGGCTATTTTTTGTAGTGACACTACTCACAGATGTAAAAAAGAGTCTCATATCTCTAACATATGCTAAACATACTTGGCTACCTTTTCTCCGAAACATATCCACTTCTAGAATAGAAATCAAATAAGAAAGAATACCCCTTATTCCTTGAAATACAACGGTCTCACCATTCTGGTATAAAGTCACTTTTTTCTTCAAGCAGTCAATTTGAGCCCCAAATTAACTCATCCAATTTATACTTAAAAATGAGATCAAATGTGAAAAAATAGGTAATAAATTAAACTAAAACTCCAAATCATAAAACTAAACCCTACTAATTACCATTCTATCTCCCATAGATAAAACTATAAACAAAGAAAAGTTAATAATACGTCAGGCAAATTAAGAGAATCAAAATACTGATATAATATAAAAGAATGGCTAGTACCATAATCAAATAAAATATAATAAAGAGATGTAGAAATATAAGCCATACCTATCTAAACATTTGAGACTCGCTAGCCTCTTTCTATGTTAGATTGCAAACTCATGGCTATATTGGGGTCAAAGCAAGAGAACTACCTACACACCGTAAACCCTCAAAAGGCTAACCTCATGATACTAAACCAACATCCCAGCTACCAAAAGCCTCAGTATACGATAAGGGTAGCACTATCCTTAGCCTTCCCACTTTTGATTGCACAAAAGTATCAGCTCTCAAATTAAAACGTCTATCAAAGCCACCCTATAGACACTAAGCAATCCTATGTCTGTACTAGCTATAGTGAAAATATTGGCCCAATACTCCATAACACTGTCCATTGTTCCTATTACTATACTACTAACATAATGAAGGAAATCCACTGGTTGAATCCCTAGAACTGAAAGCACTGCCTCCTTCTGATCCAAAAGAAACTACGTACTACTAACTCTCCCCTCCTTTTGAACTCAACAAGTCAAAACTTGCTCTTCTTCCCAGAATGGCTACCACCAAATTTTTTCATGCTTGTTATCCATCATTATTGAATCACTATCAAATTTGTCTATATCCTCTCAGCCCTCTCGACCAGTTGAGCAACATCAATAATATCTTATGTTAGCAACAACTGCGTCAAAACATCTCAAAGTCCCTCTAAAAATTGGTAACAATTTTCCTTTGAAGTGTTAATCAACTATGGAACATACCCGGAGAGACTAGTTAACTCAGTCTCATATTACATCCCTAATATAATCCTTTGAATCAACTTTAGAAAAGAGCTCTATAATTGTCTCCTAGCAGACAGAGGTACAATCATGTATTGAATATCTATATAAACTCCTCCCAAGTAATCAGAGTATTTGCAAGAACCTGAAACTTCTCCCTTTATTGGCCCAACCACCACGTGCTTTGATTTCAGTTGTAGGCTTTGGTGACCTGCTGGGCTTTGTAAGCTCATTATATATGGTTAAAATTTTTAGGTCCGAGCAAGGCAACTGGAATGGAGTTCGATCAGAATGTCAGACGAATTCTATCACTATTGATATATGGGGCATCACAATAATTGTCTCCTAGCAGACAGAGGTACAATCATGTATTGAATATCTATGTAAACTCCTCCCAAGTAATCAGAGTATTTGCAAGAACCTGAAACTTCTCCCTTTATTGGCCCAACCACCAATGCTCTGCCTCGCTATCTAATAAAAATATTACTAATACAACTTTTCTCTCAGGAAGGTAATGCATACAATTCAGATTCTTCTCTATCATTATCAACCAATCCTTAGATGCTCTAGCTTACTAACTTATAAAATTATAGGAGGCTATAATCTCATAAAATTTTAAAAATATTTATTATATCGTTAGATCGGGTACTAGAAACTAAAGTATGAGCCTTACCTACCAACCGCACTACCAAATAATTAAACTAAGAAATTATATCATAACTAATTATAGGAGTTGTACCCTAAACCTAAACCGCCTAACTAGAACTCTAACCATAGCTAAATGCAACACATGCATATGAAAAGTAAATAAAATAAGTATCTAAAACTTCCTAGAAGCATCTCACTCCTCTATAGATTAAAACAGATAGCTATGTTACAATTCACATCTCCAACCAATGCTCTGATACCAAAATAGCTTGTCACAACATGACCTGGTACTGATCCAATACTATAGGTCATGTCGTGTTTGATTGTGGCAAGATTAACCCCAAGATCTGGTTTGGAGTAAGACTGAAAAAAAAAACTTCCAATTTATATATTACATAGTTCCACTACTAAATGCAATATAAAGTTAAAGACTACTAAATCTCTAAATTAAATTTCGATATTTAATACAAAAATACATATAAAATATGATGTATCTACATTAGTGTTTGAAAATAGAAAAAATAACAAAATAAAACCCAAACTTATAAAAATCAAAACTAATAAAAATATACATAACATATTGACTATTATAGGTAAAAAATATCTTTTATAAATTTTTGAGCTATAATAGAGAGGATAGTTGTCGGGTAATAAAGGTTATAGGGACCTAAGTCAAACAACTGAGGTTGAGGTTACCATTGTCAATTTATAGAGGTTAAAGTTATCATTGTTAGTTGATAGAGGTCGTAGGGATCATAGTCGAGCGATGGAGGTCAGAGGCATCAAAGTAGGGCAATTGAGGTCGAAGGGATCGTTGTTAGATGATAGATGTTGGAGGGACCATTATTGGGAAATGACGAAGTAAGGCAATTGAGGTCGAAGGGATCGTTGTTAGATGGTAGATGTTGGAGGGACCATTATCGGGCAATGAAGGTTGAAGGAATTATAATCAAGAGATTGAGGTCAAGAGATCCATTGTTGGGTGACAAAAGGTTAAATATATCATAATTAGCGGGCATGAAATAAAGGTCTTAGGGATTATAATCGACAGAAAATTGAGGTCGAAAGGATCGTAATAGGGTGATAGAGATCAGAGGGACCGTAGTCAAGAAACTGAGGTCGAGGGGACCATTATAGAGGTTAGAGGGATATTAGTTGGGCAACTAGGGTCAAGACAACCAGTGTTAGTTAATAAAGGTTATAGGGATTATAATCAGACGGTAGAGGTTAGAGGGACTATAGTAGAGTGATTGAGGTTGATTAGATAATTGTTTAGTGATAGAGGTCGAATAGATTATTGTCAATCAGTGATAATGGTCAGAGCGACCATAGTCGGGCGATGAAGGTTGGAAGGACCATAATTAAATGATTGAGGTCGAGGTGACATTTGTTTGGTGATAGAGGTTAGAGGGACCATTTTTGGGTGTTTGGGGTCGAAGGGACTATAATTGAGCGACTGAGTGTAATGCCTCAAGAACTTTAAAAGAGAAGCTTAATACTAAGTTAAGTGTTGCAGAGATGAGGTTGCTTAGGTGGATGAGTGGATTTACCCTTAAAGATAGGACACTAAATAAGCATATACATGAAAAGGTTAGAGTAGCTCCAGTGGAAGATAAGATTAGAGAGAGTCACCTTAGATGGTTTGGTCACATTAAACGGAGGCCTTCTGATGATCCGGTTAGAAAAGTTGAGATTTTAGATTTGTCTTATGTTAAGAAAGGTAGAGGTTGACCTAAAAAGACTTGGTTATAAAATATTAGAAATGATATTTTTTTATTAGATTTAAATAAGAATTTGACTTTTAACCGGTCACAATGGAGAAAAAGGATTCATGTAGCCGACCCCACATAGTCGGACAAAGGCTTGATGTTGTTGTTGTATTATCTTTTCAACTTATTTTATTAATTTTTCTTTCATTTAACAATTAATAATCATTCATTTACAATCACATCAACTTGACATCCAAAGCGAATTAATTGTATTAAAAAAATAAATAGTAGGAAAATTATAATTATATTGCTACTATTAATATTTACATCTTTTATTTCAAAGTTAAAAATAATATACATAATATGCACTATCAACTACAAAATAATATATATAAACCAAAGGACTTAAAATAAATCAAAATATCATTACAACTAAGCCTCAATATGTACGCTCCTTAGATTTACCTAAAATCATGCAAAAATTACATATGAGCTTACAAAGCCGAGCAAGTAACCCACACTTACTGCTTCCTTCAATGCAAGCCAAAAGATTCAATATATGCTTATTATAATTCTAATTGATATCAATCAATAAGCTATCAATATGAATGATAATTAATCTATGCAATTAATATCCATCAATAGTAAAAATTTATATGATAAGTAAAACAAGAGTATCTTACTAAGCAAAAGGCTTCCATAAATATATAAGAAAATTAATAAAAATATATAATTTTATAACAGGGGTTGTAGATAAACAAATACTAATTATCTATTAGTTTCATGTTAAAGGTTCTTTTATATGCTTCTATCAATCATTATGTCATGTATAACTATTTATCGGTATATTATTTCAATATATATATATACCAATTCAATATACCACGTTAATAAAGTTATAAGTACAAATATGAGGAGCAAGATAGGACATCCAACTATAATGTGGTATTTCCATCCTTCAATTTATTATCTATCATATCTATTTATTTGTCAATCTCATCCTATCTTTCATTTATTTCTATCAATAGTTTATTTTTATATGTAACTTTCAATAATCATTTAAGAGTCGACACCCTTTATCCGTCAGTGTAATTCAATCAATCTGTTGCAGGCAACAACTAGGATTACACCACCAACTTTTTTATTTAAATAAAAGTCTTTAGGCCCACCCTCCTATACAGGTTATTATATTTTAAGAGCCAATCCATATTAATTATAGTATTAACAATTAATATTCCTTGCTTACATGAAAATAATATATTTTTCAGTGCAATATAGATCTATATCATATATGAAATATAGTAATTCATAACATATAAAAAAAATCTACCAAATTTGTCTACTATCATTTACTTTAAGAAAATTACAGCTACTAATTTACCTGATGAGATTCAGTAATATTATAGTCAAAATGATCGAGATGATCTGATCTATCATATTAAGAAAGTTGTGTTGTAATTTTATAATTACTTTTACGAAAAGGTGCATCATCCCAAAAGGACCCTTAGTCACTACTTTCATGATTATTAAATAATTTTAAAGTAAAAAAATTAATAAGTATCATTAGATGATGTAATATAAATTTTTTTCTACCAAATCCACTAATATTTTGACTAATCAAAATCCTATTTTATAACTTCTTAGATTATCTTTATAATCTTTCTTTGAAATCTCTTGAGTTTGTTTAATTCATCATATTTTCTTAAAAAAAAATCACTCAAAATTTTTACAGATAAATTTAATTAATTAAGAGAATCATTATGACTTTGATTATCTTTTTTTTTTAATACTTCTATATTTTAGATTTGATAACATACTTTTACGATTAATATTGAATCCAACAAAATTAATATTAAAATATGTTTAAATCGGTGGGTGGGTTGTGGTGGCCCACCGGATCCGGGCGAGAGATCTGCTGACGTCAGCTATCCTCGGCCTTTCTTGCGTTGTGCAAAATCATGCGGTCGCGCTCCGTATCTTCGTCTCAGGGCATTTCCATGTGACCTCTCAAGGTTTGCCGGATTTAATCTATATGCAATACCCCGCATGCGAATGGGCTAAACAATGGAGGAGAGCCCTTGAAGTTCTTAAGGATTCGTGCATTCAGGCAATGGCCTTTTCTTGGGAATTAGGCAAAATGGCCTTAGCAATTCGGACAATGCTTTTTACAATTTTTTAATTTCATGAGAGTCGTAAATGCTCATCCATCTGTGATTTGCCTATATTTTATTATGTTATAATAAATTTTTTTATTACAAAACGTTAAAATAATAAATAAAAGTAATTTTTTAAGGTCTTGAAATAGTTTTGAACAAAAGTGAGCATATCATTTCATTATTTCACGCTCAGTCATTGATCAATTATTTGAAAATAAATATTTGTATATAAAGTGAGTTATGCAAAATAATTTTTTTATTAAAAAAAAATGCTACACAAATTTTATTATGACTTCAATATTTTTAGTTATCTATCAAGTATTGTTGCGTCATGGAGTATTCATGACAATAGAGAAATATATAGTTTAATATCTTAACGTTGTACGAAGATCCAGCACACAAGCCTATAAGAGAGATGATGTAGCATTCATGAGATATCAAGATTTTTAAGTGGAAAACCCATGAAAAGGGGAAAAATCACGAGGCATAGCTGAGTTTGAATGAATCCACTATTATTTGCAGTTGATTACAAATGAGGCCCTTCCTTAGGGGGAAGGCCTTGACTCGATGTACATTATATGAAGTACATGGTGTGAATATAAAAAGTCATTGTTGACGTGCTCGTTTGGTCAGAAAGACCGTAGTTGATGAGCGACGTAAGTCGGCGGGCGATGGAGGTCGGAAAGAACGTTGTCTGACGACGGAGGTCAAAAGAACAACTCATGTAGAAGTTTAACAATGGATAAAAATTCAACATCGGATAGATGTCTGGCGAAAGTCCGACAACGGGCAGAAGTCTGGCGTCGGGTAGAAATCTGGCGACAAGAGGTGGTTCGGTGTCGGGTAGAAGTCTGACATCAGTTGACGACCAGGGAGAACTCTAACGTTAGATGGTATTTGGGAAAAACTCCATAGTCACTTGGAGATCAGATAGAACTCCGGAGCCACTTGAAAGTGGGGCGGAACTCCAGCGTCACTTGAAATTTGGGCGGAACTCTGGCGTCACTTGAAAGTCGGGTGGAACTGCAGCGGCACTTGAATGTCGGGTGGAACTCTGGCGTCACTTGAACATCGAGTGGAACTCCGACGTCACTTGGAAGTCGGACAGAACTCCGGTGGCACTTGAAAGTCGGCCGGAACTCCGGCTTCACTTGAAAGTCAGGCGGAACTCTGACAGTAGTAGAGGTGGAGTTTCTTCTCTTCTTCTCTTCTTATCTCTTCTTGCTTCTTACTTTGGGCCCCTCTTAAGTGAAATGAGGGGTTATTTATAGTTTTCTAAGAGTGGCATGATAGGAGGAGGATCAAAGGAAAATGTGGAGTGCTTAGGATGGACGGCCGATATTGAATCCCATGATCGTGGACCATTCATCAGACATTTGAAGGTCTTAATAATATTAGAATTCAATGATCTTGAGCTCGTTGGATTCGTCTCGACGAGCCGCTCAATTCGACTATAAGCATGTCATGTTTTGAAACCGTTTGGTAATCCAAATTGTGTTTTGAACCTTCCAATAGTGTTCGGGTCTTTGATTCAGACCCATTTGGACTCGGATTAAGTTGATTTTGGGGTCGTTGGGTTCGTATTTCCGAGAAGATCAGTTCGATTATAAGTTTGCTGAAATCGGAGTACAGATGATCCCTGATTTAATTTTTGAGGTCTCCAACTTGATTTTTGCCTCGAGATTCGTGTCTGATCAAGATAATTTTTTGATGACATATCAAGTATATTTTAAATCTTTATTATATTTTTAATTGCTTATAAATACAATGGTATGATATAATCATCAATTTTCATTATTTTCATTGCTGATGATTGAAATAGATTTTTTTTTTCTAAGAAGATGAATCACAAGAAAGATAAATAAATAGATTTAGGCTTCGTCTAATACGGTTTTCTTACTCCTTTTCAAGTAGTTTTATAGTATAAAAACTTTAATTTTGTATTAAAAAAATGTTTTAAGAAGCAGTAAGAAAGACGTCTCTAATGAAGCCTTATATTTCATCTGGGATGGCTTTCTTACTGCTTCTTAAAATAACTTTATAATACAAAAATTAAAATTTTTATGTTAGAAAGCTGCTTTAAAAAGTAGTTAAAAATCAGTTAAAAAGCATATCAAATATTCAAATGAAGCCTTAGGGGCTATTTGGCAACAAGTGGGATTTAGTAAATCCTGTAAATCCAGATTTAGTAAATCCGAATTGTGTTAAATCCTAAAAATTGTTTGGTATGCCAAATGATAAATTATGTTAAATAATGAGAAACTGTTTAGTAACATATATCAGGATTTATGACAGTTAGGATTTAATTTTAAAGAAGATATTTATGAAATCATTGCATAAAACATAATAAAATCAACTTAATTTCATACAATATTACTTAAAATTCAATAAAGAGAAAATGACAAACTAATATTTACCAAAATGATAGATGAAATATTAAATAAGAGAATGCTTCAAATATACAGTTGACTTCATATATATTCTCGGGAGATAAATTTTTTCATGACGATCGATTTCTTTGACCTGCAATATGAAATAAAGTACATGTTAAATACAAGTTACTTATTAATAATTATTTACACTATTAATTATATATTTAATATTATATATTTAAGGTATATTAATTAAACTAATTATATTAATATTTAATTACTAATTATATTATTAAGTACTCAATTAGGTCAAATTAGATAATAAATTTATGTACTAATTAGATTATTAATTATTTAATTAATTTAATTAATTATTAATATTTTAAATTATATATTAATTAAGTTAATCAATAATAGCGTATAGCCGTCTAGGGTTTGCTTTTAATCTTCTCTTTTTGTTGTTGCTGTTCGGCTTCGTTGCTTCGCATGAGGTGTAGAGATTGCACGCGTCGCTTCTTCAGCTCCGTCATGGCTGTTCGGCTCCTTCGTTGTTGTCCGATTTGTTTCCTTCGCAGGAGGTGCAGTGATTGCATGGGTCGCTTCTCCGGCTCCTTCATTACTGTCCGACTTCCTTGCTTCAGGAGGTAAAGAAATTTTACGGGTCGCCTCTTCGGCCCCTTTATTGCTGTTCGGCTTATATATATATATATATAATCACATCTTAATATAAATTATATTATGATGAGCATGAAAATCATTAGATTTACTTCAAGATTAGTGCTATATATAAAGACTTTGTATTGTACATGGCATGTCTTAAAAAATTCACTTGATCAACATAAATATTAAGATAATATTTGCATTAATAGCTTTTAGAATTAAATTAAAGATCATATGAGCTCTAATTTTAATAAACTTATAGTCGAACAAAATATTTAGATTAGATGAACCCATCGACGCCACATGTGATTCAACCTAACTCCAAATGAGTTCAAATCAAATTCTTGAAGTACAGTTAAAAACTTTTGGAAATTATTGAAAGAATCAAGCATCTTCAATTTTACAAGTTTACAAGATATTGTCAATCAAGTTTACTCAAGCCTCACTTTAAAAGATCGTATGCGTGGGATCGAAGAACTTCAAGTT
Source organism: Dendrobium catenatum (assembly GCF_001605985.2). Taxonomy (NCBI): domain Eukaryota; kingdom Viridiplantae; phylum Streptophyta; class Magnoliopsida; order Asparagales; family Orchidaceae; genus Dendrobium; species Dendrobium catenatum. The sequence continues at coordinate 3,736,988 of NW_021319486.1, forward strand.
TAAATCCTGCAATTCTTTTAGGAAGCTAAATAACAAGAGCACTAGTGTTGCAATCCAAGAGTCCCGAGCTTGTGTTTTTATGATAATAAACATTATTAGATTGTATTTAATTTCTCCTATGATTTATTATTGCATATATTTTCTTTGTGTACTAACATTTTAAGATGTTGTTCACTGTGCGAAGGGATTGACTCAATTGACTCAAGACTAGGTAGAATAAGTTTGATGGCCTTGCAAGAGTCTGTATATTGATTTATTTATTTTTTATATTTCTTGAATCAAAAGCCTTGTAAAAGGTATATACCAGCTTAGCAACCGTGCACACACACACTAGGGAGAAAAATTAAGTAATTTAATTTCTATGAAGACTGTCTAGTACAATTTGGATCGTACTGTATGATCTGAGTAAACCAAAGATTAATCAACATACTTAATTACAATAATCTAAATTTGCATGATTCATATTGTACAATATAAATTGTACATGAAGATCAATAGAATTGGAAAATCATGTTGCTAATTACAAATTATGCAATATTTTAAAATTAAAAAATTAAACATATTGTATTGTATGATTACCATCTTATGGTACGATATCATTAAATCTTGCCTAATCTAATTCTATAATTAGGGAATTAAATCATGATTAATTGATACTTTAAATCATACTATATAATGGCATGTATCGTATGATATGACCCGGTTTGCTTTTATGAAGATATTTAATCGCCACTGATTGTATAGGACAAAAATCATAGTCGATTGAACTAATCATACGGTATGACCCTGGATATAGTACTAGATGATCTGTTCAAGTATTTGAACTAATTATACCACCCTTTTCATCTTAAAGTACTAACATGACGACTTAAACTAATCGTATTGTACGATCCCATATCATATTATATGAGCAGAAATAGTAGAATTGAAAACTTATGATTTTTGGAAGCCTTGTATTTAAGGTCTCTTATTTGACTTTGAAAATGATTTTTTGGCAGGCACTATATTGTTTTCTTCTGTGAGAAAGCATTGAAGAGAGGATCTAGAGCTCAAGAGGGAAAGGGTGAAGGTTGTGAGAGAGGGAAAAGACCCTTTTAGGCTCAAGGGAGTGTGGAGAGAGAGTTTCACATGATTTCTCTAGCAAACTTGCACCTGATTTCCTCCATGTGTCAAGGTTCATCTTAAGGGAAGCTTAGGGAAAGATATTTTGTAAGAGCTTTGCTTAAAAAAATTATAGATTCTTTGCCTCACCAGGGAGGTGAAAAGATTTTGGTACTATGTCGTTTTGGGTTGGTGAAAGATATTTTGTAAGAGCTTTTCTTCCTTGTTGTAGGGGCTAAAGGAGAGACACTAAAAGGTTTAATGTAATACCCGAAGTGGAGGACTTTGAGGAGTGAACATAGGTCATGGTTTGACCAACCACTTTAAATACAGTGCACTCATTCTACTTTTTTTTTTGCATTTTAATTTTTTTCATTTTAATTTTTCTACAAAAGTTTGTCTTTAGATGATTTTTCTACAAAAATCTAAAATAGCAAAAATATTAGTTTTATTAATTTCTTTCGCTAATATTTGTGTAATTGGTTTTGAGATCTCAAAAGAAAATTTTAAAAACACCAATCCACCCCCCCCCCCCCCCCCCCCCCCCCAAACCTCATCATTAAAATTTCAATTTCTCTTAAATTGTTGGTTTAAAAATCTTAAGTAGATCCAATAGCAAATTACAATGGTAATCATAATACAACTAAAGGATATCTAATTGCATGCCCACCTATGTTTGATGTTATTCCTTATGATTTTTAGAAAGTGCTCGTGTCAATATTTATTCAATTTATTAATTATCACATGTGACATATGATTCAAGTAGGATGTACACCTCCATCACATTTTATTAATGGTATCATGGAATAAATTCTTTTTAATAAATGTAGTTTTGAGAAAAGAAAATATACACAACTCAATGCAAAATGTTTAAATTAATTTATCTATACTTTAAAGTTTGAGGACTATATGCGTGTCTCTTCATGCACAACTAGGAAGGAAATTTGAGATAGGCTTAATCTCACTTATGAATGAACAATTTGAAATTAAACAGTCATGTTTGAATATATATTATTGCATTAATATGAGTTATTCCACATGAAATTGAATTAGATAATAATTGACATATAAACTAGGTTTACTAAGATTGTAACATCATTGTATGCACTTGGTATAGAGTTGTCCAATTCTTAAAAAGTTAATAAGATTTTATGTTATTTACCTGATAATTATGATGATAAAGTTACTGTCATCTATGAATCAAAAGATTTAAACATGTACTCTATTAATAATCTACTTAGCTGACTCATTACCTATGAGCAAATCATGAGTCAAATATTGCTTAATGAAGGTGAGAGGAGGAAGGAGAAGATAGTGGCACTAAAGGCCAATAACAAATATTGCTTATAGGAGCGAGGAAATAGCTTTAATAACAAGCTAATTCAAAATCTTCCTGAAGCGCAAGCACAAGCGTCACCTTAAGAAGAGCAAATGTAAGAATGGCAAAGCAATAAGTTTCCATCTAACATAATTTATTATGAGTGTAGGAAGCTTAGACATCTGAGGTCCGAATGCCCCAATCTTTAGATATGCCTTTTAAAACAAAGGGAAGAGGATAAACCTAATGTAAAAAGGGGAATTGAAAAGAAACTAAAATCTTCTCGATAGACTTAGCCTCTAACTCATCAGAATAGGAGCCAGAAGAGGGGGTAACAAACTTTTGCTTAATGGACAATGATTCAGTTATTAACTCTGATCAGGATGAGGTATGTGAATTATTCTATGATGAGCTATTTAGTATTTTTTAAAAAAATTCATGACTCATATAGGAAGCTAAGGAAATTGCATGCTAATTTGAAAAAAAAATGAATTTTTTGATTTGAAATATGAGCATGATTTATTAGTTAGAGGGCATGCTAATTTAAATCCAAACTAATTTCATTAGACAAAGAACATGCAACTTTGTTTGATGAATATGATGATTTGAATAAGAAACATATTAAATTAAGTAAGTCACAATACTACTTGAAAGATGAACATATTGATTTAGAGAAAACATTTAAGGAGCTAGAGGCACTTGCATCAAAACTAGATAATAAACAATAAGAGTTATTAGTTGAACTTGGTATTGAGAAAAGTGCCAAAGAATATTTGCTTAAAAAAATTAATGCACTTCAACAAAACACCCATGGGCCATTCGTACACAGCCATGACCTAAAATACATCATACATTATATATTCCTAGGAAGAGGCACACCCCACCCCTTACAGGCTAGTAAACCCATTCTAAGGGGTTAGTTGTTATTATTATGGCATGCTAGATCAAATAGCCCATACTTTCACTCCAATACATTATAGATCACATCTTGTGTGGAGGCCTAAATAATTAACACCACAGAATATCATACATGACATGCATCCATTTTGGTATATGTAGGGACCCAAACCCACTTGGGTTCCCAAATCTGATGTTTGATTAAGTGTGTTAAATGTGCTCTCATAAGAGTTCCAATGAGAGAACAAAGAGCATGGGCATCAAATGCATCAATTAACTAGAGATATAAAATAGTTAAATACTACTTGAAGCTAGGAATAAAGAAAGTGTTGTGCATGGAAAGTACGTTATCTTAAAGATAACAAGTATCATTTATTAATTTTGATAAAATATCCAAGAAAATATTTGAAAAAATTTCTTACAATTTTTAAGTAGTGTTTATTTGAGATTAAATTCAGATATTAATGGTTGTTTCTACAAAGGTTAACAAATGGCTACAAATTTTAAATGAAATAAATTTTAAGAATTAAGAATTACAATGATGAATAGATTTTTTTAATGAATGATGATTGATTAAAAAAAATGTTGTTTGTGTTATCGTTTATCTATTTGGGCTCATGTTTGTATTTTTCTATTTTTATTTCTGTGATTGTTATGTGTTTAATAATTTATGAAATTATTTGTGTATGTTTTCACTGATCATCATACTCTTCTTCATATTTGTTCACATCATACAACACAACTTATTTCATATTGTACGATCTTAATAATCATCAAACAACCTCTCAAAAGCAATTCCAATAGACCATGCAAATCAATTATATTCTTACGTATCATACTAGATGACCACTTAATACATATTATATGATAGTCATGCCAGTAACTATTAGACGAATAAATTTTGGCCCAGTCGATATTAAATTTAAATCATATTGGACGAACACCTGATTATATTGTACTATCTTCTTCGTCAAAGATCGTATATATGACCTATTATGATGAATGAAAAGTCAAAGATTGTCTAGTACTATAATTGATCATACCATACGATTTGACCTACTTTTGAGCTATTCTAATGGGACGATTCATCTTTATTCTGATTATACTGTACGATATAGATTTGTATTGTACGATATATTCTGCTTTTATAAAATGATGGAAATGACTTCACTTTCATTCACAACTACTTTTTCTTAGCCATCACAACTTCCATTTCCATTACTTGAGTGCTTCAATATCTACCAAGAGAGTGCCACTTCTTCCTGGAAGTTCTTCTCATTCCCCTATGGATAACTGATTCCAAACACAAGATAATGAGGTTGAATATCATCGCAATCAAGCTACCTCGATCACGCCCTCACGTTGTAAACCAAGAAAACCTAAAACATAAGACTATAGCTCTTTGCAGAAACCACTCTCCAATTTATTCAGACACTTGTATTTCCATTTCACTCAAATTACTCTTTAAATTCTTTGCAAACCTTCAAATTAATTTTGAACATATCTCAATGGGGCCTATGTCTGTAGAAGACCAGTAGACATCTCATAACAAGACCTTCATGAATACCTATATATTTCTACAATTGGAATTAAACCTAATGATGTTTCTATTATAGGAAATTATAATTATACAATTATAAGAAGGAATTCAATGGTTGCTCAAGGATTGTGGCCCCAATTTTCTCCTCAGTAACCTCTTTGACAACCTTTTCAACAACGGTGGAAATATCCCCAGCTACTACATTCTGCTATGGGGCACTAACCTCCTTCAAAGTTGCCTCACACAAACATTCTTACATACTCTCTAGAGGAAAGGAATGATTGGTCTCTTCATCCAAAGATTCTTCATATTCATTAGTCATAACTAGAGAAATAGGAGTAACCGTCTCCTTCATCCCCACAACAAGGTCAGATGACCGATCAACCTTGATGACAACTAGATCCCCAACATCAGCATGTGTCTTTTTCAATAGAGGACCAACAATAAGGTGTACCAAATCCAAGAATAATCACACCTCTCCAATAACAACCTTACTAGGGTTAGCCTCTTCCACATTTACGACCTCCAAACCAGTAGTAGCTTATGCTATCTTGAAGGCCTCCTTCCTTGAAGCATGAATGCTAAGAAGAAAGGAAAGATCCATCTCACTAAGTTCACGTAAGGCTCACAAGTTGGAAGCTGACAAAAGTATATGTTGAGCTCGAATCTAGTACTTATAGAGAAATATAATGACAAGTGTGAGAGCTCGTTCCTTTGATTTGTTTCTCTCTAGATCTGATTTTCCTCCCAGGATCGTCTGGGACGATATTGAGATCGTCCGTTTTTCTTGTCTTATCTAAATAAAAGAATGAATAAACTTTTTTTCAAAAAAAAAAAATATTTCTATTTTTAAACATATTCTATAGGATTTCATGTTCATCTTTTAAGATGATATGTTATTCTTTGAACTATATTTGATTATAGAAATATCAATTTTCGAAACCCTATTTTGATATTGAATCTATTTTAGAATATTGTGTCGGTCTCTCAAGACCGTACTTTATTTTCAATGCAGAATTCGATTACAAAATAGGAGAAATCAAAATCTGCGTGGTGACATAAATTTTCCCACCAGTACCTTCCCGCAGGTATCTAATATATTATGTTTGGGTCACACGGAATGAGGATTTCCTCTTCTTTTAGTATAATTTATTTAATGGACTCTCTTAGGAGATAGAAAGATATTATCATTGGGGCATATCGGACCTCTTATGGCCACTTCGTCCAAGTAATTGTGTGGGCAACCTCAAAGTTCCTTATTTGGACAAGTCCTTATTCATCTCATCCAAAGTTAAGTCTCCTATGTGGTACCTATCAAAATTTAATCTAAAGACACACATCTCATCCACAAGACATCTCTCATGATCAGATCACCACTGAGCTCAAATATCATCATTGAATCATCAATTATCTCTTCTTGCTCTAACAGGGAAACCTTAGATAGCTATGTATTACAACATAGAGCTCTTTCCCCCACTTATTCCTATACTTCTAGCCAAGGGATAGTATATATTTTTTCCAAATTCACTATCTCTCTCTCTCTCTCCTCACTTTCTCTCTCACTCTTTTTCTGTTTCCCTCTTTGTTTCTACCTTCATCACCCTCGCACACAGGTCCTCGGCTCATAGGAAGGTTCATAAAGTACGGTCAGACATCATTCACCAGTCAAATATGGATTCAATAAAGATCACTCAAAACTAACTTTGAAAGATCATAATCTTGGAATCAAAGAACGATTTTCAATTAGAAAAACTCTATGAAAGTAAATACTTAATAAGATATTTAATCATTTTAAAAGGAATAAGCCTTAGAAGGAATAAGCATACATAAAATTTTAGAAGGTATATGGTTCAAAAAGTATGTGTACTATAAGAATATCTAAAAGTATAAGCCTCATAAGGTACATGTATATGAAAATTCTCAAAAGGCATAAGCCTCAAAATGTGCATGTTCGTCAAAAATTTTTTATAATGCATAAACCTCAAAAGATACATGTATACCAAAAATCTTAGAAGGCACAAGCTGTAGAAGGTATATATATATATATATATATATATATATATATCAAATAATTCATATGGCATAAGCCCTATAAGATATAAATACACAAAAAGTACATAAATCTAAAAGCCTTAGAGGTAGAAATGTGACGCCCCAAGATCTAACTTGGAAGAATTATTCAGTCAATCCTTTAAGTCAATCTTTTACCAGAGCTATATATAATCATCAATCAGTGATAAACATTCTAACAAAATCTATAATTTAAAATATCAATATACATATTTCTATTCATTCCCAAAAGTTCATTTACAATACTCAGGATCTACACATTAATCACATATAATCTATCCTGTCCTGAGTACAAAAAGAATCACTATAACAAAAGGACAAAAACATGAAGATTCTTGATCAACCTCAATCTCCTGCTCCCTTGCCCTGACCTAAAAATATTAACCACATATAATGAGCTTCAAAAGCCCAGCAGGTCACCAAATACCGACAACTGAAATCAAAGCACGGTACATAAAAAATATGCATGTCAATCAGTCAAATCAAAGCAATCAGTTACACATGATCATTGAGTCAATGTATAAAAAGAAATCAATGCATAAACAGTAATCAGTACAATAACAGAAATCAATACAGGAACGTGTGAAGCCATCATTATCAGTGGATGAATCAATAAACAGTATAAAAGTTCATAAAGCTCAATGAATCAATATGTGTATCAAATCTCTATAGTAGTCGTCGTATCTATAACACCAGTCAATTCAGCAGACAAATCTTCATATTTAAAATCTCAGTTAAATCGTTAAAGAATTCTTCATATCAGTAATATCAATCAAATCAGTCAATAATATAAATCGTATAAAGAGAATTCATCGGTTCAATAATATCAGTCGGTATAAAACGTCGAATCAATAATGTCATTTGTGACTGTTGAAATCAAATCAATGAAATAAAATCAATCAATGCCGTAGAATCATATCAAAACGTACATTTGTAATTTAGTTATCCAATATCAAGTGCTCAGTGAATCACAAGCAATCCAATAATCTAAATCACGTGTTCAATGAATCACATATCACTTACACAGTATATCACGTGCATAATGTCAGTATAGTGAATCAGTAGTATCAGTGTCTGTATCAGTATCAGTAACAATCTAGTGACATTAACAGTAATGCTATAATCGTGAAATCATGCAGTAATAGTAAATCCGTACAATAACATTAAGAATAATGATTAAACACATGTAGTTTAGTAATCTTACTCAATAACATACTCAACAAGTAAAAGCCCTAGCTATTACGATATTTTTTAGTCCTGTATCATATATCTTGTATCTTATCCATTGGCTCAGTAAACAGAGTCGTCACTCTTTGCCTGTCGGCACAGTAATCATCTCCTTATAACTCCCTTCAGTAATCACGTGATCAGTAGAGTATAACACCAAACTGTATTTAAAGGAAAGACCGTCGGCCCACCATCCTATACAAGTCAATCAGTCTCTAACCAACGGTTCAACCAGTCCTTACTTATCTTTCACACACACAGTAGTATCACAGTTATATAATAATAATTTCAATCATATAACCACATTCATCATTATCATCAACGCATTGCAACCAATAAACATGATTTAGCTCAATTTGGAAAATCCCTTAAATATCGTATAGTAGATAGAAGTCGGTGTAAAAGGCACAATTCTAGAAAATTACCAAATTACTAGAAATCGTGTAAAATAACGTTTTAAACTTTACTTGTACTGAATCAATATTTTTTCAACATCCGGATTATTTACTATTTGATAAAAATTCCACAGAATTCAAAATATCCGGTGAAAACTTTCTAGAAAATACTCAAATCTTGCAAAATCATCATTTCCATAACATACCAAAAGTTACACGGTAAAAGTTTTGTCAATACAAAGATATGCACGTTTTTCGGTAACGGAAACACAAAACTGAGCAGAAAAATACCAAAACACAAAATCTTCAAAATCAGAAATAGGATTTGGATTCCTTACTTCGAGACAAATAAATCTTCCAACTACGTCGACGGACAAAAATCGTTCTGCGGCCTCCGAAACCAAGCCTTTCCTTCTCTTTCGTTCTCTTTCCTTCTCTTTCTCTCTCCTGCTTTTCTCTCTCTCTTCAAAATATCTCGAAATCAGATATTTATCAAGCAGGATCGTACGGGACTATTCCTATTCATCCCAGGATGATTTCTCCTATAGACAAAATTCGTCCCGGATGAATTCAGGTTCATACATACGAACATAAGTTCGTACAGACAATTCGTACGTACTAACCATACAGATTTTCACAATTTCCTTCAGTTCGTCCCGTACTAAAGTCAGTTCGTACGGACTAACAGCACTAAAAAAAATAAACTTCTGAGGGGTTTTACAAGAAATTTCTTCTATCTCTAAAAATCTCAAAAGATTAAAAATCTTATATGGTACAATCACTTCAAAAATCTCAAAAGGATAAAAGCCTAAAAAATTAAAGGTTTTGTTAGTTTTCTAAAAATCTTAAAAAGTTAAAGCCTTAAAAGACAAAAGTTTTTTCAATCTAAAAAAAGGTATATGTTCTTGAAAAAAAATCTTAGAAGGTACTTATTAAAAAAATTAAAGTTGTTATATACCAACTAATAGTTAATATGTTCTGACAAAATTAATTATTTTAAGTACAACTCAAAACCACACAAAAGATTGTCTTCTCTAAGTGAAAGTTCTCATAAATATGCTCTTGTACAAAGATGAAGAATTCATTATTCTAATAAACTAATTACAAATATCAGTCATGTTTGTACATAACAAACATATATTTCAAAGCCACAAGAAAAAATTATTGTATTTACATAATACTAATATATAGTTTTCTACATTACATAAATCACCAAACTCTTGTATTGACTTTCAACATACAACTCTTACTTTTTTTATTATAGTTAATGCAAGGAGATAAGTTTATCTCATATGTAACACATAATTTCAATGCTTAAATGCTAATATTAGTGATAGGTACCAACAATATCAATGTTAAATGTTAATACCAAGTTCAAAGTCAAACTAAAAAATGGATTATAGTGGTTTATTTAATATAATCTCTTACATGATCTATATTAAATTTGATAATAAATATCTCCTCATTATGAAGAAAATTTGATATTTTAATGTGCTAAAAAATTCTTCCAAATGAAGAAATTCAAACCACCTTCAAGAGGAATATTGGAGCTCTATTATAGAGACTGAAACTATTAGTTATCACTCACAATTTTGCATGTAGTGTGATTTGATACTTCTCATAGATAAAATACTAGAGCTTATAAAGATAGAATATTTCGTTTATATAAGATAGCGTTGAGCCACTTTTCAGAGATAGAACCAAAATCTATAAAGAAAAATTGAGATGTTTGAATTTTTTATTATAACTATGAAGGACAATTTAATACTCTTTGTGGATGAATGATAGAGCTATAAGGGGGATACATATTGATTATATAAGATAGTGAAAAGCCTACCTTAAGAGAAATAATTTAAGCCTAAAATGATAAGAGGAGAAAAATCCCCCCTTAAGGGGATAAGTATACTTCAAAGGGAGCATTAGTTACAAAAATCTTTAAAAAAAAAAAAAACTTTTCAAGAAAGGAAAAAAAATAAAAGTTTTCAAAAATAAAGTTCGAAAGAAAAATATGTGCCTTTACAGAGAGATATATATAACCCCTCTGTGGGGAGACACATGTATATAGGGAGGTGTATAATTAATTGTTTGCACCAAATAGTAACGGGTTCCATTAGCATCGGTATGTTGTCAGTTGGTTGGGCAACTCCATTTTGGGCTTTAGCAAGTCTATTCCAATGATTTTGGGACCTTGGGATCTTTTTAATATTATGAACTCAATTTTATCACTTTTTGAGCTCCATAGAGCCTCTATGACCAAACTCAAATAAATTTGAAGAATGAGAAAAATTTTCAATATTATTTTACTTTAATTGATACTTTGACATTATGAGAAGATAAAATTATAATTACATAGATTTTATTTAGTTCGCAATCTAGAAGGGAGGTTATCATTGGCGTCAAATGAGTGATTGTGCTTTCTTAAGGTTATAATCTTGCATGAAGTTTTTTAAAAGACTAAATATTTTTTTTTAGACAACATAAGCTTCGATATCTAAAAGTTGAAAGGCAGATTATATGCCTTAAAAATTCATTTGATCAACATGACTTTAAAAGCAATATTTAAATTAAAATTTTTATAGTTAAATTCAAGATCATCCAAACTTTGATTTCAACAATCTTATAGTTGAGTTGAACACCTCAACAAGTTAAACCCATCAACACCACAAGTGATCATACTCGATTCAAAATGAGCTCAAATCAAGCACTTGAACTAGAATTAGAAAATTTTGGACAATAATTGAAGGACCAAGTGTTACCCATATCTTATATGTTTAGGGACAATTCAAATGGCCCTATAAGATGAATCCAACAAGCCCAATATCACTTAATTATGACATCATTAGAATATTAAAATGCGAGATAAACGATCTATAATCAAGGGGATTATCATGAGCCGTTTATTTGAGTGTGTTTGGATTTCAATCAAATTTATCAAAATGTCTATCTTAAAAGTTATAAATAGAGCCTCGTTTTATATGTGAATGATGCTTGTAAGCTAGGAGAGCTAAAAATTCTATTGCATTTCTTGACGTTGGCCCCCAACGATCACTATCAACACTTATCGACATTATCATCTAAATTTTGTTATTTGACTATAATCGTCTAATCACTAATATTCAATCTCATTATTAGACTTCGACTATCTATTTGTGGACATCTAATTTCTATAATATATACGACGGGAGTTAGATAATTGTTATTAATTACATATTAAAATATATTCTTATATCAATAATTATATAATGAATAATTGAAACTGGATTAGATCTTGTGATATTTTCCCCTCGAATTTTCTGCGTAAAATTTTTTGAATATTTCTTTTAACTTCTATTTATGTTTATAGGATCTTTGTGCAGAGTAAAAATATTAAATGCTCTATCGTTATAATTTTCATAGCACATATCAATAATAATCTCAAAGAAAATCTAACATTTCTCAAACAGATTTTAATATAATCTATATAAGATATCTTACATAATTTGTATTCGATATTTATATAAAATTGGGAACTGTTCATCTCGTGGAGCCCACAATTCATTAAAGAGTGGGTGCGAATTGTCAATCGCGACCACATTTCGGTAGCAAGAAATATATGGGCTTGACTCGTGGGGGCCCACCAAGCTTGCCTTTATGCTACAAAATCTTGGGTGACATATCAGAAACATGTTAAAGCCTTTATTAATGAAGCTGAGATCCTAAGATTTGGTTTTGTGACGGCTTTTCCTTTTATTTTTTAGAGTAATTTTTTAATAGAAATTTAATATTTTTGTATTAAAAAATATTTTAGAAGTCATCTTAAATGAAGACCGAGTCTTATAGTAATAATCATCATTTTCATGAAGATATAAAACCCATTATGTTAATTTAATTTAAAACAAATAGTTATTAATATGTACATAATAGTTAATTGATTGGTCATTGGTAGGCCAACTTTCTTAGATCAGTACTGCTTTTCATATTGTGGTTAAAAAAAAAAAAGGGGTAATTGATACGCATATCTAAGAAATCGGGCACGACTCTTTATAAGATCAATCAAAGATCAAATCGGTTGGGGTTCATAAATGAGTCCAGTCAATTCATGATTTGTTTGGTATCCAGATTTTGATATATTGATCCTGAGTTGAATTTGAGTTTGTTTCAATCACAATCATAATTTTTATTTGATTATTATTTTTTCATTATTTTCAATAATTTTTTTATTAGAAAGTTGATTTCAAAAACAATTAAAAAAAAAACTACTTTCAAAATAGCTATCAACTTTATTATATTAACTCTCATATTGTTTTGTAAGGCAATTTTTTTATTACAATTTTTTTTAAAAAAAAATAACAAAATAATAGTGACCAAAAGTTATCTCAAATGAAGCTTGAAGAATCTTAATGAAAAATAAAAGCTAAGCATATGATCAATTTTTGCTACAACCTTAGGTAATAAAATTAAAGCTAAATTCCAAAAAAAAGTTGAAAATTTATCATAGTTTTAAAATGACTTATGTAATAAAATCTATTGACCAAAAGGAGAACAAAAGTTTTATAATTCCGCTAAGAGAAAATAAGGTTTTATTTGGAATGACTTTTTTAATACTTTCAAAAGCAATTTTTTAGTACAAAATTGTTAATTCAATAAATTTTTGTACTAAAGAAATTATTTTAAAAAATAGTAAAAAAACTATCCAAGCAAAGCCTAAGTGTTCGTTTGGGATAGCTTTCTTACTTCTTCTTTGTTGCGTCCCGAAGTATTCGCGGCGGTAGAGAAATATAAGATTTAACGTCTTAGCGTTGTATAAAAATCCGGCACGCAATCAGATAAAGAGAGGGTCTAACATTTATGAGACACCAAGATTTTTACGTGGAAAACCCCTGAAAATGGGGAAAAAACCACGGGGCCTAGCCCAGTTTGAATGAATCCACTAGTATTGTAGTTGATTACAAATGAGACCCTTCCTTGATGGAAGGTATTAGCTTGATGTACATCTTATGGAGTACATTACATGATGTGAATACAAAGAATCACTATTAACATGTTCGTTTGGTCGGGAGGACCGTAGTCGGTGGGCGACGGAGGTCGGAAGACTTGTAGTCGGTGGGCGACGTAAGTCAGGAGGACCGTAGTCAGCTGGCGACGGAGGTCGGAAGGACTGTAGTCGACGGGCGACGTAAGCCAGGAGGACCGTAGTCGGCGGGCAATGGAGGTCGGAAGGACTGTAGTCGGCGGGCGACGAAGGTCGGAAGGACTGTAGTCGGCGGGCGACGTAAGCTAGGAGGATCGTAGTCGGTGGGCGACGGAGGTCGGAAAGACTGTAGTCGGCGGGCGACATAAGTCAGGAGGACCGTAGTCGACGGGCGACGGAGGTCGAAAGGACTGTAGTCTGACGACGAAGATCAGAAGGACAGCATCAGGTAGAAGTCCAACAATGAAAAGAAATGCACATTCGCATAGACGTCCAGCGAAGTCCGATAACCGGTAGAAGTCCGGCGTCGGGTAGAAATTTGGCGAAGAGTGAAGGTCCGACGCCGGGTAGAAGTCCGACGTCTGTTGGTGGCAGAGGAGAGCTCTGGCTTCACTTGGGCGGAGTTTCGGCGCCATGAGGGAACTTTATTGTAAATTGGAAAGAATTTTAGCATCACGTGGAACTTGAGAAGAATTCCTGCGTTCTCCTGAATATCACGCAGAATCCCGGCGTGTTCGGGCGGCAGGACGAACTCCGGCGGTGGTCGAGGAGGAGGGAATTCTCCTTTTCCCCTTTTTTCTTCTTCTTCCCATCTTCTTCTCTCTCTTCACTTGAGTCCTTTGGTGTAGAATGAGGGCTCTATTTATAGTTTTTATGGAGTGGCATAGCTCGTAAATAGGCATGAGATCAGGGGCGAATTGGGAGTGTTTTGAATGGAGGGCCGATATCGAATCCTTTGATCATGCACCGTTCGTTGGGCATTTGAAGGCCTTAATGATGTCGGAATTTGATGATCTTAGGTTCGTTGGATTCTCCTCGTCGAGCCGTTTGATTCGAGTATAAGCTCGTCAAAATCAGAGACCGTTTGGTAAATAAGAGAAAATAAGATTTCATTTGGAATGACTTTTTTGATACTTTCAAAAGCAGCTTTCAATATAAAATTTTTATACTAAAAAAATTATTTTAAAAAATAGTAAAAAAACTATCCAAGCGAAGCCTAAGCGTTCGTTTGGGATAGCTTTCTTACTTCTTCTTAAAGCAATTTTTTAGCCAAAAAATTAAAATTTTACATCAAAAAATCATTTTAAAAAACAGTAAGAAAACTGTCACAAACCAAACCTAAGTTACAGCTTGGAAGTCATGAAAGAAAATACATAAAGATTTGTCATTTAATTTTTTCAAGTGATGAAAGTCAAGAAAAATAAATAAATTAATTTTCCACGCCTAATGGCGTTATACGAGCACGAGAGCCTCCGGTACTGCTACTGCTCTCGCATGCGGCAGAAGGCGACCGACCCGCCAGCCTCTCCATCAGCCCAATCGCCTACGCGTGTTACCGTTTTTTCTTTTTAGTTTTAAATAGTGTTTTTTTTTTGGGAAATTTGGGGCAAAAGCCCATATATTTCTATAAAAGAATATTACAAGTAAAAGAAATTACATGTAAGAAAAGAGAAACTGCCATCATAAGAATAAACATGCCTTATGATGCCCAAAATATACCTATACCACCCAAAATTTATCTATAATCAGTAAATGAGACAAAAAAGTGGTAAAAACCAGAGGAAAAGAGCATTTTAAGCAACAGAAATGAGTCTTCCAAAACAGCAAATCAGCAGGAAGATGAGTCCAAAAACTCCAGAAAAAAGTCCAGCTCTCAAGCAGCATGTTGCCCAATAAGAGCAGCGACGAAGTACCTGCAAAGAAGCATAACACAGCCAGTCCAGAATTCCAAAAAAGCCAGATAGAAATCCCACCAGGGCCATTATAGCTGTCGTGAAAATGTCTCCCTTGCCCATAGCACCTGGACTCAGATTTTAAAGAAACAGAACAATAGAACAAACACATCTCTGGTTGTCTATGGAGTCCCATAGACCGTCCAAGAGCATGTGAGGGGAGATTCATCATAGTCCAGGAGGGCAATTCTGCGCTAACCCACTGAGCTGTAGAGGCAACAAGAGGCCTACCAGCTACCTCGATTAAATTCTGTCCAGCAAAGCAATCGCATTCCTCCATTTGAAAATTTTTTCAGAAACAGCTCTCTTGATGCTAAGCGGAAGTGAAGTATGACATAGAATTTGATTTCCAAAAATTCTATTATTTCGCTCTTTCCACAAAAAGTAAATTATGGCAGAAAGAACTAATTTATAGAAGTTTAAGACATCCACATTACCATTAAAACTTCCATTTAGCCAATCATAAATTTGCAGAATATTCGGCCTAAGCAGAAAAGTGGCCATCCCCTTAATTAAGGCAGTAAGGATGGAGAATGAATAAGAGCATTCAAAAAAGAGATGAGACAGAGTTTCATCCCCATTTTGGCAGAGACAGCAAAGAGTTGGAACCATAATGTTTCTGATTCTAAGAGCATCAGCCGTTTTGAGACCCCCAACATTAGCCAACCATGCAAAAACAAAGAATTTAAGTGCATTCCTTTTATGCCAAACCATCCTATTCCAACAACAATCAGCATAATCAGCATGAAATTCATCCATGAAGTTTTTAAAATTGCTTTTCAACTTATCAAACCAAAGTAAACAAGGACCATCAGCCGCATTAATACTAATACCCGATATAACGTTAGTAAGACTAGAGGAGAAATTATCAGGTATAGTCCACCCATTATCAGAAATAAGCTTAGAAAGAGCAATGTCAGGTATGTGAGCAATAGACACATGGCCAAAAATTTCACAAAGATTTCTGTTATCAATCCAGTGATCCCATTTTAATGAAATAGGCCCAGATTTGGTGATCCTGAAATTGAAAGCATTCTTGGCCTTAATCGCCGTGTAACATATGGATTTCCAAAATCTGGAGGCAGTCGGAGGAGAAGGCTTCCAAGGAGAGCTGTATTTTCTAAACAGCCAAGCCGAGAGTGGAGTCTGGCTGTTGTACATTCTTAAGATCACAGAACAGTTGAAAGAGTATTGCATAGACATGATAGAGGAGTATTGCATAGACATGATAGAGGAGATGCCCAGCCCCCCTTTAGCTTTAGGTAAGCACACTTTGTCCCAAGCTACCATATGAAGCTTCTTGTTTGTGTTGACATCCCTAAAAAATAAAAATCTAGAACTAGATTTTTTGAAAACCTTATGAACTGCTTTAGGTAAAATCGCACCTCTAATCCAATAAGCAATGGTGTTTTGGATAGTGAATTTTAAATATTGAAGTCTACCTTCCATGGATAGAATTGTGGCTTTCCAACCAGTGAACTTCTTGTGGATGCTATCTATAAGCGGCATATAATCCTCAATTTTAAGCCTATAGAAAGACAATGGAATGCCCAGGTATGAAATATTGGTAGATATGTTATAAATGGAGAGAGCATTACATATATCTCTCTGATTGTGCACATGTTTAGGGAACATAATCGCACACTTCTCATGGTTTACATGCAGTCCGGTCATACAAGCAAATTCTTTGATAATGGAAACCAACAAGCTACAATTTTCAAGAGTAGCTTCTCCGAAAATGAGGACGTCGTCAGCGTAGAGCAAGTGAGATATAGCATAACCATTTAAAGTAATCCCTTTGAAACCTCTGTCCTCTAAAAGATTAGAGAACGCATCCATGACAAGACAGGAGAGGTAAGGACTCATAGGGCAACCCTGTCTGAGCCCAGCAGAAGAATGAAAGTACCCTTCTAGTGCCCCATTAATAAGGACAGAAAAATTGACATAAAAAATACAAGCTTTGATCTAGTTGATGAAGACACTAGGAAAATTTTTCTGAAATAATATAGCAATAATGAATTCCCGTGAAACAGAATCAAAAGCTTTCTTAATGTCAAGTTTGGCACAAAAAAAATTACCATTTCCTTTTTTCCCCGCATGGAATAAAATATCAGAGGCAAGTAAGATGTTATCAGTTGAAACTCTAGATTTAAGGAAACCTGCTTGATTGTCTTTAACAATGATATTCATTACTGGCTTCAACCTTTCAGCAATGACTTTTGCAATAATTTTATAAATCACATTACATAGAGCAATGGGCCTATAATCAGATATGTTGACAGCATTTTTGTGTTTAGGAATGATGGCAAGAACTGTAGATTTTACTCCATTAGGCATATAGCACTTAGCAAAAAAAAGATTTGACTGCTCTGCAAACAACCGGCCCTATAATGTGCCAACTAGACTTATAAAAGTGGAAATTGAACCCATCAGGCCCTGGACTTGAGTTAGAAGCACCCGAAAAAACAGCTGTTTTGATTTCTTCATCAATCACAAGGGAATTAAGAGAGATTTGATAGCTTAACGGTAAAGCAGCCCCCAAAGGAAGAGACCCAACATCCTGCTGCAAAGCATTGATAGGATTATATAGATTTTGAAAGTGTTGTGTGATGGTAGCAATCACAGATTCCCTATTGGAGGTAGGATTAGCAGTGAGAAGATTGATAAGAGATTTTCTGCTGCCCATTCTGCTCCTAATCTTCGCATATAGGAATTTAATATCATCTTCCCCATGTTTAAGCCAATTAACCTTGGCTCTTTGTATTATCCAAGAAGCATACATTTTGTTGAAACTAGCCAACTGCGAACTACAGTTTCTATAAGCAGTAATAAGCTCAACATTGTTATGATCCGCCAACAATTGATCAAGAATAATCCTTTGATTATAATTCAGATGATCAAGATGCCTTTTAAAACTATTGGAAGAAGCCCAGGTTTCTTTTTTGATATCACATTTAAACTGCTTGAGAGTTTGACACAAATGTGAAAGAGGATTGCCATAGCAAGGCTTAGAAAAACTCTCTAATAACATTGCCCAATATTTATCTACCTTAGTCCAATAGTTTTTGAAGAGGAACCGATGAGACGCCGGGAAGGAGCTCCCAGAGTGCAAGATGATGGGACTGTGGTCTGAACAAGAGGGATTTTGGATGGAGCAAAAAGATTCTGGATATTTACTCAACCAACCATCATTCACAAGAACTCTATCCAGCTTAATGTGGATAGGATTATCAAGACGTTGATTATACCAAGTGAAGTTGCAGCCAACAGAGCGAAGATCCTGGAGACCATTAAGAAAAATACATTCATTGAAATCTTTCAGGGCAGCATCAGTAAGAGGGGAACCACCAAGTTTTTCAGTGGCAAATCTGCAACAATTGAAATCACCAATGATAGCCCAAGGGACATGACTCTCAGGAGTAGCAAGAGAGAGAGAGTTCCACAATTCTTTTCGATCATTCATACTGTTAGAGACATAAACAACAGAGAGCTGAAAAAGGGTTTGATTAGCCACTAAAATCAAGCCAGAAATCAGTTGTGAAGTAATGACAGAAGGGATGAAAGACAATTTAGAAGAGTTCCATTTCACCCAAATTCTTCCTGAATCAGATAGATGAAAGTTATTGCAGCTGCTCTCACTTAAAAAGAGAGAATGAGAGAGATCAAATTGCGGATCAGCAAGAGATTGGATGTTAATCCTATTCTCCAAAATACAAACTAGATCAAGCTTAAAGGACTCAATAAGACGCTTAAAGCAAAGTACTTTATCAGGTCGATTAAATCCCCTGATGTTCCACGCTGCAACAGGTGGAAAAGACATCAAGAGTTTTGTTTGTTCTGGGGTTTTTTCCCCTGCTTCCCCTTTGCAGGTTTTTTGGCTGTCGTTGTTTCATTCTTCTTATTTTGCTTGCCCAACATAACAGGCTTTTTATCCTTCCCTAAGAAATCCACATTAGCAGCTTCATTGTCTAAGTCCTCTCCCGAGTTATTAGAATTATCCTTCATATCTCCTTCTGCATTTAGAAGATCAAATTTGTTCGGAGAAATAAAAACCTGCCCAGCCGAAGTGGTTTGAAGATTGGTAGAAGAAGAAGAAGACACAGCGTTAGGAGAGTTGAGATTTGGAATGCCCAAACTAAACTGGTCCCCAATGACAGGAGTATTACTAAGCGCCAAATCATAAGTTTTAGAGTTTAGTTTGTTAGAGGTAGGAGAATGCGGTTGGTAGTGAAGATTTTGTCCAGTAACAGAGGAAGGAATAGCAATAATGTTGTTGGCAGGGACATGATTAGTAGTTTCCTGAATGTCAGCTTTTGAAATAGGCATTTTCACAACATACCCAGGGTTTGAGTTGGGTCTACGAGGAGGCTTCCTGCTCATACTCCTACCCCTATTGTTTTGCAAAGTCTTACCCTTTTCAGCTTCTTGATCATTGGAAGCTTTCTCCGGGTTTTTCAAGCATGAAGAAGAGAAATGCATTAAAGACTTATAGTGCTGACAAGGAGAAGGATGCCATTCGTACTGCACTCTCAAACATACCACTTCCCCATCCAGCGAAACCTGTATCTCCTCCGGATAAGCCGCATGACAGTCCACCAAAACACAGATCCTGGCATAGGTCAATCTTGTTTTCTGCTCCGTCAAGCTATCAGCAGCAACCGATATACCGATTTTGCTAGCGATCCTCGATATTCCCTCGGAGTTCCAACATGCAAGGGGCAGGTCGTGTATCTTCACCCAAATAGGTACCGATGCAAAATCTTCCTTTTTAGGGACAAATTTTGGGTGCCACTTTTGAAGAACAAATGGTTTACCCAAGATAAACCAAACACCTCTCGACCATACCGATTCAAAATCATCAACACAAGAGAATCGGAATAGGAAAAAGCCATCATTTAGAGAAAGTAACTGAACTTCACCTTTCAAGCTCCAGGTTTTTTTAACTGCAGAGAGCAGGGCTTCATAATATGGCCGTCTCCCTATGGAGTAGCCAACCATACATAGCTTCCAATCTTCCCCACCGTGTGATAATTTCTCCCCAGAAAAAGGGATAATATCCGGCTCAGAGGGGAAGTGCGAGAACTTTAAAGGATTTGGAGAAGATTTTGTGGTCTCAAACATTTTGTTCCAGCTCTTGGGGATCACTCTAGCCAAACCAGGAGAGTTAACCAGAGGAGGGAACCCAGAAGAAGAGGGAGGAACAGAATCCATGTGTGAAGGAGGGGAGGAAGTTCCCTCCGGCATCGCCGGAGGGAAGAAGAAGGATGAGGAAGGAACAGCAGCTAAAATTACACTCCATATATTCCGTTTTAGATCTACTCAAGCGAAAACCTTTAGACTCTAAGGTTGACCTCCATAATTCAAGTTTACCTTCAACTCCCTCTCTAGTCTTATCAACAAGAAGAATATCATCAGCAAAAAGCATACACCAAGGTACATCATCTTGCAAATGTCTAGTGAGAACATCCATGACTAAAGCAAATAGACATGGGCTTAAGGCTGATCCTTGATGTAAAGTGGAGGGTTGCGTTAGGTAGTCGACAGCCAGCGCAAAATTTGTCGAACAAAAATGACATGAACGTAACAAAGTCCTGCTTGATAAAAAAGAAACTGTTAACACGTGGAAGATAAATCCTCTTAACAACTAGAGAATAATTCCCTCACTTCAGACATTTTGACAAAGGGATCATTAGTTTACTAATGAAAGCATTTGGCTTTATTTGATATTGCAGTGATGTGGACATAAGTAAATATTTGATTAAATTAATGTCTAGAGTGTAATAAGTGTTTAATTGAAATAATGAATTAATTATTAATCAAATAAAATAAATAAATTTCCTAAATATTTTTTGGGAAGAAATATAAACTTGGTTTAGATGTAAAAATTCTAAAAATTTGTAAAGATATAAAGATGCACATAAGTAGTCTAAGAAAGTAATATGCGATACAAAGATTTTAGCTTTTAATGTTCTATATAATAGATTAGATGCTACAGAGGGCAATATATATATAAGAGATAAGAGTGGTAAAGATTTAGTTAAAGAGAAGTGCATTAAGGATGAAGATAAAAAAGTGCTTTTATTAGAAGAGGATATTCAACAAAGATGGATGAGATATTTTACTAAGCTTTTCAATTAAAATTATGAGAATACGGTTGACTTTAGTGACCTTAGCACTCTAAATGAAAATAGATGTTTTTGTTTTTATCCACATATTAATAAAACCGAAGTTAGAGAGTGTTTAAAGAAAATGAAGAGTGGAAAAGCTGTTGGACCTTATGATATTCCAATAGAGGTGTGGAAATGTTTAGGAGATGAAAAAATTTCATGGCTTATAAAACTTTTTAATATTATTTTGAATATTAAAAAGATGCCAGATGAGTGAAGAATGAGTGTGTTGATTCATATTTTTAAGAATAAAGGTGATGCACAAGATTGTGAGAATTATAGAAGAACTAAGTTAATGTGTCATACTTTAAAACTTTGGGAGAGAGTTGTGGAGAATAGGTTACGGCGTAATACTAATGTTTCTCAAAATCAATTTGGATTCATGCCAGGTAGGTCTACTATGGAAGCTATACATTTATTGAGATGATTGATGGAAAGTATAAAGAGAAAAATGAGGATCTACATATAAGAAATGGGTTAATAATGCTTATATTCAAGTCATTAAGGATATATATATGTAGGAGCTATTACTTGTGTTCAAACACAAGGTGGTTTGACCAAATATGTTCCTCTTTCAGTTGGATTACATCGAGAATTATCCTTAAGCCCATATCTTTTTTCTTTAGTCATGGATGTTCTTACTAGACATTTGCAATAGGATGCAACCTGTTGTATGTTTTTTGTTGATGATGTTCTTCTTGTTGAGAGACTAGAGAGGGAGTTGAAAGGTAAACTTGAATTATTGAGGTCAACCTTAGAGTCTAAAGGTTTTCCTTTGAGTAGATTTAAAACCGAATACATGGAGTATAATAGATTTAGTGGGAGGATTGTGACTTTGGGTGATCAAGTCATTAATAAAAGTATATGTTTTAGATATCTTAAGACTATTATTTAGAGTGATGGTGAAATAGATGGGGATATTATTAGTAGAATTCAAGTTGGATGATTGAAGTGGAGGAATGCATCAGACTTAGTGTATGATACAAAAGTACCCCTTAAACCAAAGGGAAGATTCTATTAGATGGTCGTGAGACTTGCAATGCTTTATGGTGTAGAATGTTGACCATTAAAAGAGAAGCATAATATTAAGTTAAGTGTTGCAGAGATGATGATGCTTAGGTTGATGAGTTGCTTTACACTTAGAGATAGGATACGAAACGAGCACATACATGAAAAGGTTGGAGTAGCTCCAGTGGCAGATAAGATTAGAAAGAGTCGCCTTAGATGGTTTGGTCACATAAAATGACGGCCTTCGAATGACCCAATTTTTTTTTTTAAAGAGATGTACTGGATTTGGCTCATATTAAGAAATATAATTATTACATATCAAATCTATTCAGAAGAATATGAGAGGAACGATGAGGTTTTCATGGATTCTGATGTTCATGAAGTATTTAAGTTTTAAGTGAGTGTTTACCTTGAATCTCGTTTTAATAACATTTAAGATTTTGATTTATAATTTGTATCTATGATGATGAATCACGTAAATATATCAGTGGTTTATTTTATTTTTATCATTTTTATAAATTATTTTTAATTTTATGAGTTTTTTTTTTTCTTCCATTATGAGGATTATGCCTTGCCTCGCATTGATAAGACAAAACACCTCAATTCCGTGTTTCGTCTTTTTAAACTATGCACTAAACTATCTAGTTTTAATATTTTCCAAAATTTGAATACATAATTAAGACTAACTTAATGGTTAGATTATTCAAGTAGTATCTTGTATGAAAATCTCTCCAAACACAACACACCTTGGTCTGTTAAAAAAAAAAAAACTCACCTTGGTCTGTTGGTTGAGAGCTTAGACTACCAACTAAGAGGACTTGGGTTCGAATATTGTGTATGCGATGTGTATGAGTCTGCCTTAATTGGCCTGAATGTCCTAAAAGAAAAAAGAAAAAAGAAAATCTCTCCAACTACTCCTAGGTGGACTTACCTTGTATAAAATGTTTACAAAATAATGAAACTCTGCAACAAAGTCATGCCCCCAATTTTTTCCCTCTAGGGGTTGTACACATAAAAAAAGTCTTGTCTCATTTTCTACATATTTGATCATGGGCATGATACCAAAAATAATTCAAAAGAGATGCCTTGCATGTATGAGATATTATATTATTAAATTAAATGAATCAAAATGCCATGCCTTGATATCAAGGGAAAATGGGCATTAATTGTTTTTTCGGATGGGGCAATGCACTGTAAATAGTGTGTTGAAGCGTCCACAATCCATATAAGTTAATTGGAGGTTGAGACTTGAGATAGATGATGCCACACTAGTTTTAAATGACCTCATTAATCCATGCATCAGAAATAAACAAAAAAATTGGAATATTTCTTGGTTGAATTTGGGCTTTTTCGGCATTGGGATCATTAGTGTGAAAATGTGGAGCTCAATAGGTGTAGAATGTATTTGTACCTAAGATGTTTGATAGTTGAGAACTTAGTAATTGATTGGATGCTAAAAGTTATGATAGAGTTATCTTTACGGGAAAATTAGTTTAATTTCCAACTTAATAGTTCTTTTTTTGTACGTTGTAACTCTTCTCCATTCCCCTTTTACTAGGAATGCTGTTCTTTAGTTGTTGAATTACGTATGTTAAACAAGAAACTTGATTATCTGTTCTGATGGAAAAAGCAAAACTTTCTTCTGATATTGTTAATACTATCTCTTAGTGCAAAACTTATAAGGATTAAAAAGCACAACAAATTTTGTTAGATAATCGCATAGGGCGAAATTTTTTTCTGTGTTATTTTTCAAGGGTAATATATTTTAGTTAAACATTTATACTACTTTTTATAGTGAATTTATTTAACAAATAAGTTCAAGAACATACAAAAAAGATATTGAAGTTAAAGATAGCAACGTCATTTCCTAACTAAAATATAAAAAGAAATGTACATGATAAAGTGGTGAGCTGCGTAAGAAATAAAGTAAGAATAATAAGAAGAGCTTAATGGAGTCCCAAATTACACAGGAATGAGCATAAGCAAATACAATACAGATTCGTATAAATGACAGTGCTAATGAACTCACTTTCTCAATCATAGCAAAAAGAATTATTCCAATGATCAATCGCTTTCCAGTTATTTGACCTTTAGCCACCTACTGAGTGGGTAAAAGCTTATAGAGCCTCCACTAATGGTCAAGTGTCAGAACAATCATAGCCTTTTTGGAAAATATGTTTTCTGTCCACTACCAAGTATCATGTCATCTTCATGTATATCTAATAAATTTGTCATAAATAAATAATATTAATATTCAAGACTCGAGGCCATGCCAATGATGACTATTAAACTCAGGACTAACAAGTTTATAACAAATACTACAACAACAACATCAAGTCTTTGTCCCACTACGTGGGGTCGACTACATGAATCCTTTTTCGCCATTATGTCTTGTTAAAAGTCAATTTCTCATTTAAATCTAATAAAG
>NW_021319486.1:3765960-3773421 GCF_001605985.2 Dendrobium catenatum
GTGTCGGTGCATCACAGCCTCTACCTTTTTTAACATAAGTCAAATCTAATACATCTAATTTCCTAACCGGGTCATCAGAAGGTTGTCGTTTTATGTGACCAAACCATCTATGGCGACTCTCTCTAATCTTATCTTCCACTAGAGCTACTCCAACATTTTCACGTATATGTTCATTTCGTATCCTGTCTCTTCCACTTGAGCATCCTCATCTTTGCAACAATTATCTTAATATTATGCTTCTCATGAGGTCACAATACATGATGAATTCAAAATTCACCTGACATGACCTTTTTGGAGGCATTCAAAACTACTTAGTGAATATTGAATTTTCTTTTTTTTTTTTTTGCTCTCAATCAAACACTTAAAATTTACAACCCCTACATTTTACACTTGAAATATTTGCAATCAAACAAGTCCTAAGTCACATTTCAATTAAGGGTGGTAAAATATCACATATACTGCTAGAATAATATTTTCCCTCTCTTCTCCTCACTCCTATTGACCCAACAAAGTTTTGGGGTTGAGATGAGAGAGGGTGGCAGTTGCCATCTACACCCTCAACGCCCACCTTACCAAACTCGACCAACAACCCATCCAATTATCTACTCTAGTTCATCTAATCAGATATTTGTTTCCATTATTAAATGAAACATCAAATAAGGGTAAAATATCACATCAACCTTGGATAATTGGGATGAGCAGAGGGTGAGCAGAGGGTGATAGATGGCAATCATACCCTAATGCCCACCTTACCAAGCTTGACCACAAGTTCATCGCTTTCCACATCTCATCTATAACCTTGGTTTGTCTGATCAAATTTCTATTGCCATCCACCTTTCACACCTTCATAATGCACATTGCCTTTGTCTCTACCATTGAATATGAATAATTTTTCATGCTAATCTCCACTTCTGCATTCATCCCACTCCATCGCCCCTCCCTCCCACCCAACATCATTCTATCCTCCCCTCTATACCTATCACCCCCTTTCCATCTTGCAGATATTGCACTACTCAAACAACTATCAGCAAAACCACTAAAAATTATTTAAAATAGAAACCAACTCCATTCTTTCTTTCATACATCCCTCCAATCTCCTAACTTCCAATTTTTGGCTATGCTTGATAGAATCTTTTTATTTTCTAATATGCTAATGGAGTGTCCCAAAATTATGAAACTAGCTATTCTATCTAAATAGCTATTCATTTATGGTCATGCTAGTCATTTCATCGATGTCAATCACTTGTTTTTCAGAATAATAGGATGCAATTTAAATGAATTTAGTTGCCAATATACACATATATGAAAGTAATTTGCTGAAAACAACTTTTTAAATTTGATAACAAATTTTAAACATGCCGATTGTATAAAGCAGTTGATAGGGGCACCAGCAGGAGATTCTGGTGTGTTTATCAGAGGCACCATAGATCGATGTCTAAGATTAGGAGCTTTTATTTTTTATGCATTTTATGTATTGTTTTATTTTATATTTCAGTTTTTCTTATTTTACCCCTATGAGTAATTAGTTTGATGTTGTAGTCCGAAGGGCACTTTAGTCATTTTCCTTTGTTATGTTGAGACCTATATATAAGGGTCCACTCTATTATATTGGAGATGATGATTTGATGAATGAAAATTTCAGCCCTTTATTCCATTGTGAGTTTGAGAGTTCTTGAGTGAAACTCCGTGGTGAGGATAGCGCAATACCCACCAGCCGCCGGAGGGATCCGAGCTCGTGGTTTTCTTCTTCTCTATTTCTCCTTCTCTTCCCAAGCCGCCACCTCTCTTTCCTCCCCTGTCCTACAGCCAAAATCCCCTTCTACTTCCCCATACCCGTCGGCCATCCACCCACCCTCCACCCCAAACCATCCACTGCCTCCAACCTAGCCGCCGGCCTAACCCTAACCGCTGGCCTAGCCTAGCCGCCAGTCTATTCCCCCAATCCTTTAGATCCCAATTTTAAATTGCCCATTAATATTTTCCTTATTTAGCCTTTGTTAATTTGGAAAGTCTAGGAATACAAATTCTAAATTTCAAAATCTTTCTAATTAATCAAAACCTATGTTAGGAACGGCTCCTAATTAAATCCAATCTGAAATTAATTTTGAATTTAATACTAAATTCACACATTCATTACAACTTGACACATTCATTGAATGTGGACACCACCTCTCCCTTTCCTCTCTCTTGGTCGCCCCCCCTCTCTCCTCCTTAATTGTTTAATACCTTCCCTAATTGCAAGTCTAAGGAAGGAAATTAAATCCACCCTTTCCCTCCTCTTCCCTCATTTGATTTGAAATTCAAAATTCAAATTCTATTTAATTCTGACCAAATATGGAATTAAATTTCAGTTTTAAATTTATTTTCCCTCCCTTCCCAATTCCTAAATTCTGAAATTTCCCAAAACCCCTTCCCTAGCCTTTGGCCGAAACCCTCAACCCTTCCCCCATTACCTCCCTCCTCCCTTGCTTCATATACTATCCAAGGAAGAAGATTCATCACCACTTGACTTACTTCCTGCCATGCATGGCCGATCTAGATACTCATCAGTCATCACAGATTCGTATTCGACTCTCAAGGACAAATTAATGTATTGAGTTCACCTTTCTTTGACATCGATTTGGACATTAATTCGATGGGAGAAGATTACGTCGACAGAATATTCTTGTCCCTGACTAACACCATCGACGACTACTATCATCCAATCCAGTGGCAACTTCAACATCGTCCACCCACTCCTCTAACTCCGGCTAGCTTCTCCCTAGACGGTATCATAAGCTCCCTCTTCCTTTTGGTGGCATCGTCAATAGTGCTAAACTTCTTCCGCTAAGCCATAAAGAGATTGAGTGAGGGAAACTCAAGGTGAATATTTTAGATATTTGGATTCTTGTTACGGCATAACTAGTCTTACTTTGCTTTTGTATTATAATTTAATTTTCATTTGTTATTAGTTAGTCACAATTGTTTACAAGGAAGTAACATATATTTTCAAGTCCATAACTACTTAATACTAATTTTGTTTAGATAACAAACTACTTGTATAAGGAGCTACTATTAATAAACCATTATTTATTTAATCTAAATTAGTTATGCTACATGAATTATTGTTGTCAGTAAGAGGCCATTGCAAAATAAAAAATGAATATTTTTTTTGCATAAAAAGTTATTTGTTGTTTTGTAATGGCCTCTTGTTATTTGTATAAGCATTTATGGTTGTTGAACAAGTATTTATTACTTTGAAATATAATATAATCATACTATGGGATTATATTGGTGAACAATAGATAATATTTTCACCAAATAAAAAATGCCATAAGGATGTATGCTAAAGAATAGATCTTGATCAGAATCTAAGACTTAAGCATATGCCTTCCAACCACAAATGAATTGTCGAAAAAACTTCTTTTCCATCTCATTAATACTTTTGAACATATTTGCACGTCCCATGAGTGTCATCATGAGTTCCTATTGTATTATAGCACCACACATCATGATTTTCAAATGCTCGAAACATATAGTAATCAAACTTATCATACTTAAGCTTCATGGCTATTATAATCCTTATAATAACACTCACTAGCCACTCAACAGTGACATCATTAGTCTTCCCAAGGCACACTGACCATTTTACAGGCCCTTAGGAAGTTTCCACTTCACTAGTACTTTAAGCACCAAACAAAGATAATTGAGCCATGGATTTCCTCTTGAACGAACACACCTACAATCGCAAATTGGCATGGCTTTTTATAGGTAAAAAGGGCGATGGATGATTTGGATAAAAAAATAAAGCTTGTTATTCAAAAGGATATGGGAACTAAATTTATTAAACTCTAAATTATTGATTAAATCTAAGTAGTTAAAACTAAACCCAATTTTGTTAGCAAAATATGTTCAAAATTGATTTTAAAGTTAAAATCATACAGTAACAAATTCCGCATTTTAGGATGAGGTTCAATGAACTCCCAATTGAAAACTAGATTGCTAATGTACTATGAAGATATGATCAACTTTACACCCAAAGCCCAACCAAAGGTCAGAATATCGCACAACCTCACAAAGCCCAAGTGATTTATGATCTTAACACTCAAGTGAGAATCACAGAATACTTGTTACACACCAAGAAGAATTAATTGACCCTAAAAGTGCGCTTGGCACTGAATTATTGAAACCCAAAGTGATTATCTCCTCACTCTAAACAATGTAATGGTATGATTTGGCATTGAAACATAATGTACAATATAAGATTAATTAATCTGATTGTCTCGAAAAGCAACTCCATCAACATGTTACTCATCCTTTCTCTCTCTCTCTCTCTCATACTATCTTATTTAAAAACCTAAACAACCAAACATAAGCCTTCTAAAAAAAGATGTTGAATATTATAACTACTATATTATTATCTTGCTTCACTAGCTTTATTTCTTTATTACTGAAGCCATACAATCTCTAACCATAGCTTCATCTTGTGAAGATATCTTAATCACAACATACAAAGTACCTAACATACTTCACATAGCCACCAAGAATGTCAACTATTAAATCCAACCAATGGTAATTGATTATCGAACTATCATCCATTGCTCATTGGACTTTCTCTCTACAATAGTTGTTAATCTTAGAAAAAACATGCTCATTGATGCCATCATAGTCACATGCTCACTACAATAGCTCTAACTAACCACCAAAAAATGATGGTTTCAGCCTTCCCAAGGCCCATTGACCATCTTGTCAAACTATCATTTATCATTTATTTAACAAGTTTCTCCAGTAGAACCACTGAGTAAAGAGAAACTAGAGATGGACTCCCTCCTAATCTATCATGTATATAACCATATGTTTCATGGCCTTTTTTATAGAAGAGAGGAGTGATGATTCATTAATATAATAACAAATAAATTAATCATCAATAGGGATTTAGGAAATTATAAAATGAATTAATTAAACTCTAGAAATTATATTGAGCCAATCAAAGAAGAAAAAAATGAACCCAAATAAATTTGCCACAAATCAGGTCAAATTTGATTTTAAATTCAAAATCTTGCATAAAGAAACTCCATGGTTTTCGGGATGAGAGAATTAATATACAAAACCTGATAACATGAATTCCAGATTGATGTTAAAATTTTCCTAACTAAAGACTATTGTTAAAATTTCCTAGGCCATGTATTGTTGATTAAGTTGCTCGAAACAAAAGCATCCTTTTTATCAACCCAACATAAATGTTTTTTGTTTAGCAATCATCATAGTTGTGGAGTGACCTAAAAATTCACAATCATTGGATCTATTACACTATAAAATAACAATATAACTTCTAAAGCTAAAAATGAATGATTAAATTGAAAAAAGTTTTAGGAGTACAATGTCATATGAGAATATTATGGAGATTTAAATGTAAATATTATAAAACAACAATTTGGCTAGTTATATTGTATGGATCTAAGCATGAGATAGTAAAAAAATCATTCATATATAAGTTGAGTGTGACATAATTGAATATTAAAATGAATATGGCGGTAAAACTAGGAAAGATATATTAAAAAATAATTATAGTCCAGATACCAAGCATCTATTAATGATAAGATAGCCAAAAAAGACTTAGATAGTTTGGCATATATAATGAAGTATGGAAGATGTATAGATAAGATGGGTAGATAAACTAATGTTAAAGGATTATGAAGAAAAATAGAATGATTTAAGTTCACTTGAATAGAAATTGTGCAAAAATATTTATGTAAAATAGTTTTAACATTACATGCAACGATCAATAGAAATGCATGAAGAATAAAGATTCATAAATCTAACTCGTAACAGTTGGAATAAGGCTAATGATGATGATATCCACCTATATTCCCATTCTTTGCATAAAAGGATAAGATATCTAAACCTGTCACATAACTATAATTGAGCCAAACACCACAGTATCCTAAGACAAACTAATAATATTTGAAAAAAAGTTGACCTATGCATATTGTTCAACAAGTGAAGAGCAAACCAAGATTCATAATAAGTTAGATGATCTAATTATAAAAAGCCATTTGTAAGTTTTGGTAAGTAAACAAATATCTAAGAAGAAGGCCCTTACAATGAAGCATTGTGTGCTTATTACCTATAAATCTACACAATCCTCCTGAGAATGTTGAGCCTCAAAAGATTTTCTACATTAAAGAGTCAAATATGCACAATTTTTTATCTTTCAACTCCCTAGTAAAGAGAAACTCTACTTTTGCCTCGATTATTATCACACTTTCTATCAAAGATGATAAAACTAAGACAATGTATTAGTTTATAGACTAAAACTTGCAATAGAACAAGAATTTTGTTTGGAGTTGATCCAGACCATAAGAGAACTCTAAAACTTTAAGCTATACTCTTCAAATGCATGTTAATATTCTCAAAAATGCTATTCATGTGTACCGTCCATGGCTTGGCTGAGTGAATCAAAATCCATAAATGTTCTAGATGCCCTGTTCTGAGATGCTTGCATCAATACAATGGTGTGCCTGTTAGCCTGCACGAAAGAAACAATCAGCACTAAAAAAATATGTTTTAAGTTAACAAAGACAAATTCCAATGAAGAAAGATGGGTCAAATTCATGTCGCTTGTTACTGGAGGCTTTGAGCTGATTGTGGAGAAGCTTGCTATAGCCCTTAGGCATTGGCGTCCTTCTAAATTTTTTTCACCTAAAGTAGGAGCCTCTATAATGTATCAAGTCTGGCTATGCATGGGCATGAGGCTTTAAGATCATCAATTTACCCATAAGTAGCAAAACAAACTGTTTTTTTTTTTTTTTTTTTTTTTTGTGAGTTGCATGATAAGCTTCTAATCCTAATAATATAATTGGAGAATTTTTAGTTGTTCCTTCTTTTTGTACGAAGCAATAAAAATCATCTACTTTTTTTAGGCATTATAAAACCCAAGGCTTTTAAAACCGGACCGGACCGGCCGGTTCAACCGGTTGAACCGCGAACCGGCTGGCCGGCCGGTTCGCGGTTCGCCTGAGAATCGTTTTCGCGTCGAACCGGTCTCGGACCGTTCAAACCGCTGGTTCGACCGTTGAACCGGAAAACCGGCTCCGGTTTCTCATAACCGTTTTCGCTTCGCGTCGAAGGGTTGGATTCACTGGCGGATGCTGGCCCCCACTGACTTTGGTTTGAACATCAACTGACTTTGGTATAACATCAAATTAATATTATTTATGGGGAAGCAAACGAACCGAACAAGATTTGGGCTCGATTAATTTCAAGCTAGTCGACCCTCTTCAATGCACAAAATATATTTATTGGAATAAAATCGTGCAAAGTTCGCAAGTCCACACTTACCAAAATCGCCCCTCCTATTAGAAGCCTAAAGCCTCAAGCTGGCATTGTTTGTTAAGCAGTTGAATATGCATTTGTTTATATACAAAAAAGTTCATGAACTCCACACGGTGTGGGACTAAACCCCACAGCTTTTTTTCCCTT
>NW_021319487.1:0-4540 GCF_001605985.2 Dendrobium catenatum
AAATTGGGTTATCTTTATCTTTTTAATGACAATAATTTGGATGAAAAATAATGGATGGAAACTTGCTACTTGAGGGTTTTTGTTGTGATAATGTACAAGATTGTCCTTATATAACTTCTGGTAGAAGTAAGAAAATTTAATATTATTTCTAAGCATGTTACTATTATATTTTACTTGAATATGTACTCCATTTCTTGTTTGCTAGAAGCTTGTTATATTTGACATTATCTGAGATTTGTTTAATTCGAACATTCTGCATATTTGAGTTCTTAATTTATTTGAATTTATAAGTGACAATATAGATCACAAAAAAAAGTGACACTACGCCTAACCTCATCAATAGGTGGCCAATCACCCATCATCGAGGACAAGCACACATAAATCTTAATGCTAATCCCTTATCTTAATTTTATTTTCTTTAATTCATATCTTATTAAGTTATTTTTT
Organism: Dendrobium catenatum; assembly: GCF_001605985.2. Taxonomy (NCBI): domain Eukaryota; kingdom Viridiplantae; phylum Streptophyta; class Magnoliopsida; order Asparagales; family Orchidaceae; genus Dendrobium; species Dendrobium catenatum. Next base: position 448 of record NW_021319487.1, read on the forward strand.
TCAATATAGATTGCATAAAGTTAATAAAATCTATAAATATGAGCATTTAAAGTTATTTGAAGATGAGAAAGAAATTAATTTCATCCATCAAGTACAAAGTAATTGGGCTACCTTTTTCTAGTTATATTCTTCTATTTTATCCCCCCCCAACCAAAAGTTACATGATTCCAAATCAAGCCTATAAGAGAACATATGGTCATTCCAATGTCACATTTAAGCTCTTGTATCTATATCATAAACCTTGTTCTTTAATCTCTCCTTATATTTGTTGTTGATCAAATTAATCTTGCAAGCTAAATAACTCAATAAAAATAAAAAATTTAGCACGAAATCTTCAACCAATATACATGAAGTAAATCAATTTGATATGTAAATCCACCTATAAGCCCCCAAAACCTCCTTTGCTTTAGATCAATGAATTAAGATAGTTAAGCTCCAATTAATTTTGAATCAATATAGATGTATTTGTATAGCACACCATAAAGAATCAAAAGATGCATGAATTAGTCCTCAATCTAAACAAATCTTATAATATTAGGGGCATTCTCAATATAAATCAAGAAATAAAATAATATTCTAGTAAAATATAACACATTGTATCTACAACAAATTCTGTTAGGCATATTTAGTAGCCATATCAATTACCTAACTAGAACATTATATTGAATATTATATATAATCTTCAATATAATGTTCTAGTTAGGTAATTGATGTGGCTACTAAATATGCCTAACAAGATTATGGCATACTATAATTAATTTTACCAACGTGATGAGCTAAAAAAATTTGTTCAATGGATAGTAGTATACAATATTAAAAAAAAATTATTACCTCATATAATATAAAATATTTAAAATGAATTATTTTCACAACTAAAAAAACAAATTTGTTTAATGAACTAAAAAGTGAATTAATTGATGAATAGTGAAAAAGTATCTTTTAAATTTATGGAAATAATTGTTTTAAAAAATTTATATACTATGCAAGTAAAAAGTATAGACAAACATGAGCACTAAAGTAAGAAAGACGAAATAACAGAACTCATTGAGCTAACAAAAAAAATAGTCAAATAAGGACTATATATATTAGAGATAGTGCCATCCTAAGTGCATGGCAAGCCAACACTGAAGTATTTGTTCAAGCAAATATTCTTGAGAATTAAAGTGTAAGAGCCACCAAGATACAAAGCTTGCACTCAATAGCAATTCATCTTTGTCCATCTCCTTTCAAACAAGTTCCCATGAGAATTTAAAAATGCCAAAATGCTATCACTAACATCATCATCCAAATAATATCAAACCATCTAAACATCCAAACAAGATCTAACCATCTTAGAAACAACAAGGAATCAATCCAAATAAGTGAAAATTGCACATTATTAACAATTAAGTGTGATATAAAATTTTTTGTAAATGTCCAAGCAAAGTAGTAGCAGAGGACCATCTTTACTTTTAATCCTAATATAAAATTTGATTTTACCAATAACGATATTAGCATTCAAATCCTTATTCTTGAAAATATGATTATTTCTTTCTTGTCAAATATAATAAGCAGTGATATGCATGGCTAAGAGGAAAATTTTTTGATGAGCTTGCAAAACATATTATCAAGATGATTAAGTACTTGCTACATAGTGACTCCAAGATGAAAAGAATCAAAATAAGGGATAAAGCTTTTAAGAATATGCAGAGGCATCAAACAATCAAAGAAGAGATGATTGTGACTTTCTTTGTAATTTCTGTAGAGAAGGAAAGTATCTATAACATTAGTACCTCTATTAATAAGAATGCCAATAGTTTTAAGACGATCCTTAATAATTTTCCAAACAAGGAAAGCAAAATTGATAGCCATCCCCTTAAACCAAAATTATGCCATGCCACCAAAGGGGAGGATAGATATAAATTCTTATAAATCAACTTATTAGAGAGTTGATCTGTTCCAAATCAAGAACAACTCAACATGCAATCCTAAACAAAAAATAGTTGAATTTGTTGGAAAATGAGGTCATCAGTGCACTAAATAAACTTCCAATGACCTTCATCCAAGAAATTAGCCACAATAGAATTAGAGGAACAATAAAAACTATTTATAATATTCTACTTATATTTTTCAACTAGAGAGCATCCATTCAACGAAGGATAAAAAATGAAAGAGAGCTTGGAATTGTAATTAACCCTAAAATCCATCATATGTCTTAATTTATAAGCATATCCATGAAGCTTCTTCCAGAAGGGGGAGGAGTTAGGTTTGGACCCTAAATAGCTAAAAATATTATAGCACAAATCAGAGAGAGGATAGTCAATGTTATAAAGCCTCCGTATGATTTTAGCCTTACACAAAGTGTGGAGAGAAGACCACCTGTATCTTTAGGAAGAATAGAAGATGTACGTACTAGAGATGGTGTGAAATTTATGGTTAATATCATTACCATACAAAAAATTACTAACCAAATCGGTGATTATCTATCTAAGCTTTTCAGGAAAAGAAGTAGATCTCAACCAATAATAACTATAATTCCAAATAGTAGCACAAATCAATTAAAATTTCTTAGTAAATGAAAGAAGCTTATGCTTCCAATCTGCCAATCAACCCATGACTCTATCAAGGAACATGGAACATATGAAAAAAATAGTATTGGTTGCAAAATTTAGAATTCTAAAATAGATCCAAGGAAGCACTTTAAGGTTGAACCCTAGAATATTTTTGATGTGGGTCTGCAACACAATGTTAACAAACTTGAAAAAAAAAAAGACTTGGAGGGGTTAACAAAGAGCCTAGTGGACAACTTGAACATTTCTAAAATGTTATTCAATTGTGAAATAGATTGATGGTTAGTCGTCCCAAGAATAAGAAGTTCATCATCATAAATGAGGTGAGACATAGCTGATGGGGGATATGGGGTGCACTTTTGAAATATAAAAATATTTAAGGCTCTATCTCCCCTAAAAATACTTAGGTTTTCTTTGCTGTATAAAAATAACAAACCCCATTTAATATATATGGGTATACATGTTGAATCAAGTAATAAAGTGATAAAAAGAGTGTCAAATCCATGAAAAAGCATGCTTTCTAGTAATCAACTACTACTATTTATTATAATTACAAAATTATCCTCTACTAAAATAAAATTGTTAGTTGTGGAGATTCAATCATTGACTAAAAGTAATAAAATTAATATATACAATATTTAAAATAAAATATTTTGAATTAATGAATATAAATTACATATATTTCCTAATGAAACTCTTATTTGTAGTGTGATTTAGAGCATATGCATCTCTAGATCTCTATCGGCTAGTGGTTGAAAAGGATATATAGTGACCTCCTACAGTTATATCATCTCCTTATAAACATAGCATAATTTACATCCTATGTCTAGGTATGCAAATCTATTATTTTAATATTATTGATTATTCTTGCCTCTCTCTATAGAGACTATACATCACACAAGATTTTAACTTCATATATGACCACTATGTGCATTAAATAAAGAGAAGAAAAATATAAAAAAAACATGATTTAACTTTATAACACAAAAAATTTTATTTGTACTTAATATATTCTCTACATCATCAATCTAAAATTAGAGTCTTAGCTAGACATGGAAGAAAAGTTAAGCAAACTATTTTCATTGAAATTATGGAGGAATAAAAATATAAGAGAGTAATATCACTAGGAAGAATCAATATATCTCCTATGCACTCATTTTTTCTTAATGTATAGAGTTGCTTACACAAACACTGAATAAACACTATAATTATTGTTTTAGTACTTTTTTAGTCTCTCTTAGAATTGACTCTAAGAGATATTTAAAAAAGTACTATGAAAAAACTAAAATTAGATAAGTAACTGAACTCACTTACAAATATAACACAATGATTATTTATAGGAAAATATAAATTAGACAAATGGCACTACGACGCCTGAAAGATTGTCGTCATCCTGCCCATAAAATGAACTAACAGCGCTACACTGATGTTTTTGCTTCGCCATGGCACTTTTTGACATGGATCGATTTCTTACTTAACAATCTCATCGCTACTTTGACATATCAAGTCCTTCGGAAGTTACAACTACTACACCATGGTGTTGC
>NW_021319487.1:4640-154808 GCF_001605985.2 Dendrobium catenatum
TAAATAATTTGATATAATTTTATTATATTTAAAATAAAGTACTGAATGATATTAGATACATGATATGACAACTCTATGTAATCCTCTACTAATTCATATGATTCACTAATTGAGAGTTATAAGAAGCTGGAGATTGATTGAGAGTTATAAGAAGTCAAGGCAACTGATTCATATAATTTAAGGGGAGTTATAACATAATATGAAAATAATACAAGTTACAAGATAACTAGTGCACTAGATACCATACATATCATCACAAGTGGGTTACCTCCCAGAAACGCTAAGTGTATATTCTTTAGTCAGACTTGCCTAGATTTTTTTAATTTGGCTTGGGTACATTATTTTCATTCTTCAAATGACTTCCACTAATATCTTTTTTTTCATTTGGGTAAACTTCAGTATTGTTAGGTAAAGATCCAAGAGGTTTAGTACTGGCTGAAATAACAAGTTGACTTAATTGGGTTTCCAAATTTTTAATAAAAGTATCCTGAAATTGCAATTAATTTCGTAACTGTATTACTATATATCTTTCAATACTATTTTTTTTAAATTGATCGACTTAATAAAATCCTTAAGTATGTGCAAGTCTAGGATTAATAGCAGGTTTTTAAGAATTGTTACCATTTACTCCTTGATTATTCTGCCTATGTTTCATTGATTGTTCCCACCTATATTAGTTCACTAATTAAAATTAAGATGGTTCCTCCAACCTGAATTATATGTATTTGAATATAAATTATTTTATCTTCCAATTAAATTAATATTTTTATCACTTCCAAATTATTATCTTCAATTGAATTTTGATCCCCCAAAGATTCAATTCATAATCAAGAATTTACTCTTATTATATTTAATTTCTTAGAAATTGCTATAACTTATGCAAGCAATATTGATAAAGCTTCAAATTTGTAAATTTCTATTACTTTCATAGGATTTACCCTATTAGTATATCATTGAAAATTATTAGTAGCCATTTTCTTTATTAATTCATAGGCTTTCTCAAATGGGGTAGACATTAATAATCATCCAACTACAGCATCAGTTATAAATATAAGAGATCCTACTAATCCATCATAAAATATTTGAATAACCAACCATTCATATAAAATATGTTAAGGGCATTTTTTAAGTATTTTCTTAAACCTTTCCCAACTTTTATAAATGGATTCTCCTTCAAACTAAGTAAAAGAAGTTATATCATTTCTATGTTTGATAGTTTTTTAAGGTGGGAAATATATAACAAGAACTTTATGAGCCAACTTATTCTAAATAGTTATAGAGCCTAGGAGTAATGAATTTAAACACATCTTAACTTTATCTCTTAGAGAAAAGAAAAATAATCTAAGTCTAATAGCATCATCACAAACACCAATATACTTAAATATTGCACAAATTTCTAAAAACTAACTAAATATAAATTGAGATCTTCTATAGGTGTTCCCCCAAATGTGGTTTCCTTGATGGCTCTGGGGCGTTGATTTGTCCGACGCCGCAACGTTGGATGATACTTAGAATTGTGTGCTCTTTTTATATTTGTTGTGCACAACACAACTAAAATAATACATTTTCACTAAAAGTATAATACAATAAATAATACATTATCTACACTTATTAATGATCACACCCTTCTTTTGAATGGGAGAGAAAAAAAACATTTAAGCAAGAGACGTACATCAGACAGGAGACGACATCCATGATGAAAGTAGATATAAAGGGGAAAGAGAACAACCCTATCTCAAACCATTAGAGGAGTTGAAGTAACCTTTCATTTCACCATTGATGATCATAAAAAAGGGCAAATGCTCAGTGCAAGCCTTAATCTAGTTGATAAAAATAGGAGGGAAATTAAGATCTAACATTCTATTAAACAAAAACTCTCTATCCACATTATCGAAAGGCTTTTGTAAGATCAATTTTGGCATAGAAGATTTTAGGAGCCTTAACATGATTAAAACTGATATCATTGGCGAAAATAATATTATTAGTTATATCTCTTTTAGTAATAAAAGCATACTGAGCCTTATGAATCATAGAGGGCATTAAATTTCTTAGCTTGCTAGCAAGAAGTTTGGCAATAACCTTATAATACACATTACATATAGAAATGGGTCTAAAAGCACCGATTGTAGAGGAATGAAGAGCTTTAAGAATGATAGTAATAGCAAAGTGTTTCAATCTATCAAGTAAGGAGATAGAATGACAAAAATGACTAATGTCCTTAGAGAAGGAGGAACCAACTATACTCCAAGAATCTTTGAAAATTTTAGCAGAGAAACTATCAGGTCTAAGAGCTTTGTCATCCCCAATCTAAAAAAGAGTAGACTTAATATCCTCATGAGAGAAATTAGAAGTGAGGTAACTTTGGTTCTCATTGGAAGTAGCTTAAGCTCAGCTCAACTCAACTCTTGTTGGTTGGTAGACTTTGTTGTTTTCCAACTTTCTTGGTTTGGGCTAGGAGTAAAAGAGAATTTGAGGGTAGTCAACTAACGAGATATGCTAGTTATGAAAACAATTACGTGCATAATATGTATGTGCGAACAATTAGGATCCATAAGAGACAACTTTCTCGTAATTTTATTTTTGAAATAACAATAACAATCTCATTTGGTTATTAATTTGGTACTATTTTTAATAATTTTTATGATGAAATACTGCTCTTTGCAATCAAAATATCTAAGTTGTTTTTCCTACATCAACTGTACAATTAACTTTATAAAAAAAATATACTATTAAAATTCTCAATTATGACTCCACACAATTGACTGTCAACAGCTATTCTTCACATAGTCATTCATGCCAAATATAGAGATATTTTGAGTACAATTATACCACATATTCACTAATTCCAAATTTTAATTTACAGTCTATGTGTTGATATTGGCCTACTTGAAGAAGGTATGAGAAGACAAAACTAACAAGCCTTGGCTGCGTGGATAAGATTTGTACCACGTAAGCAAATCACTGAATCCTATTCGCCAGAATTATTAAGCCTGTACTGATAGATAATATCATTGATAAGATTGTTTGTGGGGTTCATCAGAAAATAATGCGACTGAATATTATGCAGAAAGATCTTATTAAAAAAAGATTTTATATTTTGATAAACGCTCATAAAAATAAATAAACAATTAAGATTTTTAAATCCTGACAAATCATTATAATAAGGGTGATAGTCATGATTGCAATAAAATGGAATTTTTTACTTTTTTTAATGATGATTAGAATGATTTTTAATATTAATGCAATAATGTCAAATTCATTGATAAAAAAAATGTTTATTGTTAAATAAATAATATCTTTTATACATAGCATTAATGATTCAGATTAAGCTGTCATTGTGCAAGATTTATAGCAACGTAAGAGAAGACAAAAAATTGATATGATTAAAATAATATCTGATATGGTTTAGATTAATCCTAAAATAAACATGTTTTTGATCCAAAAATGACCTGTTTAATATCTTTTATTTCGTAAATTTTTTTTATTGTAGGTATAATCTTCTTCTTCTTTTTTTTGACAAATATAAATTTATAGTTAATACATTTGTTTCGTCCTAGAATATTCATGGTAGTAGACTGGTATAAAGTTTAGAATTCTAGTTTTGTACGAAGATCCAGCACACAGACAAATAAAAGAGTATGGTGTAGCATTTATAGTAGACATCATTATTTTTATGTGAAAATTTTTGAAAAAGGGAAAAACCGCGGGGCTTAGCCCCAATTAAAATGACTCCACTAGTATTAATGGTTGATTATAAATGATGCTCTTCCTCAGAGGAGGCCATTGGTTTATTTTATATAATAAAAGATGGAGAATGCATGATAGATACTCTTAAGAGAGAGTTGATATGCTCGTTTGATCAGTAGGTTTGTAATTAGTAGGCGAAGGTGGTTAGAAAGACCTTAGTCGATGTGCGACGGAGTTCAGAAGGATTATAGTCGACAAACAACGGTGGTTGAAAGGAACGTGGTCGGCAGACAATATTGGTTGATAAGAACTCTGACGATGGCAACACTTGATGGAGGGAGCAAGAGAGCTCTTAAATTTCTCCTTTTCTCTCCCTCCTTCATGTGAAGAATGAGGGGCTATTTATACTTTTTTGGGAGTGTCATGACTAGTAAATATAGAGAAAATCAACGGTAGGATGTGAGTGTTCCATCAGCTAACTGATATTAGAGAATATCTTATTTTGGATTCGATTATAAGAATATCTTATTTGGATATTGTTTGGTCATCTAATTAATCTTTTGAATATTCTAAGAGTATTTTGGCCATTTGATTTGGTCTCATTTAGGCTCAGATTGAGCTGAATTTGGTGACATTGGGTTCATCTCCTCAAAACATTCAATTTGATCATAAGCTTGATGAAATTGGAGTTTCGATGGTTCTAAATTTCATTTAAAAGTTTCCAATTCATATTTGCATTGAGATTCATGCCCAATCAATATGATTCTATGGCGACATATCAGTTACCTCTTATTTTCAGACATCAAAGAATGCATAGTCTGGAAATACACGGCTAAGTCTTTCAAAAAAGTTGTAATTAAAGTTTCAGGAATAACAAGGCATGATCATTCTCAAGACGTCAACATGGATCTCTCTCGGGGTCATGAATTAAATAAAATCTCATTGAACGTGTGACATCGCCTTCCTTTATTATTATTATTATTATTATTTTTATAGAAAAAGGTTATTGTTGGCTTTTAAAATTTAGAACATTTGTATCTCTTAGTTGTTGTTTTCAAAAAAACAATACACAATAAAATTGCACTTCATACATATTAATGGTTAGAGCCATACGAATAACTTAAGACATTTAAGACAAGTTAAGTAATCGACAGTATTATATTGAGAGAAATCTTTATTTATTGCTTTTTTTATGATAAGTGATAATGGTGTTTTATTTAAAGCATTTAATTTGAGTGAATATGAGCTTAACTTTGACCATTTGAACTTTTATGGAAGCACCATTTATAGGAGTCTGTTTATATCCCAAAAAATATAATTTGATATAATATTTATCATCTTAGTTTTGTATGAAGATCTAAGACACATACAAATGAAAGAGTAGGGTGTAGCATTCATAGAAGACATCAAGATTTTTAAGTGGAAATCCCTGAAAGGAGAAAATTAACAGGCTCTGGCTCAGTTGAAATGATTCCACTAGTATTGAGGGTTGATTGCAAATGATGCCCTTCCTCAGAGGTGGGTGTTGGGTTACTATATATAATACATAGTTGGAGAATGGCATGATAGCTACACTTAAGAGAGTGTTGGCATATTTGTTTGATCAGTAGGATCATAGTCGGTGGGCGAAGATGGTCGGAGGGATCTTAGTCGACAGACGATGGTGGTCAACAAGAACTTCGGCGGTGGAAGCCCTAAACGGAGGGAGCAAGAGAGCTCTTAAAATTTCTCCTTTTCTTTTTCCTCCTTCATGTGTAGAATGAGGGGTTAATTATAGTTTTTTAGGAGTGACATGGATAGTAAATATGGAGAAGATCAAGGGTAGGTTGGGAGTATTCCATTGGACGAGTGGTATTAGTTTCCTTAATCATAGAGCATTTATCAAACATGTATGTGCCTTAATGATGTAAGATTTCAACAATCTTGGACTTGATGGATTTGTCTCATCGAGCCGCTCGATTAAACTACAAGCATGCCATATTTGGATATTTTTTGATTATCCAATTAATACTTTGAAGCTTCCAAGAGTGTTTTGGTTTTTTGATTTGGGCTCATTTAGGCTTGAATTAAACTGAATTTGGAGTCATTGGGTTTATTTTCTCAAAATATTCAATTTGATTATATGCTTGCTGAAATCAGAGTTTGAATGGTTCTAAATATAGTTTAGAAATTCCTAATTCATATTGGCATCGAGATTCATGCCCGATCAAGCCGATTTTTTTGCGACATATCAACATTATAATTTTTTTTTCTTAACCAAAATGGGTTAACTAATCTGATTTGTGTCGTTCAGGTTGCTAGCGGGTTGTATTCGAGGTGATCTTTTTGACCCTTTTATTAATGGGTCGAGTATGGATTGATTGAATTTAAGTGGGTCAATTTTCAAATTGGATCTGAATCTGACCGGTCAATTGCTTTGATACTCCTATATAAAATATAATTTTAAATTTTTTTTACTAAATTTAATGCTTCAATAAGAAAATTTTATTTATTTTAATTTAAGTAATCTAACAACAATTAAATATTTTTTTATATCAAGTTAAATTGAATTCAAATTTAATCAAATAAGACGCGCAATAAATTTTTTGACCAATTTAATAAAGAGGTTAACATTCAAATTAATTACGAAAAATTATATATCGGACTTAAAGAGAAAAAAAAATCAGAATAAACTTAAAATTTCTAAATTTATTTTAAAATTTATATAGTATTAGTTTTCTATATATTATACTAATTTTAAAATATATTCAGCCATTCAAAATATATATATATATATATATTTTTTATTATGGGACATTTAAGAATCCGACTTGACGAGAGATCGGGATCACATATTCATAGCCATCCTTGCTGGAGGCTAATTGTTGGCGCAAAAGACGAAGTATTACGTACGTTGTGCACAGTTGACAGTAATAGACTTCTGGCAACAGGGAACCCATGGAGTTCCCTCTCATCGTTTCATCTCCTCCGGTGAGATCGACGGATCACCGGTTGCTAAAGGAATCCATTATTTTCCACCACTCTTCGGCTATTCTCTTCCCGTCGCTCGTACATCCGCAATTCGCCGGCAAATGTGCTCGCATCGGGAGATCACGTCTTCTCAGCACGTACGCCACCTCCGACTCCGTAGCTTCAATGGTGACGATCCTTCGGGACGGAGGATCGGCGGCGCTTGTGATGGTCGGGGGGTATTCCCTGGTGCGTGCTTTCGATAGCCTCACCATGCGAAACGTCATCGAACAGGTCTTGGGTTATAATCTTTTCCCATTCTCATAGCTTTAGATGTTTTGATGAAGGAACTTTAAGTGATTTGGATTTTTTTTTTGTCGATTCTATTTTGTTTTTCTTGACATGGAGATGCTTAGGAATGTTACGGTTTACTTGTTTGAAAAACAATTTATTCGGGGCTTCGGTGTTAGTCAGTGAGTATTGAGGTGGATCTTGTGGTTAGTCTTTGTGGGGTGCGCATTTTAGTGGAAGGAGTTGTAAAATGGGCAGTAAAATGCGAAATTAATCGCTGCAGGTAAAGAATCAAACTAAAAAATTGGGTGAAATACATTTCATTTCCTTCACTTTCATCAAGGCTTCCAAACATAAGATATTAGATTTATGGCTATTTAGTACAAAAAAAGTAATTGGAAATTAATCATCATGTCTTCCAAACACAAGATATTAGATTTATGGCTATTTAGTAAAAAAAAAAGCAAGTGGAAATTAATAATCGCACTGCCTCTGATTGAAGTAATTTAATGAGGAATGTAAAGGATAGGATGAGCCTCTTGACTAAGTCTGCATGTTACGTTTTGTTATAGTTGGGAGGAGTAGGCCTTTTCCTTCCATACCACATTTTTTGTGTAATTGATAATAGAATTAACATGAAAACTCTTGATATAAATTCATATTTATCCAAGTAAATTTAATAAAGTTGTTATGAGAATCCTCTCATCCGAACTGGGTTCAACAAGTCGCTTATTATTAACTGACTTGAATGGCCTATCATTTGTAACATGCCAAGCCTAAAGTAGGCTAGAGTCTCGAGTCCCATAGAATTGAATCCCATCAAGTTGATAAGAAAAAAACCCAACTCAGCTCTCATTATTGAGCTACTAAATTCGCTTCAGGGACACATGAATCATCTTCTTGCTTATGTTGTTAGCCCAAAAAATTGGTAAGTTGGCTAAAGTATTTGTGAGTTTATTTTGGGGGGGGGGGGGGGGGGAGGGATGTGGGAGTGTGTGGTTCTCCCGAAGGTCTCATTAAAGGTGACACCTCAAATTTGAAACTCTCCTAAAGTTCTCTACTTGCCCTTGATTCTAAACTATATATGCTCACTACAGCGCTAGCTGTACCTAATCAAAATTATGTACTTTGTGTATTATCATATCGTGTAGCCAATTCTATAATGTCGACTACATCCTCACAGATAATAGGGTTACTAGTTGAGTGAAGGCTTAAGGAATCAGACATATTATATGAAACATTGAAATCTCTTACATGATCTTTTTAGGATTTTTATGTAGGGTCACTAATATATTTATGGTAGGACATTAACTTGTTTGATGCCCCTTTAAAGTGATGATGGAAGGGTTATGTGCGCAGTGGTGAGAAGGGTATTTATGATTTGGATAGATTTGATGTTGAAGCCTCTAGGCTATCAAAGTATAAATTTCTTGGAGAAAATGACAAGAAAGTTCATATCAAAGGTTTACGAGGTTAGTGAACTAATGTTGATCTTTTTATGAATTTTGGATATGTGATTTGGGAGCTATGATATTTTCAATTCAGTTGCTCACAATAAGAGACAATCAAGAAATTATCTTTCTATATTGAGCTTTTGGCTAGGGTATATTAGGGTTATTGTGGAGTTGGGACTTTGGGAGTTTAGGAGGAATGCAAGGGAATATTTAGGAGAGTTTTGAAGAAGTTAGATGCATTTTGGGGCTGAGGGAAGCTTGGATTTAGGTTATGTAGAAAAGATGAGGATTGTGTTTGTAAATAGGAGTAAGGGTGAAAAAAGATAACTAAGGACTCATCAGCCACTAATAAGTATATAAGCCATCAAGCCTTTCCATATGAAATTTATATATGTATAATTTTTTTCAATGAATCGAAAGTTCAAAACAAGATATTATTTATAGGTTTTTTATGTCTAGAAAATTTTGAAGTCTTATTAGCCAATAAAATTTTATTATATGGATTGATAAATTTTCCAGTTACAAATAAAAAAATAATAGAAATAAAATAAAATCTAAAATTTAAAAAATATAAAAATTTTGATTGGCCAAATAGGACAGATAGAGTGGTCCTGAAATTAATCAAATTTTAAAAATTTTATTTCCTTGATTGGTATGGTTGATAAACCAACAAGAGATTTTTAATTATTCTCCAATGATTTTAGAGATATTATGAGTCATTTATTGGCTTTCATGAAGATTTATAGTGGGAACTTGGACCTATCTGACCACGTTGCTTGCTTTAAGTCTATCATCCCTTTCCTCATCATTAGCAATATGCTAAGGTGTTGATTCCTCTTCATCTAGGAGGCATCATTGTGTGGGCTCTCTTACTTTCCTTTGGGAAGCTTTAACTCTTTTTTTTTTTCCTTTTAATTTTAAGCAACAATTTATCATGTAATTCATCAACACCTAGATTCCATTGAAGAACATTCTTGCTTTGTTGAACTTCTATTGTTGTACTTATATACTCGTGTATGCCTTCATAGATATCTAACAGGTTGCTGCCAAGTTATGGAGAGGAACTTGCTATTAAGGGGGCTCATAAACAAAACTCGCCTTACAAGAGGCACCTGAGACTCGCAGGGGACTCACCCAGAGTAATCATCAGGCACTACTCACCTAGGCCTATCAAGGAGCTCACTCATCGAGGGATGAATCAATGATTCCTCATCAAGCTAACAACTTGCCATGTCCCTGGACCACCACTTCAGTCACACGCTCCTTTAAGTGGCCTCAAACACTTGCTATCTTCTAGAGTGGCCGTCTTCTTCAGATTGCTACATGAAAGCGCCATCTTAGGGAACCCTCAGCTTGCCCTATCATGATTAGCGTTCACTAAGCCCAACTTATCAACAATCACATATCACTCGCCTTTTCACCTAGGCAATATAAGGCTCAGCACAGACTGCTAGTCACTTTTGGAGCATTTAAGCATCTCCTCCTCTAAACTCGCTCGCAGACTCACCCACTCCTACTTGGTAGTACCAAACTTGCCCACACTATAGAGCTCGCCCAGTGCATAATTGGCACTATTGAGCTCGCCCGAGAAAAACTGATGGAACTCTGTAACCATCACTTTCTCTCAGCCAATCAGGGGACGACATGTGTCTAGGGTAGTGTATAGCCTTATATGGGTGATTTATTTAGCATTGTAGTTTGTTCTTTTTCTTCATGTTGCCTTTTCTGTAGCCTTCAAAATCCTATAAATAAGAAGTGACGAGGAACAATTTGGAACCTTATACTGGACTTTTGGCTGATATGGTGGATATTGTACTAGTTTTAAGATTTATAGTTTCTTTATCATTCTATAGGTTTTTCTTTATTCTCTCTGCTCTCCATTCTCATAGATCCTAGCTCATCAGGTCGTTATTCTAGTAAAGTCAGATGTTATCCATTGACAAATTGGATCCAACATCCTCACAGGTACAACGAGCGTGGTTTGATGTCATTGAGAAGAAAACAAGCTCAAACAAAGGAGTGAGTTCAACTTTTTGTGAACATGCTGCTTGTCGAGACCTACAGGAAATGTAGGAGGGGATTATGGAAACATTCAAAGATGTCTTGGGTAGCCTACAATGGCGAGCCGATGCGACAACACTCTTGAAAGTTCTTCTAATTCGACAGTTTGACCTAGGCAATCAGAAGATAGAGCATTGACTTTAACATCGATTTCTAATTACGTTGCATGTTGTAGAGTGGTGAAAATTATAGCCCGCCGATATGGCGAGCCAGAAACAAAATTGCCTCCTAAGTTCTAAGTGCCAAACTTGGAGTTCTATCGAGCAAGTTCGATCCAACTAGCCATGTGGCTACCTTCGAGTTGATAACCTCTCCGTTCGATGTTGATGATGCCCTTAACTATTGTTTGTTATTCACGATGCTAAAGGAATTGACACTTATGTGATCCACTCGCCTGTTGCTGGGAGTAGCCAAAGACAGTTGTTGAATTGTTATAGCTGGACATGAATCACTTGAATGCTAAAGAGTACAATCGAGTGGCCTAGTCCTTCTCTACCACTAGCCCTTATGAATTGGCCTCTGGAAGTGAGCAATGTCAAGGTTGCGAAAGAGAAAGAACTCACCCCAGAGATGGAAGGGATAGGAGATCAAACGATCTTGGGATTAGCATTGACCTGAAGAACCAAGGACACCCCTGCAAGCTAGGCCGTTTAGGATCATAGGGACGCCAACACCAAGGGTGGATCAGAAGAGCCAATTTGCACTACTTGTCCATATCTAGAAGTGGTCGCGCACCATCTGGTGACTTGCCTCACTTATACTCCAATAGGAGTGTCCATGGTTGAGCTTGTTGAGGTCATTCAAAATAAAGAATTCTTTAGGCACCCTGTGCCTATAAAGGTGACTTCGCATGCTGATGATTTTTCAATGTATTACACCTTCCATAAAGATCACGACCATGAAATAGAATAGTGTCATCATTTTTGAAGCGTTATGGAGGAGCTCATCAAGGATGGAAAATTGAAGGGTTTTGGACTCGTCGATATATGTCGGCAGCCAGGAAAGCCACAAACTGAAAGTAGTGGAATAAACTAGTTCCTCCTCGCTTCGTACACATTATCATAACCATACTCAGCATTGTAGGTGGCAAGCTAGCAGATTCTCTAGTGAGTTCAAAAAGAACCCGAATCGAAGAGGTGAATTTGGTGTTCACCTCGCGAGCGCTAGCTAGGGATGTTGCTTTTGTCACCTTCAGTGAAATAAGACAAGTTCGCAGGAAGGATCTCATATAACGACGCAGTGGTCATCACTACTGTGATCGCTAACTATTAGATTGACAACATTTTGATAGATACTGAAGTCCTGTGAACATAATTTTTAAATCTGCGTTTGAAAAAATGAATTTGCTTGTTTCCCAACTCATTCCTAATGTAGTACTGTTTATGGTTTCTCTGGTAATCAATGATGCATAGACACAGATACAACGACATGGATACGCCACGACACGGACACAGGATACGTCAATTATTGAAAATATAGGACACAAACACTAGTTGGCACGATATTATAGTTTTTATATTTTAAAAATAGTGTATAAATTGAATAAATATAATTTTAAAAATAATTTAGAAATATAACTCATTTTAACTAGAAATTGTGCTTAAAATGATTAATATTAGGATATCGAGAGTCGGGTGTCATTGTCGTTTATCATTCATCGAGAGAGATGACAATGCTGTTGAGAGTGGGCATTGATGTTATACAATAAATATTGGGCGACAATGTTAAGAGGGTGTTTATTGGCGACAATGTTAAGAGGGTGTTTATTGTCGATGTTGAGAGGGTGTTGGTCATTGATGTTGAGAAGACATTGAATAAAGATGAGATGTTAAGTTGTGGGTGTAGAAATTGCTTGCAACAAGCATCAATGTAAAGACAGCATCAGACTTTGATATGGAGATTATTTTGAAATGTTGATGTTGTAATGACGTCAGATGTTGATGTTAAGATGTCATCAGACATTGTTGTGAAATCAAAGTTGTAACCCGCCAAAGAGAAATGGAAATAAGAATATTCGATGAATGGGTATTAAGTGCAGATGATTGATTTGGTGTTGTGGATAGGAAATAAGAAATTTATATTTTATATGTTAAATAAGTAAAAAAAATAAATATAAGAAATTGTATTTTTAAAAAATTCATAAAATATTTAAGATACGTGTGTCGGACATAGGTGTCCAATTTGTATTTAATATTTTTTTAATTTGACATGTTTTCGGCGTGTCCGACACGTGCTAGAAGAGTGTCGGACGCATGTCGTGTCGGACACTGCCACGCCTCTTGCTAGCCAAGAGGGGATCATGTTGAATAATTCCTCTTGAGTACTAGATAACCGCCCACTATTCCAAATCCTTCATCTCTTGCTCGCTTAGTGGTGCCTTAGTAGCTCATCCGAGGAAACACAAATTATGAGCTCCCTCATAGTGGGCACTTTCTTTCCCGATAATGCAATTCTAAAATACTTGTAGTCTTGTACACATCAATTTTCGCTTGCCTGTCTAAAGTTGAGGCTCATGAGAGCTCACCCCTACCTTAGTAGGGGCGACCACCCCCACACTCCACTATTGGGTGCTAGGAATCGACTCACCTCTTTAGACACAACCCAGATGCGCATCCTCGTCAAGTAGGTTTGCGGTTTTACCAGCAGTGGCTAGTTCGACAATGGAGCTGCCATATCCAACATATCTACTATTATAGACATCACCCCAAGACCCTGCTATTCTTTTGAAGAGGGGCGGCAACGGGCTCGCGAGTCACCTTGGCCGGCTGGACACCACTATGCATCTCTCTAAATAGTAAGATCCCAGTTGTTGCAAACTCAACTTGCCTTTGACAAAGGATGACCTTATTTGAGGCTTTAAGCGGGAGCAAGTGTTGTCGACAGGATTCATTTTCCTAGAACTTGTAACTCACACGCTCTCAGGTTACACAAACAAAAGAGTAAAAGCTTTCTCAACACAGACACCCAATTTATAGAAATCGCTTAGAGGATCGCATCAGATCATCATCAACAATACTGGTCAATTTCATCATCGAGGTTACTGTGAAAACAAGACAATAAATTCTGCATTTACTTATCTATTTTTTGTTTGTTAGTAGTTTTTAATACTTCTTCCGCATGTCCTTCTCCCCACTTACCTATGACAGGGCCACGCGAATCAGAAAACTAAATGTATGCTTGTATATGCCTTCATAAGTATCTAATTGGTTGCTGGCAGGTTATGGAGAGGAACTTGCTGTCAAGGGGGGGGGGGTCACAAATAGAATTTTCCTTATAAGAGATTCTACTCGCTTGGGATTCGTAGAGGACTCGCTCAGAGTAATCGTCAGGTGCTACTCATTGGGTTTATCAAGGAGCTCGCCCTCAGTGGGGCAAACTAGGGGTTCCTCATCAGGCTAACAACTTGCAACATACTTGGAGAACCATTTTAATCACTCAATTATGCTTTGAGCGACCTCGGACTCTGAGTTCTCCCAGAGCAACCATCTTCTCCAATTTACAATAGAAAAGCATCAACTTAGGGAGTCATTATCATTCAAGCACCTCCTCCTTGAAACCTTTTCACAGGCTCACCCACTCCTACTCGACATTATCAAGCTCACTTAGTGCATACTTGGTACTACTGAGCTCAATATGAGATAGATGGACGGAGCTTTGCAACCCTTGCTCTCCCTCAGCCAGTTAGGGGACGATATGTATCTAGAGTACTTTGTAGCATTCCATGGGTGATCTGTGTAGCATATATATATATATATATTGTATTGATTTTCTTATAGCACTTATAACCCTATAAATGAAAATAAAGATTTTTGTTTTTATCGGCATATCAGTAAAACCGAAGTTAAAGAGACTTTAAAGAAAATGAAGTGTGGAAAAGCTGTTCGAGTTGATGATATTCCAATAGAGGTGTGGAAATGCTTAGAAGATGAAGGAATTTCTTGGTTTATTAAACTTTTTAATATTATTTTGAAGCCTAAAATGATGTCAGATGAGTGAAGAATGAGTGTATTGATTTCTATTTTTAAGAATAAAGGTGATGCACAAGATTGTTCGAATTATAGAGGAATTAAGTTAATGTGTCATACTTTAAAACTATATGAGAGAGTTTTGGAGCATAGATTGCGACGTGACACTAATGTTTCCCAAAATAAATTTAGATTAATGCCAGATAGGTCTACTATGAAAGCTATACAGCTATTGAGAGGTTTGATGAAGAAGTATAGAGAGAATAAGGAGGATCTACATATGATTTTTATTGATTTAGATAAAGTATGTGATAAAGTTCCAAGAGAAGTGCTATGGATAGTTCTACATAAGAACGGGGTTAATAATGTTTATATTCAAGTCATTAAGGTTATGTATGCAGGAGCTGTTACTCGTGTTCAAACACAAGGTGGTTTGACCAAGTATTTTTCTATTTCAGTTGGATTACATCAAGGATCAGCCTTATGCCCATATCTTCTTGCTTTAGTCATGGATGTTCTCACAAGACATTTGCAAGAGGTTGTACCCTGGTGTATGCTTTTTGATAATGATATTTTTCATGTTGACAAGACTAGAGAGGGAGTTGAAGCAATCTTGAATTATGGATGTCAACCTTAGAGTCACCTTAGAGTCTAAAGGCTTTTGTTTTAGTATATCTAAAATCGAATATATTGAGTGTAACTTTACTAATAATAGATCTAGTGAGGGATTGTGACTTTGGGTGATCAAGTCATTAATAAGAGTACATGTTTTAGATATCTGGGGCCTATTGTTCGGAGTGATGGTGAAATAGATAAAGATATTATTAGTAGAATTCAAATTGGATGGTTGAACTGGAGGGATGCACCGGACTCATTGTGTGATAGAAAATATTAGAAATGACATTTCTTTATTAGATTTAGATGAGAATTTGTCTTTTAACAAGACACAATGGAGAAAAATGATTCATGTAGCAAACCCCATATAGTGGGTTAAAGGCTTATTGTTGTTGTTATTGTACTCAGAACCCTATAAATAAAAGCTAATGAGAAATAGTTTAAAACCTCATGTTGGACTTTTGACTAATATAGTGGATGTTCTGATAGTTTTGATATTCAGTTTCTTTACCATTCTACTGATTTTTCTCTATTCTCTCCCCTTTCCTTTCTCACAAATTCTAGCTCACTAGGTCGGCATGCTAGTAAAGTCAGTTGTCAATGGGAAACTTTGAATCCAACAATACTATTTTTTCTCATGTTTCTATAGGAGATGATAAATATTCAAGACCATTTTATCAAATGGCTATTATTTCTATAAGTGAATTGATGATTTTAATATTGAATATTCTCAAATACTTATTAAAGTTGCATAACCATCATTGTTTTAGAGATGAAGCCTTAAACGTCAGACTCCCTCTTTCTGTCAAGGTCGCATTATTTCCCTCTTTGTGACAAGATCGCATTTTGCGAGAGGTCCATTTTATTAGCGAGCTATAGAGATGATTACTTTCATGAAGACAAAAGCTTTTGGCTTAAGGTGAGATCCATTTAACAAGGCAATGAATTGTGCTAAAAGGTTATATTATGGATCAATGATAGAATAAGACTTAGGACAATTAACAACTTCTTAGGAGATACTTTAATGCATAAATGAATATTATTTAAGTCATCATTATTAAAAAAAAAAAGAATTATATTTGCATAGAGATATTATATTTGCCATTGTTTAGAGAAATTTTATTTCATCAATTTGCAATGGAATTCCTAGAATGAATGAAAAGGAAGAACAATTTACAAATATATCATTATTCGTTCATTGGTCTACTCGGCTTTTTCCCTTCCTTTCAAAATAATTTGTTCTGCTAGCGGAGAGGTTGGTGATATCGCTCTTTCAGATGTTATAACATCATACTTCACCAACATATCTAAATAAAAAAAATTCATTTTTCATATTTCTTAGAAAAAGAATCCAGATAATTGTTACTTGAAAACTCAATCAACTTGGCATTCAATTTAGTATTTTTTGCTCACCTTTGGCTTAGCAGATTTTTTTACTCATGTTAGCCGGGCCTTAGCAACCATCAGCTCATAAGCAAGCCTCTTCTTATTCAAATCAACATCTGTCAGGGAACTCCAAATTATTTATAGTACTATGCAGTTCATTTTGTCATTATTAATTTGTATAGTCTAGAGTGTTTTTGGATCTCGCATGTGCTGCTTGTGCACGTGAGATCTAACCGTGACTTCTCCATTTAATTAGCTACCATATAGCGAGAAGCATTCTTCTCGGATGACTTTTTCTTCAAAATTATTTCGACTTACTCTGCTTTCAAGCATTTGCCTTTCTTTGCTTTTAGATGCTTGCATTTCTCTATACGCTCCACTTTCTTTTCTTTTAGGCACTTACCTTTCTCAGCTTCGATGTCGTAGGACTCTCTATTTGTTGCAAGAAACTTCTAACTCTATTTTTTTTATTCATAATATCAAAATCTTTTTCTTTGTTCTTGTATTTGGTGAATAGTTTTGTACGGTTTCTTATTAGGAAGAAACCTGTCTACTAATACTAGACATGGTTATGCATGGTTCTTATATACAAGTCAATAGTTGACACATTCTCAAGCCTCTTGTGGGCCGACTCAAGAATATAGCTTGCCTATGGTCATATATAGCCGATGAAACTCCCCTTTATCTATCAAGGGATCAACACTTGAGTTGAAAATAATCTTAACAAGTTGTTTCTCTCAGTTGAATGCAACTTTACTCTCCTTGTTGCAGATAGAGGGTCTGAAGCTTCCATGGGAGGACTAAGAGGTTCTTCCCCTTATTGACTCTACTTACCCTCATGGTTCATATCTCCTCCAGAACTGATAGTCCTAGACTGTCTTTCGAGATCATTATGCCCTTGTTCATTGAAATCAATAGGCTATTTTCAGTCCAAACCCAACTTCTGTGGGGTTAACAACGATATCCTTACCTCATGTTGGTGCCTCAACATTATAACTCGGCTGAAGAAAGACTCTCCTGGCACATGCTACTACGGAAGTTGTCATGGGGTGAGTAGAAGGTAACATTAAAGCCACAGTGATAATTGCAGAAGCCTCTGGTGAATCATCTTTTCTTGCTTCTTCCTCCACTTTTGGGCTCTAAGATCAAATCATCGCTTTCTTCACTCCAAGATGAAGTCCTCTTACTTGTCCTAGTCGTCTAAGAGTGACTTTTGTTCTCAGCTCACTAATTTCTCATAGATTTTCTTTGGTGAATCTCTCAAGAATCTTGGTAGGGTAACTAGCATATTAAGTTAGGTTAGCTAGCATATTATGTTAGGTTGGCTTCTACTTTGTTAAAGCGCTTTCTGTCAACTTGGCCGAAGACTTTAAAGTTGGCAACATTCTCCATGATAAACTTTATTTGGTTTGCCATTTTTGTCTTCATGGCCTTAATGCCGACCTCAAGATTCCTTATCTCATTAAAATATTCTATCTCAGCAAGACCTCTCAAATCTACTCTTAAGGATTGTTATCTTGGACTCTACCTCAAGTCTCTTTGTTGCCGATATAATTGCCTTAGAATCTCCACTCCCTTTATTAGGAGCTTGAGATTCCTCCTCGTCTTAAGTAGCTTTGGTATTCAACTCCTACTTGGCAGTGTACTCCTTGAGTTATTTCACTTAACTGGAACTTTTATATATATTAGGCTTTTCTATGTAATCTATTACTTCTGCGTTGCTTTTAAACAATCCATAATATTACAATTTTGATATTTTTGGAAAATTCGTTTCAAAAATTCCTTCCCAATGTATTCTCTACCATGGCTTCATGAGGATGGAGATTGCACTTAAGTGCGGGGTGTCTATTTTTATCACAATAGCACTATCATTTTTCACATGGCATCGCATAACACAACTAAAAAAATAAATGAAGACACAGGATTTCTTTGAAGTACTTCAAGTGTTTCAGAATTGCGCTTGTAATGGTGTAGTCACTTGTAACCATTTTTTATTGTACTTAACATCATCTATTATACAAGAAATTACTAAATGTTGATAATGCTGTTCGTAAGGGTGTGGATAATCAATAAGAGGATTATAACACTTGTGCATAGCCTCCTTCGTTGACTACGTCTAATAATTTCACCTGTTCTGCATGCTTCTAATGAACAAATTGAATGGGTTAAGTAATCAAATTTAACAATTATAATACTTTAATCAAATTTATGACACTATCGTTGCTAGTTTCGAAGTCCTTGATGAGAAAAGTGGAGTGTTGCGTTAAGTAGTCGATAGTTAGCCTAAAACTTTTCGAATACTCATGACATGAATCCTTTAATACATTTTGTTAATGCTAGGGCGTTCCTTAGAAGAAACCCGCTGTATGGGTTGAATACAGTGAGAAGTGTGCAAGGGCCACAATGTTAAATAGGCAAGGGTTCCCACATCATGGATGGATGTGGATTGAAATTAGGATAGGATTTTGGATTATAGGTTCCGTTATAGCCAAATTAATATATATTATGATTCATAAGAAGATAAATATTCTATGCATTTATGAAACTAAATGGGTTGGAGAGAAAGCTAAGGAGATTGATAGTTTAGGATTTAAACTATGATATTCTGGTAAGAGTCGTACTAGAAATGGTGTAGGTGTGATTATAAATAAAAGTTTGAATGATAATGATATAAAAATTAATAGAGTTGGAGATAGAATTATAGAGATAAAAATTGTTGTTGATGCTATAATTATTAATATTATAAGTGCTTATGCTCTTCAAGTAGGTTTGGATATGTGTTCAAAATCAAAATTTTAGAATATCTTAGAAGGATTAATACAAAAGATACCTCTTGAAGAAAAAAGTTTTATTGGAGGAGATTTAAATGAACATGTTGGTAGAGATGTAGTTTATTTTAAAGCATTAATGGTGGCTATGGATTTGGAGTGATTAATGAAGGTGATAAGACTATATTAGATTTTTCTATAGTTTATGACTTTGCAATTGCTAATACCTTATTTGAAAAAAGTGATAAACATCTAATCACTTATAAGAATAGATATAATAAATCTCCACCTGATTACTTTCTTATAAGAAAAAGAGATCGTTTAGATTCTAAAGATTGTAAAGTTATTCAAATTGAAAGTTTATGTGCCCAATATTGTTTATTATTTTTAAACGATAAGACAAAGAGACAAAATATAAAAAATAAAGTAAAACATTTTTTTGATTAGATGGGGGCTTTTAAAGAATATTAACAAAAATATTTTTGAGCGTAAGATTCTAGATCTTAAGGTTTTGTCTGTACGCGAGAAAGCTAATGTTATGTGGCAAAAGTAGATAGTGATATTATGAATGTTGCAAAAGATGTGCTTAAAGTATCAAATGAAATAGCTCTTAATAGTAAAAATAGTTGGTGGTGGAATCAAAATGTGCAAGGCAAGATAAAAAGTAAGAAGATTTGTTATAAAAATTTGTTTAGATGTAAAAGTTCTTATAATTGAGAAAGATATAAAGAGACCCGTAACTAGTCTAAGAAATCAATATGCGATGCAAATATTTTAACTTTTAATGATTTATATAATAAATTTGATACTAAGGAGGGTGAAAGATATATGTATAAGTTAACCAAATAAGCGATATTAGTTGTAAGGATTTAGTGCAAGTGAATTGCATTAAGGATGAAAATAAAAAAGTACTTTTATATGAAGAAGATATTCAACAACTTTGGATGAGATATTTTGGTAAAATTTTCAATTAAGATTGGTAAAATATGATTGACTTTAGTGACCTTAACATCCTAAATGAAAATAATGATTTTTGTTTTTATCAGCGTATTAGTAAAATCGAAGTTAGAGAGGCTTTAAATAAAATGAAGTGTGGAAAAGCTGTTGGACTTGATGATATTCTAATAGAGGTGTGAAAATGCTTAGAAGATGAAGGAATTTCTTAGCTTACTAAACTTTTAAATATTATTTTGAAGACTAAAAAGATGTCATATGAGTGGGGAATGAGTGTGTTCATATTTTTAAGAATAAAGGTGATGCAGAAGATTGTGCGAATTATAGAGTAATTAAGTTATGTGTCATACTTTAAAACTTTTGCAGAGAGTTACGTAGTATAGGTTATGATGTGATACTAATGTTTCTCAAAATCAAATTGGATTTATGCTGGGTAGGTTTACTATGGAAGCTATTCATTTATTGAGAGGTTTGATGGAGAAGTATGGAGAATATAAGGAGGATCTTCATATGATATTTATTGATTTGGAGAGAGCATATTATAAAGTTCCAAGAGAAGTGCTATGAAAAGTTTTAGAGAAGAAATGAGTTAATAATGCTTATATTCAAGTCATTAGGGATATGTATGTAGGTGTTACTACTTGTGTTAAAACATAAGGTGGTTTGACCAAGTATTTTCTTTTTTCTGTTGGATTACATCAATGATTAGCCTTAAGCCCATATATATTTTCTTTAGTCATGGATGTTACTAGACATTTGCAAGAGTTTGTACTCTGGTGTATGCTTTTTGCTAATGATATTCTCCTTATTGATAAGACTAGAGAGGGAGTTAAAGGTAAACTTGAATTATGGAGGCCAACCTTAGAGTCTATAGGTTTTTATTTGAGTAGATGTAAAATTGAATATATGGAGTGTAATTTTAGTAATAGATATAGTGAAGGGTTTGTGACTTTGGGCGATCAAGTCATTAATAAGAATACATGTTTTAGATATCTTGAGTCTATTATTCAGAGTGATTATAAAATAGATGGGGATATTATTAGCATAATTTAAGTTGGATGGTTGAAGTGAACATTCTTTGAGTTGGATGGTGCTAATGATATTCTCCTTAATTTTTTTTTTATTCAAGTATATTCTTTCGTACATATGCCATGAACCAGTGGACATTCTTTTCTTCTTCTCTTCTAATCTACTACTTCTACAACCTATCTCTTTGTGGAGATCAAATTATAGAGCAGTGTAATGCCACTTTTATTATTCAGAACAATGCTACTTTTCTTTCTCTTAGTGCCAACGCATAAAGAATTTTTGTGTTATGAGTAAGCTAACATAGCATTACTCGAGCATTTAAAAGTATAATAGCTTAGCATTACCCTAATATAGATAGAATTTTCAATGATGAAAACCTTAGTTTCTTTTGTTTTTGGTATCCTTGACAATAATCACTAATTTGTATTTCAGAACAGAGCTTAAGCAGAAAGATTGTCCATGTATTATCTGGTCTTCTCTATATGGCCTCTTGGCCTATGTTCAGGTATCCTTTTCTCTCCGTATTCCAAATTTAGTAAAATTGTGTGTTTCCCTGATCTAACTTTCAGTGTTTATATCTTTACTCCTCCAAACCTTTATGCAGACCAACTATTTTTGTTTTTCTTCTGCCACCTTGCAGCTCTTCGTCCGAGGCAAGATATTTTGCTGCACTTGTTCCTCTTCTAAACAGTATAAGGCTTATAATCTATGGCCTCTCTATTGTCACAGATGAAAGTCTGATAAAATCAGTCACAAGAGAAGGAAAATCAAAGTAAGTCATTTTGCCCTTTTGCTGTGGCATCAAATGATTATGAGCTATCAATCACACTTTTTTCTTGTTAATAGGGAATTGCTGAGAGGTCCCCTTTACTA
Organism: Dendrobium catenatum; assembly: GCF_001605985.2. NCBI lineage: Eukaryota > Viridiplantae > Streptophyta > Magnoliopsida > Asparagales > Orchidaceae > Dendrobium > Dendrobium catenatum. The sequence continues at coordinate 26,673 of NW_021319487.1, forward strand.
TGTCCTTGTCTTGTTGTTTTCTTCCTTATTCTTCTGGCGTGAATCGCCCATCGGTATCATTTTAGTGGCTATGATGAGTGGCGGAGACGGTAATTTCATCCGATGCTTTCTTTTGTTTTCTTGATAGTCCAAGAAACATATATTTACTTTTCAGGTTTTGCTGATATTCTGGGTAGAAGATACGGATCTCTGAAGCTTCCTCACAATAGAAAGAAAAGCTGGATTGGAAGCATTTCCATGTTCATCTTTGGTTTTATTTTCTCTATCATGTAGGTTTTAATTTCAGTACTTAGTCGCATTTCCATGTTCTTCTTCGTCGCATCTTTTTCTATCTTCTTCCTGATAAGTGCAAAATTTCATTACACCTGCTTCAAATATTCTCTGTTACTGAATTGTTTTTATTTCTCATTGTTTTTCATGTAGGATGCTTTACTATTTTTCAGCTTTTGGTTACTTCCATTTGGATTGGAGGACCGTTGAGAAGGTAGTTTTGGTTTCTTTGGCCGCAACCATTGCGGAATCTCTTCCAATATCTCAAGTGATTGATGACAACATTACAGTTCCTATAATCAGTACGCTTGCAGCTTGCCTTGTCTTTGGTAATTAACTGAAGAGGTTTGTGTACTGTGATACTGATTGATGTACTTTGCATAAATAAAACAGGCAAAAACAAGTAGAAATGTAATGGAATGAAGTAGGGAATTTTTGCCTGAATAACTAGAAATCAACTGTAAACATTTATTGAATAATAATACCTATTGTTGCAATAAAGCTCAAGATATTTAGTTGGAGCTTAAGCTAAATCAAGATAGCTAAGTTATGGTAGGTTTAAGATTTAGGTTTCATTTGGGACGGCTTTTTGACTGCTTCTTAAAGTAGCTTTTTTGTTAAAAAATTAAATTTTTTGTAAGTTGCTTAAAGAAGCAATGAAAAAGTCATCCCAAACGAAACCTTAATCGGGTTTAATCTGATTGGTTGGTTGGCGAAGAAGATATATTGTTATAAGCAATTGAGATAATTGAGAAAATTATTTGACTGTATTTTTGGCTCAAGTCATTTACTAACTGATCCTGGTATATTATTGTATAAATGTTAGTTGACTTATTGTTTTGATATTTTAATTATAATTATAAATTCAGTGATGATTACATTTATTTTAATTAATTTTAGATTTATTTTTGTTACATGCTAGAAATTTTTGATCATAAATGATGAGCTTATAATCTTAATATTATATGAAAATTATATATATATGGGAGCAGATTGGCTCAAAAGAGTTTTTTATATGAAAAACTTCTTAATTGTAGCTAAATTTATATGAAAAGCTTCATGAGACATAAGTTTAAATATATTAAGCTTAAAACTATATTTAGTTAATTTATAATTTGATTTGTTCAACTCTAAATGGATATTAGTTGAATTTAAAAATGTTTAAGCCTGCTGGATATAAGCCTAAGATAATAGCTTCTTAATTGTTGTATATTTGCCTTATGTACTCATTTTCCTTTTTTGTCCTTTTTTTGGGTGTCATGGTTCCTATAGACAATAAGATAGTAATAAGATATGTATGCTAATGACCTATTGGTTTTAGGCATAGCTGATGGCTTTATCATCACATCTCTTAAATATGATAAATTATTTTGTGAGGACACCATACGTCATTTGGAGGTCAATTAAGACGCACAACGTCACTTTTTTTTTCTCGGTATCAGTGCTGGGTACTGCTAGGTATTAGGTTACATGGTGCGTTTTGGTTGGCCTTTGAATCGTTCGGTGGGGAAATTCTCCTAAAATATACTCTTAACTTGTTCAAGAAAGCCTTGTCTTAATGCAAAACATAACAAAGTCTTCTATTTCTACTTTAAAATTTCAACTCACAATGACAAGATCATTTGAGTAGCCACCTTGACATTTGTCAAGGGCCTCTACCTTGGAATTATCTTGGCATTGGCCTTACATCATCACAAATCAAACTCAATAATTGCTATAAAATCATGTCAAATTTTCAATCTTGGCTTGGTGGGTGGAAGAAAAAATACCCTTTACTTTGTTGGTAGGTTTCAATTGGTTAGATCAACAATTTATAATTAGATTTACTATTGGGTTGAATCCATATCCATTCCTAATGGACTTGGAAGGAATATTATTAGTTTGATTAATAATTTTTTACATTGCAATAGGGCTGATAATATGTTACATAGATTCTCTTGGAAAACTATTTCTCTTAGGGAATCTGGTGTGAAGGTTCAATATTTGGTTGTGAAATCAATTGAATGTTGAAATGGCACACCAAGAGGGTGATAAATTGATATTTTAAAAACTTTTTCAACAATCTTTTTTGATTAAAAACTAAAAATCAGATTTTAATGCGAAAACTAATAATAGAATATTTTTTTTTTGTTTTTTAATTTCATAGAAAAAATAATTAATATTTTTTTCTAATTTTTGTTTATTTTAAAACAAAGATTGAATCCAATCAATCACAATGAATTATGTTCGAGGTTGATATGTTTATATATATATATCGGGTATCATAACAGTGATCACTGAAGACTTATTTTAGGGTTGATATGTTCCCCTCCCTTCATTAGGGGGTGGGGTGGGATCGAAAGGTTACCGAAATTCTAATATGATGCCAAATTTCAAGCATGGCACTCGTCAAATTGGAGTGTTGAAGACTAATTTTGGGGTTGATATATTGTGTGAAGCCCTCGGCCCTGTATTTGATATAACCTAGCATATTAAAAGAAAAAATGACCTTCCCAACCTCCCCTCATGGGGAGGGGGTGCCGAAAGGCTGCCAAAATCTTAGAAAAATGCCATAATATTGTAATTTTCATATTACAAGACTTGAAGAGCAATTCTGGGGTCAATTAGATCCCTTGAAGCCATTGACTTTTGAATCATATCTTGTTGGGTGAACTATAAGGGGCAAGTTTTCTCTCCAAACTCTCATTGTACGGAGGGGACACCAGAAGGCTGCCAAATTTTATAGTAAGTAAGGGACCTGACTTAAATAAAATTATAGAGAACATAACTTGAACTTAACCAGAGGGAACTGGACCTTAAAACTCTAAAATGCACAATCAATTTGAAAATACAAATCTTAAAACACAGTTCGAGTCATTCAATTGAACATAAATGAATAAGCAAGGAACCTATGACTAACAAAGTTTCAAACACAATTTGCTTGTAAGCAAAGATCAAATAGTTGATGTACGATGCTCACATCAGTAATCCCCTGCAAGCAGAGAGGGCCAATATACAATGAGTATGCCGATTTGATACATTCAATGAAGTCTGAAGTACATAAAGTTTGTGTACTGTCAATGTCACTTAACTGCAAATGAATACATGAACCTGCTGCAATCAACAACAGTTAACTAATGAGCAAGTGCATTAATCTGTTCATGAGATACATAATAGATATAACAACTTACCAGTTAATATGCATGGGGAAATCGGTAATAAATGTAGTTCAACTGGTATCTCACATTAGCATGCAAATGAGCACACTAAACTTTCTTGTAAATGATAATACTCCTTATAGAAATACACACTTTGACATACAATGAATGAAAACACCTACTAGCAATGACAAAATATTTGTCGTATAGTATGCCTATAAATGATAGTCAATGACAGACAATGGATGCTGTGCCACCCTTATAATCAACAATCATTCAGTGTCAGGCGAATACATTGACCCCTTGCAAGTAAAGGTGGTTGATTTGTGATAAATGCAAACACCTATGAGCCACTATAAGAGATTTGTCATGTATATAACTTGCTATTAACGAGCAAATATAGATGTGTGTAGTAAATATAAATCTCTATATGCAGCACTAGAAGATATGCATTCCTTGTGACTTGCTTGCATGTGAGGCAAAAGGCCTATAATATGTACAGTAGTTTACCTACGGGCAGTAATAGAAGATATGCATTCAATGCAGCTTACTCATAGATGATGATGAAAAGCACATAATGCATATAATAATCCTACCTACAAGAAAATGTAGTGAATATATCGTAACTGTGGTAGATCATCTAGAGGTGCGTGTAAAGAAGATTGCAGTGAGTGTGATACACTACCTCCAGGAAAAGGCAGCAAGCCTGTGATGAATGCAAACATCTATGAGAAACTATAGGAGATTCGTCAATTGGTGATAACTCATTTGCATGAAGCAAAAAATAGCCCGCTGTGCAACAATATGATTCACCTACAAGCAGTGACAGGAGATTTATATTGAAAGGTACGAATCAATGGCAAACCAAAGCAGTAAATTTGCATTGCTAAGTTGAATTGTGATGGAAGAAGTACACTCCTACAGGTTGAATACAGAAAAAATGATAACATGCAAAAGATGAAATGAGCTAAATTTCACTATCGATGTTAACAAATGAAACTTAATGTGTTGCTAAACTACGTCACTGGATCCACAACACTTATTCATGCCGATAAAAGGAGATAATCTATAATAGTTCCAATCTATATACTGAAAATATATCCCATATAAGCCTCGATGAGAATGATGTAAGCACACACGTGACATCTGAGGATGTTGCGCGGGTTTAGAAATGAACTTAAGATCGAGCCCGATCATTCTATGAGAATAAATAGGATTCAACATGACTTAATTTGTCAAATAAATATACGATCGTAGCTTCGATCAGGATATTTATTTTATACATTCATATTAGGCCTTCAAGGTCTATTACAATAAAGATTTATAAATAAAAATACAAAAAATAATGACAAACCTAATTCTTTGTCAAAAAGTATATAGAGTCAATAAAGTTCAACTAATAAAATGAAATTACCCATAAATACCATGATGAAAGCCATTTTTACAGATAATCTCAATTGGAGGGGTCAAATCTTAAAACTAATAAAAAACTAATTTTTTAAAATATTATCTATCACTTGAAAACTTAAAACTAAAATCCTCCACTTTTTGTAACTATTTATTAGGGGTGGTAAATTTGAATTTACCTCATCCCATAAAGATCAAATGTCATGTCATGTGTATCACTAAGATTCATCCTTAAATAGTCTCTTACTAGCAGGGATGTTTCACATGCCCTTTGATTAGGTGCTTTTGTCTCAAAATGGCACCATTATATTAGCAACATAGCTAAAGCCCGTATATTTCCTAATAATGTCAAAATATTGAGAAAAAATCATAAGGTATATTTGATAGACATAAAGCCCTTTATCAGATGAGGTGGATTCAGATCTATCCCCTTAGATAAACACCACCTTAAGTGTACTAAATATTCTTAGATGAAGTAACCCATGACTATCGATAAAGTGTCTTCTATTAGGTTGGGTCATCTACCTCCTCGGATTAAGTAAATCAGGAACCATGATAGCTCCGAATGACAAAATCATGGGATCTTGATTGGGCTTGACTTCATTCCCCCATCACCAGTTTTAAGTACATAATGTTAAATCTTAAATTATAAACTTTAAATTTTAATATAAAATTCAAATATCTAATTTTTTTGTTATTATATGCTAGTACTTAGTACCTATCCCACGATTAAGCTTAATCAAAAGTTATGTATCTTTATTGAGAGGGGTAATTAACTATAGGGGTTTACACCTATAAGAAACCAGAATAAATATGATAATGTCTAATCTAAAACCCAATATGCCTTCTGAAAATTTACCTGAAACCTAAGCTCATTAAAACTCTCCATTCACATACATCATAGATTAAGAAAGAAAGGGGCCACAGAGAGATCGGGTGATGAATTTTTGGAGCTTACAAATTTCTAGTGACTACGTTGGTGATTTATTTCTCTTTCCATCTTTGGCACCATCTTAGCACTTTGAAAGTGAGGGATAATATATCAACTTCTAATTACTAACCCTTACCTTTCATTTGTGTATAATGAAATTACATAATACTCCTTTTATTCTCCAACTGAGACATGGTGTCAGTATTCAACTGACTAATGCTATCATTAACGCTGAAAACTCTAAAGTTATTATTCAATTTAGTGGTCTTCAATTATATGCAGCGACTACAAAGGATGCCACCATTCTTGTCTATGGTATGGATATTAAAGGACCTGCTATGAGGCCTAACGTTGTTGAAATTTATGCATGACATGCTTATTCCATGCAATGAACACAAGTCATTAGAGCTGCTACTACTAAAGAAGTTAAGCAAAATAGGATCTTAGTCTTTTAGAGGCTTTCACATCCTTAAGTTCTAACTGTGAAGAGGACTGATGTCAAGTAGAATACTTCGCTGATCTTATCGAGCATCATCACACTACCAACCGAGCCTTTCATGCCAAGTAACTATGATCATGAAGCTTCCTCATTTGGAGAAAAATTATCTAGAATATTGTAAATCTGAACCAAAGTAGTGTGATTTTGATGATAACAAACAATATTATTTCTTGACCACTTCGATTCTTGCATATCTGCTTTATTTGCCCAACTCACTAACCTTTCAAATGTAGATTTTTATCGAGAGTCATGGTAGATTTTTTAAAAAATTTGAGTATGAAAATCTATCATCTTTTTGCTTCAAATGTGAGAAAATCGGTCATATTGATTTTGTGTGTCCTAATTCATCACAAAATCAAAACCCTATTGTTAAAGAGGTCCCTCTCATTCAATCTGATAATTCTTTGGGACCTTGGATGCATGTGAAGTTCAAAAACAAGAGGAGATTTATTCCTGAAATTTTTTTTTTAAAAAATGTCTCAACCATGGACAAATCAAATGTTGTTTGTGGTAATATCAATATTACTGCCTTGGAAGACATTGAAGGAGACGAGAATCCATGTTCAGATTATTCTGAAGTTCAAGCTAAAGAGGTTGCTAAAAACAAGGAAGAAGAAGGAATGGCAGTTAGACAAGGAGGTTCAACAATACATCATGTTAACTTTGAAAATTTTCGAATTCAAATCCCACAAAGGGAGGAAAATTTTCCTGTAGAACTAAATCAGAAAAATCAGAATTTAAATCCTGAATTTTGTTTGGATGATCCCGTAGAAGTAGTTAGCAGCAACCTAAAGCTCAACAACAATTTGAATTCAATTTCTGAATTCAAAATTTTAGGAATTATAGAGGAAGGAGTGAAGGATAGAGCTGATACTGTTGCTGAATATCAGGGAGCTAAACTTCTGGCTCCCTTGAGAGAGAACTGCTCCAGCTGTAACTTGAAGCTCAACAACAGTTTGAATTCAAATTATGAATTCAAAATTCCAAAAATTATGGAGGAAGGAATGGAGGATACAGCTGATGCTGTTGATTCAACTCAATATGCTGAAAATCAGGGAGCTAAACTTCTAGCTGAACCCGTGAGAGAGAACTTCTCCAGTCCTTTTGTTTTATTGGGAGACTATGGATTAGTTAGTAATTTGAATTCAAATCATGAATTCAAAATACTTGATAATGTGGGAGTTAATAAGGAAGGAGGTGATGCTATCCCAACCGAACCAAATCAGGTTGCTGAAATTCAGGGGGCATACAATCCTAAATTTGAATTCAAAAATTCAAATTCTTAGAAGGAAGTTTTGGAGGCTGTTTCCAGCATTAGTATTGTTTTTATTTCAGCTACTAAACCTGAATTAAAGAATTATGTTGGATTATTAAGAGAATCTTCTCCAATATCGGCTATTAGTTTGAATTTTAAGAAAACATCTCTTAAAAAAGTAACCAAAGAGAGTAAGTCCCCGGGATCTAAACACACATTGTTCAAAGAACTTCAAGCATTAGGACCGGTGAAAGATCTACCTAGAAGGAAGATGGCTGAACTCAAAGTGAAGAACGGCATATGAGGTTCTTCATCCTTTTTATCCAATTAATATGCTTGATGGTTATACAGGTGACAACAACAAAGTGGATAGTTACTTGAAGTTGAAGCAAATTCTCAAAAGGTTTGGAATAATGATATCATCAATTTCTGACTTTGGAAGTTGGAAAAAGCTTATAGAATATTTATCAAAAATATTCTTAAGTTAGTTTTGGAATTCTCTGTTGAATTGTAATTTTCTTTTTAGCTTTTATTGCTTCTTTTTTCTTCAAATTTGTCATTTTAAACTTCTTCTTTTTGATTATGGGATCATTACTAAGTCTTATTCTCTAACTGGATGGGAACTCTGGGATACTAATCAACCTTCGGGTTGTTTATTTCTTTGGTATCCCCTGCATCTCAACAGCTTCAAAATAGGAAATAGTGGATTTTATTTCATTTATATTAATTTTAAATTAACAAATTTTTATTCAATAAGGTCCCTTTTTATGTTGAAAAAGGAACCATTAGTTTCTTTTACCTAGTTTGTATTAGGTCCTTTCTTTTATAATTAATGCAATTTTGCATATTCTTAAAAAAAAAAACTCACTAACCTTTCAGGTCCATAAGTTTACTTGGAATGTCAATTAGCTCAAGATCAGGTAGACTAGGATTGCGTTAGTTTGTAATTTCTATTCGAATGCATCTTTTACCTTTTTTTGAGTCAAATGTACTATAATGGATCTTGAAGCTATGTAACATTGTACACACACACTCAGGGGAAGAAATTTGGTGAGTTAGATTTTTGTTTTTTGTTTTTGATCATATCATATAGGACGATTTCAAATCATCCTAAATGATCAGTTAAAAATGGAAACTCTAATTAGGGCATCTAGGTCATGTAAACTTACTTAATCAAATTGTCCTAGAAGATACTCCCATTGTCCTAGATGATATGCTTAAATCATAAAAACTAGCTGCTAAACTCATTCACGTAAGTTTTAAAAACTCTCAAATTTGCACTAATTGTACAGGATGATATTGATCGTCCTGGATGATTTGTACCAATCATGTCTAAATTGATAAGGTAATTAAGAGAGTAATTGAGGTTAGATTGATTGATCATATCATCCTGGATGACCGCAAATTCATATTAAACAATCTGTAAGAAAAAAACTTAGTTTTCTCCTAAACCTCCTGGACATCCCGAACTATCGACTAGAAGATAATGTTTGATTTTGAACTAATCATACAATATGATCGAAGTATCGTCTTGGCCAATAAGTTATATTTTTACATCGTTCTGATTTATCTCCTAGACATCCCGAACTATCTTTTGAACGATAATGTATGATTTTAAACTAATCGTAAATGGTGATTTCCTCATTATCCTGGACGATCATAATAAACTTTATGTTCTAATCATACAGGAAACCTAGATCATCCAGAATGGAAGGGATGTTGATCTCGATTTTGGTATGTTTTCCCCTCGAGCATATTTGGTCGACTCAATTGAACCTCGTCCAGTTCAATTTTAACTCGAGGCAACTCGAATCAAATTAGATTCGATAAAGTTTAATTACTCTTGATAGATACTTTTTAGTCGCATCGAGTTTGATTCAATTCGAGTCATCAATTTATTTTAATTTAATTTTGTTAATTTTTTGTCGAGTTGAGTCGAACCCAAATCGACCAGAGTCTAGTCAAATTGAGTCTGATGTAGGTTTAAATTAGCCACCATTTATGCATTTGAATTCAACGGTTGTGATCGCTCTTCTTTATAATGATTATCGCGATTTCTCCTGCCTCCTTCCCCACTGACTTGGCAGTTGTGACAGAGATCACGAGCAAGAGATCTTATCATGATAGAAGGCAACATCGAGTGGTCACTTCAAATCTTGTGTGCTTCAGACATTACTTAAGGGGATGACTTCGAGAGAGAGCGACATTCACACTCCAGCTCTCCCATTTCCCGTATCTTTTTTATTTGGATAACACCAAGGACTTGCGCCCCCTCCTTTCTCTCGTGTGACTAGCAAAGCTGAAGTCGTCCCCTTTATCGCATGTCCTAGCCGAATTCGATGCCGGCTTTCTATTTCTTCTCTACATGTACTTATCATTTTGCAAGGTCAGACATTAGTGGGTTGTTTTCTCGGAGCTCTTAAGTGGGCACATCTGGGTCAGGTATATCTTGATAGTCCTATTGAGACCTCCACAAGTATGCCGAATGGAAAACACTTTAGCACACACTTTATGGACTACTCTTTTACTTTCCCACCCGAATATTCTTATTAGGATGTTTAGTTAGCCGGCCATAGGTTAGTTCACTAATGAAGTTTTTGCCTTATGGGCCAAAGCTTGCCCCCTTGTCATGAAACCTAGAGACCCTTAGGGTCATTTTAGGCCTGTAGTGTAGACCACCTACTTGTGTCTTAAGCATCGCTTTTTTCACATGACGTGGGGACTGCTAAGATTATTTTCTTCTAGTTTTAAAATGATTAAATAACTAAAAAAATTATTTCTTAATGATTTTTGGGTCTCAAAATGTATCTTTCACAAGCATGTTAAGGAAAATATACGAAAATGAAATAAAGTATGAGCTCTAGTACGTTAGGTTATTTCTTTTATTAGTTTTATGATTATGATGTTTTTTTTATTATTAGCATGTTTAGTTATTGTTCAAACCTAATGTAGAACCTATGTTATGATGTTCATTTGCTCCAAAAATGATATAAAGAACCTCAAAAGCTACAAAATAAACTAATAAGATACATTAATTGATTTGTAACTATTTCCAAATCATTAATGAACCCACCATAATAATAACCTTCCACTAAAATTCATTAAATAACAAGCATAAACTTAACAACAAGATGATTACCTAGTAACCTGGGCCTATGAGGCTATAAACTTAGCCCCAACAAGGGTGAAATAAACCTCATGTCCTTGGTTTAACAAGGGTAATTATCACTTAACGTAAGTAAGCAGTAACAAACTAACAACAAGCTAAATCTTGCAACTTATATCCTAATTAATTTGATAATATAATAAGTGCATATCAAATATAAAAATTAAGTATTAAAAGTGGATAATAAAGTGTAACAAACATACAAATTACTAATTGAATTTATAAACCTATACAACTCCTAAAATCCTTTAATTAACCTACAACCTCTAAAACTCCCCTAATCAACATACAACTTTTAAAGTCACTAACTAATCAAGTAGAATCTTAAAACATATAAAACATACCTCTCATCAACCCCTAATCCAATCATATAAAATGATCTACATTAATTAATGTGAAACTAAATTAATATTGTTAAAACCCTCTCAATCAACTCTCTAATGTTTAATAAAACACTAAGACACTAACATTTGAACTTAAACTAAAACTTCTTAATCTAAAGTAAACCAAAGGGAACCTGTTGGAGGATAAAATGAACTTTAAGGCATACCTTTGTACCTTAATCCATATATAATTTATATTCACCTTTGTATATTCTCCCTTAATATACATGAGGTATATAGGATGGACTTCCTTGAGCTGTAGGGCTAAGTGTCCTAAGGTGGTTTGTTCCTCTAGCCCACTGTAACAACGCCATGTACCTCATAAATTAAGGAAAAATAATATAATGATATATATAAATTGTCCCCTCTTTAAAAATTTAAAGTCACCTTTAGGGACCCAAACTAATTGCCTTAACCACCCAACTGTTATACCTTAAGTCAGGTAGAACCCATACACCTCTATAGGTAGTGTGTCATTCTATTCTTATGTCAGTTTTTAAAAAATGAATTTACCTTAGACATAGAAAGCCTAGGATTTATTTTTTATGGTGGGAAGTAGGACCATCTTAGTGGTGTCACCTATTAGCCATTCCTCGAGTCTTAGATTACTATCAAGGAAAGGATTAACCAACCCTCGCCACCTTTTAAATAATTTCAGGCTCGGTTAGGAATAGGTTTAATGATGGTCCATTTACCCCCTAATTCTTTATAACCTTATAATAGATTAGGGCCCAAGCCCCTTTGGGCTCTTAATAATTTAATAATTAAAAGTTCAATCCTAAAACTAAGTATTAATTAACTCACCACAAATGGCTAAGCACTTAAAGAGAAGTTTGAGGGTTAATAAATTAAACAATAAGAACTTGACCTTGTAACTCAAACCACTCACCTAATTTGGGATAGTTTGATACACCTTTTTTCATATGTAGGTGTTGGATATGACATTTTTTTATAGGCATCCTAGGGTAGGGTGTAGCTAGGATTGCTTTTTACACTTTCTTTCTTTTACATTTTACATATATAATTATATGATGATTGTTTCTGGCTTGACTTATTTCTTATTACTTTCTTTTCTTTTTTATTGATGAGTGGGCACTTACCCTTAAGTGGTTAGATTTTAAAGATTTCTGCAGGTGACAATGTTCTTAAAAGGCAATATAAAAAAATATTGTCATTATAAATGCGCTCTTTAATAGGTATTATGAGGAATGCTAAAATGCCTTTGGGAATATGGCCTTAAGGACTAGGTTATTGGTGATTTATATGTGATTATTATAATTACACTAATATGCATTTTTTATAGGGACTCAATGTATTTTTTTTTTAATAAAATGTAATTTGATTTAAAGTGTTATGAAAGCTTTTATATGGGGTATTTTAAATATGTTAGGGATCTAGAGCAAAAAGAAAAACCTTTATATGGATTTTCTTTTCATTTGGATATCCTATTGGACGATGTAACATGAGGAGCTTGAAGGAAAGAAGATGAAGATAAAAATACATCATTTTAAGACTTGTGTCATTTCATAGGGTTATAACCTAGGTTGTTGTTGGTGGAGCCTGGCCACCCTTACTTTTCACCACTTTTTGGGTCGTATAATAAGTAGCGCTTGCCACGGACTTTAGACATTTTGATTAATATTCTGATGATGTATTTATTTTGTTTGTGCATTAGAACTACATATTTTTTTAGGTTTCTTACTTATTTTTCTTTGAGGTGGCTCGAATGGAGTCTTTACGTTAGTCTTTTTAGGATGTTAAATTTTCTATAAAGCTAAAATTTATTGAAGCAAGATAAAAAGTGAACATATAATTAAAATAAACTAATCTTTCTAAAATTAATGCATGAATACTTTAAAGGGTAACTTTTTAAAATTACAATGAGTAAGCATTGTTCACTTCATAGTGACTATTGGCCAGTCCTGATTAGCCCTACCTACACATGCATAGTCTTGAGTCAGCATATAGATTTTTCTTTTACAATATAGAGGGATAGTTTACTTCGTATAAGCATAGTACCATTCATGGTCGGGTTTGATGCCAATTTTCTTTTTTGTGCCTCCCACTGCTCTTGCAATTGCATAAAACAGGACAACATAGATTTGATATGCTAGATGGAGTTTAGCTGATAACCCTTGCCAAGCAAGGTGGTAAATCTAGATCGGTGCTGCTTAGATCCCTTGTGGGATTTAAGTTGTAAGCCCCTTATGGTGTCTTGTATTAGTTAGGTCGTGGACGTCTATAGTGAGTTTACAGTACGTCCCTTATAGATCTATGATCAAAAGCTGGTGGTATCAGTATATCGTAATATGCCTTATCAGTAGGTAAGCTCTCCATTCTTCAAAGATTATAAATCCTACCCCTTCTACGTCACTTTAATGGCACCACTTCTATCCTTCTCTCACGCATTTGGTATTAAATGAATTCTCTTCTAATTTCTCTTATCTTGATCGATCGAGTGCTTGTGTGATCCACATATATTAAAATATCCAGTTGAGCCAATAATTTTTTGGATTAGGAGAGCCTAGAAATTCCCCTATGCGTCAAAGCCATCCGAGTGAATAATGTAGCATCCTTAATTGAGTATTTTCTTAGGCTGAGGTCTAAGATATAATTAATCACGGGGGCTTGCGCCCTTGAGAAACTGATCCCCACATCAAATAAACCCTATTTGAGTAGATGTATTGAATGGGGAAAATCTCATGACTTTGATTATGTTATATATATTATTACCCATTAAGCTGTATAGGTGAAAGCTGCTATCCTCCATGATTAATTATATATGTAATTTTATTCGCTCTTCTATTAGCCTTCTTGCATAGAGTGTAAAGGTCTACGATCATTTTGTCCCATGGGATAGTGCAGTTGCACTCTTTGCATTTTGTTCCCTGTAAGCAAAATCTTTTTGGAGACCCACAAGGGATAATTTATACTAATTATATAGGACAATCAATAGATAATTCTTGATGTTCTTTGGCGGTAAGTTTAAAATTAGGGCATTTTTTAAGGCCTTCTATTTAAGCTCTCTTATTAGTTGATGAAAAAATCTTTGCATTAGTTAGGTTGTGGACGTCTATACTGAGTTTACAGTACGTCCCTTATAGATCTATGATCAAAAGCTAGTGGTATCAGTATATCGTAATATGCCTTATCAGTAGGTAAGCTCTCCATTCTTCAAAGATTATAAATCCTACCCCTTCTACATCACTTTAATGGCACCACTTCTATCCTTCTCTCATGCATTTGGTATTAAATGAATTCTCTTCTAATTTCTCTTATCTTGATCGATCGAGTGCTTGTGTGATCTACATATATTAAAATATCCAGTTGAGCCAATCTTTTTTTTTGGATTAGGAGAGCCTAGAAATTCCCCTATGCGTCTAACCCATCCAAGAGAATAATGTAGCATCCTTAATTGAGTATTTTCTTAGGCCGAGGTCTAAGATATAATTAACCACGGGGGATTGCGCCCTTGAGAAACTGATTCCCACATCAAATAAACCCTAATTTGAGCAGATGTATTGAATGGGGGAAATCTCATGACTTTGATTATGTTATATATATTATTACCCATTAAGGTGTATAGGTGAAAGCTGCTATCCTCCATGATTAATTATATATATAATTTTATCTGCTCTTCTATTGGCCTTCTTGCATAGAGTGTAAAGGTCTATGCTCATTTTGTCCCATGGGATAGTGCAGTTGCACTCTTTCCATTTTGTTCCCTGTAAGCTAAATCTTTTTGGAGACCCACAAGGGATAATTTACACTAATTATATAAGACAACAATAGATAATTCTTGATGATCTTTGGAGGTAAGTTTAAAATTAGGGTATTTTTTAAGGCCTTCTATTTAAGCTCTTTTATTAGCTGATGAAAAAATCTTTTATTGTTGTCCTGACCTGAGAGAGCTTACAGAAGGAGAAGGAAAGCTTGGGAGAGAGATAGAGAATTTTGTGAGGGGAGTTTGTGAGGTGTTCACAATGGTTGCTCCAAGAAATGATTCAAGTTGTCTTCTCTAATCATCATCCTTGCTCCTTAGTGGCTCTAAGGAGGTTTTCATCAGCACTAGATCAAGGATCTCTACCTACTTCAGGAGGAAGTAAAAGGAGTTGGGGTTCTCTGCCCGCTTCAGGAGGAAGAAAAAAGAGTCTATGTTCTTTGCCCCACTAGGGTCGGTAAAAAGGATTTTGTAAGGGCTTCTCCTCCTTGCTATGCGAGCAAAAGGAAAGGCACTATAATTTTAGTGCAAAACCTAGAGGGGTGGCTCAGGGGAGTGGATGTAGGTCAAGTTGATCGAACTACTATAAAAATCTAGTGTGTTCTTTATATTTTTATCATGCACTTACTTTTTGTATCATTTACTCTTGATTATTTATATGGTTAAAAACTGATTTGTTTTGTTAATCGCTTATGTATCAAAGGTTGATCGTATTTTTTTAAAAATATTTAAAAAAGTTTCAAAAAGATTTTTCTTTTTATTTAAGAATTTTTAAAACATGAATGCACTCCCCCTCTTGGTTAGCCTTGGGCTATTTCATAAGGGCTTAACAACCCTAATAAACTTTCATAAAAGGCAAAAGAAAAAAAATGAATGATGAGTTACGAGCCCAACAATCACTACCTGTGCATCTATCTACACTCCTATCATTGGAATCAGAGGCTAATGTTTTGAACTAGAATAAATTTACAAATCTAAAATGGGTAAAGAGGAATAGCTCTATTGGTGAGCCTAAACAGTCATTCTAGGAGCAACGACCCCAAACTCTGGCTCCTTAAAGGAAGAAAGAGCTTGAAACTTTGTCAGCTAGAGTGCACAGAGTACTATATTCGAAGCGTAGCTCTGAGATACATGTATATGAAGAAGATGAAGATGATGAAGACACTATGAAAGTTGAGGTAGTCTATATGATAGGGCTATTGCAACTTAGTTTTCATAACTATATTTTTATATCATGAATGTTTTTTATGATTCCAAAATATTATTGTATTGATTATCATTTCTCCTAACATATATTGAAA
The DNA here is from genome assembly GCF_001605985.2 of Dendrobium catenatum. NCBI lineage: Eukaryota > Viridiplantae > Streptophyta > Magnoliopsida > Asparagales > Orchidaceae > Dendrobium > Dendrobium catenatum. The sequence continues at coordinate 42,743 of NW_021319487.1, forward strand.
ATATTGCTTTTATTGTTTGTGTGTACTAATATTTTAAGAAAATTATACTCCAGATAGTTGAAGACTTTAAGACAGATTAGACTAGGATTAATTATATTTGAAGTTTCTATTTTTTATACTTTTCTTGAGTATGAGAGAGTGTGATTTTAATTGGATAACCATGTAGACACACACTAGGGGAGTGTAAAAGCTTGTAATTTTTAAAACTAATTGTATTATATAACATTGGATCATACGGAATGATTTGGCCTGAGCATTCCTCCAAAAGCAATTAATCCAATTCATGGATGAAAAAATTTCTAAGTATTGTTCGTACTATACGAAGTTGTCTTCGTATAGACGACATCTAGAGTATGAAATGTGTACACAACTTTTCATCCATATGAACAGGCAAGTTTTTTGAATTATTTGTCTGAGACAAACTTGGGTTCATATGATGACATATAGAGTACGAAATTAATGTATATCTTTTTATCCATATGAATAGGTAAATTTTTTGAACTATTCATCCAGGATGAATTTGGGTTCTTACATATGACTCCTAGACGAAATGGACTCAACCATTTTTGATCCGAATGAAACATGATTTGCTTAAAATAATTCGTACTGTATGATATGGGGTTAGTACAAAAGACTTTCAATATACGAAATCAGTTTGTATAGAATCATTACCAGATGATCTGGTTCAATTTTGACCTGATCGTAATGCATGATGGTCATTCATACAGATGATCATCTGTATAGAAAATTAGTTTGTACAGGATCGTACAAGCAAATTGTGAATTTTTTGTATGTATGATTGTCGATCATATTATATGATCATGGGCAGTCATAATTAAAAAAATTTAGTTTTTTGGATGATTTTCAGTATCTTTCATATATAAGGTCCTTAGAACTGATTGTTGATGCAATCCTTCTTCATTTTATCTTTGAGTGCACGTGTGAGAGTGAAAAGGGAGAGTGTTTGAGAGAGATTTCTTGCAAGTGGAGAGTGTGAAGGGTTCACAAGGTTGCCTAAAGGCAAGAATCTCTTATAAATTGTTCCAAATCTCTTCCTTACTTCTTTGAAGAAGTTCGAGAGAAGATCTTTAAAGAAGATCTGGTTCTATGCCGACACCAGAAGGATAGGAAAGGACGTCGGTTCTCTTTCGACACCAGAAGGGTGTGAAAGGACGTTAATTCTCTACCAACACCAGGAGGGTGTGACAAGATGCTAGTTATTTGTTGACACTTGAAGGGTGTGAAAGGATGTCAGTACTCTACTGACATTAGAAGGGTGTAAAAGGATGATGGTACTCTACTGACACTTGAAGGGTATAAAAGGATGATAATACTCTGCCGCACCAGGGATTGGTGGAAGAGAGGGTAATTATAAAGGCTTCTTCGCCTTTCTATGGGAGCAAAAGGAGTGTCACTTTGGTAATTGTGCAATACCTCAAGAGGGAGTCTTCAGGGAGTGGACATAGGTCTAGTTAGATCGAACCACTATAAATTTCTATATTTTTTATTTTTTGTACGTTTTATTTTTTGTGGTTGAAAAAGATTTTAGTTGATAAAAATTTTTTATTGTGCAAAATAATTATAAAATAGTTTTCTATTCAAAATGTTTTTTAAAAATTACCAATTCACCCCTCTCTTGGTTAGCATTAAGATTATTACTTTAGGTCTAACAACCTATATAGACTTTCTAGTGCTATTAGAGCCTACTTTTGAAAATTAAGGTTTAGACAACTATTTGAAAATGATTATGGCTACTTTTGAAAATTGTAACACACCTGAAGGGTATTCGATCACTAGACCCCCATTTTTTTGATAACATCCCTTTCGATTTTTGAAAACACGTATGTTGACTTTTCTTTAATCGCTTGACTATTGTATATGGATTTTAGTACATGAAGGATATATTAGGCCAAGTAGACTTGTATTTGGAATTAGAACTGAAATACTATTTGCTGACTAGACTATAGAAGAATAAGACTTAGCTCAATTAAATGCTAAATGTTTGAATAATTTTTTCTTGTGTCTTTAAATATGAAGACTATATGCATATCTATACCTGTAAAAGTGGAAAAGAAATTTGGGATAGACTTTGTATCGCATATGAAGGGACTAACAAAGTGAAATAATTTAGATTAAATATTTTGTTACCCGATTATGAACAGTTTTGCATGAATCCAAATAAATCAATTTCTGACATATATATATGTTTCATATAAATAGTCACCTTCTTGCATACTTTAGGTAGGAAACTAACGAATGCTGAGAAAGTGAATAAAACACTTCATTATTTGCCTACTGCTTATGATAGGAAAATAACTACTATTATATAATCTAATGATTTAAATATATTTTCTATTGACAGTCTTTTTTTATCACTAATTGCTTACGAGCAAGGAGTGACTCAAAGACAGATTGATGGAGGTGAGAAGTGAAAGGAGAAGAACATAGCATTGAAAGTGGATGACTCGGAGAGTGATCAGTCTCAGCTTGATGATAAAGAAGACATTTCCTTGATGACAAGGCAATTCAGGAGTTTTCTAAAAAAGGAAGGAGAGGAGACGTCAGTAGTGAAATAGAGATAAGTTCCATAAAAATGCTAAGGCTTATAACAATGTTATTTTATATAAATACAAGAAGCCTAGATACATCAAATATGAATACACTAATCTTAAAGCCATTCATAGCAAGGAAAATACCAAGGAAAAAATAAATTTGAGGAAGGGCAAGAGGAAATTACATAGAGTATTTTGGGCAAACTCAATTTTGGATTCCTCAGAAACAGAAGCAAAGGAGGAAGTCACAAATTTATGCTTAATGGTCGATAATCTTGATCAGTCAGATCAAGAAGAGATATGTGACTTAACTTATGAAGAGCAATTTAATGTTTCTAAGAAAATACATACGACATATAGAAAACTCAAAAAGATGCATGCTAGGTTGAACTTAGTTTTCCCAAAATTACAAAAAGAGCATGAAATCCTTTAAAAAGATCACGAACTAGTTGATAGAAACCACATGAAACTTTTGAATGAGTTTGATGAATTAAACAAACAACATAAACTATTGAAATCATCTCATACTAAACTTGAAAATGATTTTAAAATATTTATGAATGAATCTAATAGTAGAGAGAACTATTTAAAAGTTGATAATGCTATTTTAGAAAGTGCAAACTCATTTTTTAAAGCTCAATTGAAACTACTTGAGAAAAATAAGATTCCACCCACACCTAAAAATTTTTCAATCCTGATAAAAAGACAAAATTTTTAAAACCTATAAAAAGACAATTTAATACACATAGATTGATAAATCCTTTTCATGGAGTAAGATATATTTCTTGTGGATTACTAGGGATTATCTCACACATTTGTACTATTCATAATAAAACCTATTTAATGTGGAGACCTAAGCTGCATAAAATAAGTCATACCAAACATGCATCTAATTTATTTTTATCAAGAGAGAACCCAAAACTTTTTGGATTCCCAAGACTATTATTTGATTATCTTATAGAAATGCTCTCATATAAGACCTTATGAGAGCTTTTGGTACCTGGACAATATATGTTCAATATATATGACTGAAGACACTACATAATTCATATCGTTGGAAGCCAAGAATGGAGGTAAGGTTATATTGGGAGATAATACCACTATGAAAGTGGTAGGCACAGTTATGATTAGAAATTTGAATTTTTTTTTGGATAATAATTTACTTGTAGAAGGCTTAAAGTATAATCTGTTGAGAATTAGTCAGCTATGCGATAAGAGATATAGTGTAAATTTTTTTCTCACTAGCTATATATTAAGCTAAAATGGAATTGATGTACTGCATGAAATTAGGATAAATAATATTTACATGCTTGATTTGAATTGTATTAAATCTCATAATACTTTTTGTCTAAAAATAATTTCTGATGAATCATGGTTTTGGTATAGGGGATTTTGTCACACTAGTATGAAGAATCTTAGAAAAAATTACCCAAAAAGAACTTATTAGAGGAATATCAAAACTAGACTTTACTAAGAAACTCTTATGTAATGCATGTCAAGTAGGAAAATAAGTGAAGTCCTCCTTTCATTCTATTAAGGATATTAGAACTAACAAACCCTTGGAAATTATTCACATGGATCTTTTTGGACCAATTAGCACTATAATTTTATGATGTAAAATATTTGGATTTATGATTGTTGATAATTTTTCAAGATTCACTTGGGTTAAATTTTTATTTCATAAGAGTAAATCATTTAAGGAATTAAGAAAATTTTCAACTTAGATTCAGAGAAAATTAGGATGCAAGATTTTATCAATTCAAAGTGATCATAGAGGTGAATTTAAAGATTTTTGTAAAGATAAGGGAATTTATCACAATTTTTTAGCACCTAGGAACCCTCAGCAGAATGGGGTAGTAGAGAGATAACAAAACATTAATTAAATCCACTAGAGCCATGTTGATAGAATACTCACTTCTGAAATATTTTTGGGTTGAAGCTTTTAATACAATTTATTTTGTTCTGAATTAGGTGAACATTAGATTCAAATTAAATAAGACACCATATGAACTTCTTAAGAGGAGAACACCAAATTTATCACATTTGTATGTTTTTGGATGTAAGGTGCTCATTCATAATAATGGGAAAACTCCTTTAGGAAAATTTGATCAAAAATCTGATGAAGAAATTTTTCTTAGATACTCTAGTGTTGGAAAATCTTATAAAGTTTTTAATAAGAGGACTTTAGTAGTTGAGGAGACCATATATATTATGTTTGATGAATCTGGCATTTTAGAAGAGTCAAAGTTGGAAGAGGATCATATTGAAAAAAACTCCCAAGGAATAGAAAAGATAAATTTGTAAGAGAATGTGGGAAAAGAAAACCCTTTGCCTAGAGAATGGAAATTTTCTAAAAATCATCCTATGAAATTAATTTTATGTGAACCTAGTGAGGGTGTTGGGACTAGGCATGGACTTAGAAAAGAGGTGAATCACTCTTCTTTTATTTCAATGGTTGAACCTACAAATATAAATTAAGCATTTTTGGATGAATTTTAAATTTTGTCCATGCAAGAAGAGTTGAATCAATTTATAAGAAATGATGTTTGAGAATTGATTAAAAGGCCAAATGATCAAAGGGTTGCTGGAACTAAGTGGGTATACAAAAATAAAATGAATGATTCAGGAGTTGTGATCAGAAATAAGGTAAGATTGGTGGTTAAGTGGTATAATTAAATAGAAGAGATTAATTTTGAAGAGACTTTTTCCTCTATAGCAGGACTTGAAGCAATTAAGGTTTTATTAGCCTTTGCCTATTTTAAAGGTTTAGAATTATTTCAAATGGATATCAAGAGTGTCTTATTGAATAGGGTGATACAAGAGGATGTTTATGTTGAGTAACATCTAGGTTTTAAAAATTCTAAATTCCCTAATCATGTGTTTAAATTAAAAAATGCATTATATGAACTGAAACATGAACATAAGGCTTGGTATGAGAGGTTAAATACTTTCCTATTAGAGAGATATTTTATGTAAGGAAGTATGGACACCACTCCTTTTTTTTAAGAAAATAGGAGATGATATACTCATTGTTCAAATATATGTTGATGACATCATATTTGGATACACAAATAAAAAGTTTTGTGATTATTTTTCAAAAATAATGAATAGTGAATTTGAGATGAGTTTTATGGGAGATTTGAGTTATTTTCTTGGTTTTAGCATGAAGCAAAATGAGGAAGGAATGTTTCTTAGTCAGTCAAAGTATATTAAGAATATCCTAAAGAAATATGAAATGGATAATGATAAACTACTTTCTACATTAATGAGTTCCTCAGTTCAATTTTATAAGGACTCTAAGAAAAAATCTATTGATCAAAATAAATTTAGAGGTATAATTAGATCATTACTTTACTTGACTACTAGTAGGCTATATATAATGTTCAGTATTTATTTGTGTGTAAAATTTTAATCTAATCCAAAAATCACATTTAAAAGAATTCTGAGATATCTTTTGGGAACTCAAAGCTTATGGATTTGATATCCTAAGTATAGCTCTTCTTTTAAAATAATTAGATATTCTAATTAAGATTTTATAGGTTGTAGGGTTGATCGGAAAAGTATATATGGAACTTATCAATTTATATGAAACTTTTTAGTTTCTTGGTCCAGTAAGAAATAGAATTCAGTATCACTATTTGATGTTGAAGAATAATTTATTGCCTTAGGTAGTTGTGTGGCACAAGTTCTTTGGTTAAAATAATAATTGATTGACTTAGGATTTTCTATTGGCACAATTACAATTTTTTATGATAATACTAGTGCCATTTGTAATTCAAAGAATCATATTCAACATTCTAAAACCAAGCATATATGCATTAGGCATCACTTCATTAGAGATCATGTAGTTAAGGAAGAGATTGAATTGACTCACATTGCTGCAGAAAATCAACTTGCATATATTTTTACAAAATTACTAGCCTTTGACACATTTAGCACCTTAAGAATAAGGTTAGGTGTGATTGATCTTAATGCTTAAATTGATAATTTTATAAACTTCATATGTTCTATATATGTGTATGTTTAGTTTGTCTCTGTGATTATTTTGTTTGTTTGTGTGTGTTCAGTTTAGTATTTTTTCATTTTAGTTTTATTTTTAGATTGGAAGCATGTCACTTGATGTGAAATGATTGATTTTGAGAAGATTTTCTAGTTGTCATGTATTGTTTTCTAAGTGTTCTATTCGTACTATACAAATATTTTTTTTTCCTGTATAAATTATGTAACATATACATGATAGTTTTTGGAGTTGAGCACATAAAACTTAGTTTTTCATAGGTTTCGTATTATAGGATGATGTCATCATACAATACATTTTGCACAGTTTTGTCTATATACGTGGGGACAATTTTCTAAATAATGTCAGTTATTTATTGATGATTGTACGTACGAAAAATGTTTTTTGTCTATACAATCAAGATGTTAGTTTTTGTGGGGGACAAACCTACATGTATTTAAATTAATCTTTAATATTTTGATCGTCTCGGACGAATGGCTGTTCATCTATAAGTTCGTATGGTCAAAAAGCCTGTACTAAATGACGCCTCAAAAATAGCATTTTACCAAAATTTGATTCTTTTTTGGCCGTTTCTGTTCGTACGCATAAATTTTTTTGTACCGTACGATTTTAAAATTGTACGTACAATTCAAATTTCATACGGCATAATAATTTATTTTTCTTTAAATAGAAGTGTATTTGAAATCATTTTCATTCACTTTCATATCCATTCCAAAAGCCCTTGTCTTAGAAATAGCAAGTTCCAACAAACTTTCACCTGTTTCTAAGGATTCTTCTTCTAGAAGTGGTGGGGATGACAACTTCCTATCTAAGAAGAATGAGTATGCCTACTTTAAGTATTATGCTGCCAAAATCACCCCTTATAGACTTCTCATTTAGGGTGATCTTCACTTTTTTGTTATGCCCTTATTTATGTCGACTCAACTTTCTTTCATTCTTACTCTTATTTATGCCTACCACAAAGAAACTTTCCAATACTTCTTGGCCAATATGAGAGTTAATTGTCGCAAGATTGATGTCTTATTATTTTTTATTTCTTTTTTAATATTTTTATTTTTGTTATTAGTGAAATTTGAATTTAAATTATTGATATTGGAAAGATCCAAAAAATAATAAAAAAATGCACATTGCTCGCAAAATAGAAAAGGTGCTCAATGGTTCGCAAAGTAAAAAAGGCACAAAATTAGCCCAAATAGAAAAGATGCACAAAGTGTGCCACAAATATTTGAAAATATACAAAATGTCGCTAATTGAAAATTTTTATTGTATTCTTTCCACTATCATTCAATCTCTAATCCATATCCATCTAATTAACAATCATATAAAATATCAAATTCAAAGTTAACTAATCTTCATTTTATCATTTTTGCAATAATCATTTTATTTAATTTGTCTAGAATGAATAATGAATCTGGTTGACTTTTCTTATCTTAGTTATTCTTTGGTTTAAATTTTTGAAATTTTTTTTTTTAGTATACGAAATTAATAATGTATTTGCAATTGGTTTAAAATCATTTTCTCCTTTAATTCTTTTGGTTTATTTGTAGAACCCTTTCATTTCAAGATGTACTTCCCTTTTTGTTGTTGTAAAAGGGGGAGTCAGAATATTATTTAATGATTAATACATGTGTGTATGTTTTGTGTATGTGTTGATGTATGTGTGTATGTATTGTATTGTTGTAATGTGAAGGTGTGTATGCTTTGAATGTTTAAATCATGTTTTTGTTGTTCAAGTTATTTTTTTATTTGTTGTTTATTATTTTTTAGGGTTTTAGGTTTTGTTGTTTTTTTAAACTTTATGAGAATCCCTTATTTTTTAATGAGTCATTCATTTAGGGGGAGCGAAGGAGAAAATTGTTTTAAATGTTAACTCAAACAATAGTTATTTTATCATCATAAAAAGGGGGAGATTATTGCAACTTAGTTTTCATAACTATATTTTTATATCATGTGTATTTTTAATGATTTCAAAATATTATTATATGAATTACTATTTATCCTAATATAAATTGGAAAGTTTATTTTTATTGTTTGTGTGTACTAATGTTTAAAGGAAATCATACTCCAGGCATTTGAAGACTTCAAGACAGATTAGACTATGATTAATTGTATTTTAAGTATGTACTTTTTATACTTTTCTTGAGTATGAGAGAGTGTGATTGTAATTAAGTAACCGTGCACACATACATTGGAGGAGTGTAAAAACTTATAATCTTTAAAACTAATCAAACTATACGATGTTGGATCGTACGGGATGATTTGGCTTGAGTGTTCCTCCAGAAGCAGTTAATTAAATCATGGATGGAAAAGTTCTAAGTAATGTTCGTACTATACGAAGTTGCCTTCGTATAGACAACGTCCAAAGTACGAAATGGGTGTGCATATTTTCATCCATATGAATAGGTAAATTTTTTTGAATTGTTCGTCCGGGACAATCTTGGGGTTGTGCAGACGATATCTAGAGTGCGAAATTGATGCACATCTCTTCATCCATATGAATAGGTAAATTTTTTGAACTGTTTGTCTGGGACAAACTTGGGTTCGTACAGATGATTCCTATAGTATAAAATGAACTCGACCATTTTTATACCTAATGAAACATGATTTTATTAAAATAGTTTGTACTGTATGATATGGGGTTCGTATATACGACTTATAGTGTATAAAATTAGTTTGTATAGAATTATACCAGATGATCTGGTTTAATTTTGAACTGATTATACTATACGATGGCCAATTGTACATATGATAATATGTGAACAAAATTGGTTTGTACAAGAAAATTTGAGCAAATTTTGAATTATTCGTACGTACGAGCGTCGATCGTAGTGTACGATCATGGACGGTCATAATTAAAAATTTTAGTTTTTTGTACAATTTTTTGTCTTTTATATATAAGGTCCTTAGAACTGACTGTTGATGCAATCCTTCTTCATTTTATCTTTGAGAGCAAGTGTGAGAGTGAAAAGGGAGAATGTTTGAGAGAGAATTCTTGTAAGTGGAAAGTGTGAAGGGTTCACAAGGTTGCCCAAAGGTGAGAATCTCTTAGTTAGTGTTCCAAATCTCTTCCTTACTTCTTTGAAGATGCTCGAGAGAAGATCTGATTCTCTGCCGACACTAGGAGGGTGTGAAAGGATGCCAGTTCTCTACCAACATTAGGAGGGTGTGAAAGGAAACTAGTTCTCTGCCAACACCAAGAGGGTGTGAATGGACATTGGTACTTAGCCAACACTTGGAGGGTATGAAAGAATGTCGGTACTCTGCCAACACTTAGAGGGTGTGGAAGGACGACGGTACTCTGTCAACACATGGAGAGTGTGAAAGGGTGATGGTACTCTACCACACCAGGACGGTGTGAAAGGAAACTGGTTCTCTGCTGACACCAAGAGGGTGTGAATGGACGCTGGTACTCAGCCAACACTTGGAGGGTATGAAAGAATGTCGGTACTCTGCCAACACTTAGAGGGTGTGGAAGGACTACGGTACTCTATCAACACATGGAGAGTGTGAAAGGGTGATGGTACTCTTCCATACCAGAGATTCCTGGAAGAGAGGGTAATTAGAAAGGCTTCTTTTCCTTTCTTGGGAGCAAAAGGAGAGTCACTTTGATAATAGTGCAATACCTAAAGAGGGAGTCTTCAGGGAGTGGACGTAGGTCTAGTTAGATCGAACCACTATAAATTTATATGTTTTTTTATTTTTCCAGAATTTTAGTTTTTTGTATATTTTTTAATTTTTGTGGTTGAAAAAGTTTTTAGATGATAAAACTTTGTTATTATGCAAAATAGTTATAAAATAGTTTTCTATTCAAGAGGTTTTTTAAAATTACCAATTCACCCCCCTCTTGGTTAGCATTAGGATAATTGCTTTAGGTCTAACAACTTATACGGACTTTCAAGGGCATGATAATGAGCTACCTTCATTTTTTGGCTACCAATGAAGCAATAAAGTAGGGATTACTACTTCCAAAATATTAACCCCTCAAGAAGAGCAAACTCAGTATAAGCTACTAGAAAAAGAAGTCCCCTCAAGTGATGAATAAAATGAGGAATAAGAAGAAGAATTGCTTACTGAAACATTAGCACAAACAAAGGCATATAAAGTGTTAAATGAAGGAAAAAAAGATAAGGAGATATTAGAGCTAAATAGTAAGATGACAAAAATGATGACACAAATAATTGCGATGATGTAGTTAATGAAAAATAAAATATCATTACTAATCCTACACCTGCTCAGTTAGCTAATCACTAGACATCGAATCATCCTATTAATAATGAGACATCAAGTCAGCCAATTAATAATCAAACATCAAGTTACATTCCTATAAATCAGCTAATTAGCTCAATACTCCAGGGGTCCAGGGTTCAAATTGCATATAAAGGGATATATGAGATTGATGGAATAGTTAATTTACCTAATCCCCCAAAATTTTGTAAGCACATATGAGCTTATGGAAACTACACAGCTAGAATCAATCATCAATGAAAAGATTAAGGTTGTGGTTGCTTTAGAACATGTAGAGAAGCTAGTAGGGAAAGGTCACCCATACCCATCTAAGTATGTCCAAGTGTTGTATCTGAAAGGTTACTTCATGCCAAAATTTAATATAATAGTAATGATAATCCTAAACAACAACTAGCCCAATTTAAAGCAATATGTATAAATACTGGAGGTATTGATGATCAACTCTTCTGCCAGTTCATTAGCAGTTTGATTGCGATTGCTTTTGAATGACACATCGAACATATCAATGATTAAATTAAAGCATTTATAGAATTGGAAACTACGTTCATAAAAAGGTTTTTCAATACTGAGAAGATTACTATTGCTGGCCTTAACTTAGAAAAATTATAAAAAGTGCGAGTTAGTGATAAGTACATAACTTGTTGGTGTAATATGAGTATGAAATGAAAAAAATATCTTGAAGAGCAATATGTTATTCAAGTATTAATGGAAACTATTGATGATAAGATGTTACCATACTTATGCATGGCTTCTATCACTATATTCTAGGAGTTATTGGATAAAGTGGCAAAGTTTGAAAAATTAAACTTTTCCAAGTTTAAAAACTATTTAGATAAATTTAGAAGGAATAAAGCTCTAGACACTAAAAAAGATGAAATATATTCCGTGTCATCATTAAGAATTGATAAATAAAAATAATTTACTTCGAAAGATCATAAAGGAAAGCAATTTTTGAATCCTAAACCTCATCCAAAATTAGTGTTGAGATGAAATGATAAGTCTCATACTTTTCATAGTGGAGAAGAGCATGTAAATCAAAGAATCAATGATCAAATCACATCCCTTAAGGATAAGATGAATAAGGAATAATATTTTAAAATGGAAAGTGTGGCTAAATTATTCAAGCAAGTGCTTAATGCTGGTCTTGAATTACCATAATGTAAAAGTCTAGGAGAGGCTGGTCAAATTAATGATCCAAATTATTGCATGTATCACCGAGTTATTAGCCACCCTATTGAAGATTATAATGTATTCAAAGATTGGCTTGAAAAGAAATATAAATATGGTGAATTCTCACTATCAAATAATATTTTAGTTCACCCAAAAAATGAATCTATAAATGTAGTTATGTTTTATCTCTTATTATCAATTGAAAAAGGAGATAAAAATAAAGGTAGAAAAAGAAGTATGGGAGACCACAATCTCAAAGAAAATATGAAAATAATAAAAAACTAGAAGGAGGCCCTGGTATCAAATAGAAATCCTTTATTAAACTAGTGCTTATATTGTAAGAAAAGATAATTTAGGTGTATGAACTTTCAGGTCATCAGCTTAGACACATTCTAATATTGTCAATGCATCACGATTTAAGAAAAGGTTCTCTAAGACCCAATTGAAAAAGTATGATAATTCAAACAAGCATGACAAGATAAAGAATAAGAGTACTATACTTCAAATGATAATCAGTAATTTAGATGATTATCATCAACCATTGAGACGACCTATAACACTTATTGATTTTATGTCTAAGCTTCAAATATATCAATCATAAGTGGAAGATGATGAACAAAAAGATGAAAAATCATTATATTTAGAAACATGTAGTGTCATCTAAGTAATATCGAATGCATGCCAAAGAACTCCTTTTGAATATCACAATAGGAGTCAGATGACAATGTCTCCTATAAAAATAAATGAAAGAGATGCACAAAATTATTAGATTGATGAAAAATGAGTATTTTGATGAAACAATATTTGAGTTTTTTATAATGATGTTGCAGACAGATAATAACTCAATAGAAGATTTATGTTTTCCAAGTAACGATGAGTCAAATCAATAAATAGGTTCATAAATGGAGTGTGCAAAGCTGAATGAAGACTCTAAATATACAACAAAATCTTCTAAAGAAAGGAGGCTTGATCCTGAAGAAAATATTTCATCATATGAGGCTGAGTTGAATGAAGTGGTTCAAGTACAATTAAAAAGTGGAAAAAGTGTTTCCACCTCCACTAAAAAGGGGTTATAAGGTAAATATAAGGGAAAAGATATAGTCATCAATGAAGAAATCATATCTAAATATTATAAATAAGAGAATAAAGTATAAATTCATTTCTCGATTAAGAAAGAATCCCAGCATAACTCAACATCTATGAACCTCTTCTAATGTTAGAAAACCTCCGAGAAACTTTGATACAAGCTCTCAAAGATCCAAAAAGATATGAAGTATATTTCACAGAAAGATGTTTGAGTGAAGTTATTTATGCTCAAAATGAACCTGTTGTTACATTCTCTACTATATGTCATGATAGAAAATGATGACATCATAATAAGTCAAATCTTGATTGACCTTTGTTCTTCAATAAACCTCATAAGCTTGCACACATTTAGATCAATATATTTAGATTTCCAGCATCTTATGTTATATAAGCCTATAGTGCATGCATTTAATTAAAAAAGAAAAAAAATAAAACTATAAGGTCATTCATTCACACAAAAGATAAATTTCATAAGACCATGAGAATGGTCTTATTCCATCAACTATGCACCAAGGGCTGAAATATCTAAATGATAGAGAAGAGTTTCAAATTTCTAGAGATATATAACTCTTTGTTGTTTATGAAGTGAGAATATATGATGATGCAAAATACTTCATTCCAAATGAAGTGAAGCTAATAAAATCTATTGAAACTAAAGCATTAACCTCAAGGAAAATAAAATAATCCAAAAAATTGAGAAAAAGAAAATAGAAAGGATGAATATGACACCAAATCTTTCTAGAAAAATTAATACCTTGTTTACTTCATTTGGAAAGTGACACAGAAAAAGAAGATGATATCTCAAATACCCATAATCCTAATCATACAAATAGGGTAAAATGTATTATTTCAAGGAGAATGAGTAATATGTTATTTTCAAAAAAATATTTTTGCTTTTATGCTGATCTCTCCATAACATTTTAGAGAAATCATACCTCGTGGGGTTCATAATGTTGAATAACTTAATATATTTTATGTACCTCCTCTATGTGGAAGTAGTAGACCAGGAAGCTTACTTTATGAATTTGGAGAGTATTTAAGAAGAGAATCTTGATTGGATTGACAAATTTATCAAAGATGGAGAGATAATTCAAATAGAATTTCTTAGATATTATCCTAAAAGAATTTTGTAAATTATATGAAAATAAGGAGTTCACAATATGGTTACTAAGAGACAAGCTCGCTTTTTTTAAAAAATGTTGTGTCAAGAATAATTGAAGATTGAAAATATGATACAAAAGGCCTTGGATTTATCACTGCAAAACATACTTAGAAAAATGTATGCTATGAGATAATTTATAAATATTTGACATCTAAAAATAAAAATAAAATGAAGAACATGATGTGAAAGCCAAACCTGTACCAAATGAACATGAAGATGGTGGAAAAGCTACCACCATGGATCAGCTAAAGGAAATTAACTTGGAAACTAACGAGGACCCTTGCCCGACCTTTATTAGCATTTTTTAAAGATTCAAGTCGAAGAGATGAAATCATTACTCAGTGAAATCAGAGATTACTTTGCTTGGACATTCAATGAAATGCTCATCTTATCTTCTAATATAGCTATTCACAAATTAGCCATCAAACTGGGTACAATACCTATAAAGCAATCCCTAAGGTGAATGGGATTGGAGATTGAGGAACAAGTGATAATGGAACTCAAGAAGCTTATCGAAGCAAGTTTCATTCGAGAAGAAAAATATGTTGATTGGATAGCTAATATTATTCTGATGAAAAAGAAGAATTGTCAAATTTACATTTGTATTGACTTTCAAGATCTCAATAAGATGTATCCAAAAGATGTCTTTCCACTTTTAATATTAGAAATGCTAGATGACAATACTTCAAACTATGACATATTCTTATTTATAGATGAATCATCAAAATATAATAAAATTAAAATAGCTCCTGAAGATGAAAAGCATACATCTTTTAGAAGTATTATTAGGATGAAAAGTATACATCTTTCAAAACTCCTATTAATATATTCTGCTACACAGTCATGTCATTTGGCTTGAAGAATGCTGGAGATACATACCAAAGGGCTATGATGTACATATTTGATGAGCTCATCCACTAGAAGGTTCAATGCTATGTTGATAATTTCATCGTCGAGAGCATGGAACAAAATGACCACCTAAGTGACTTGGAAATGCATTTGAAAGGATTAAAAAATTCAGTCTCAAAATGAACCCACTCAAGTGTGCTTTCAAAGTTTTCTCATGAAAGATTCTTAGGTTTTTCATACAACATAAAGGTATTGAGATTGATCCCAAAAAATCAAAGCCATATAGAAATGACACCTCTAAAGAGTATCCATCAACTTTATTCTTTACAAGGATAAGTTGCATTTATATGACAAATTATCTCAAATTTATCAGGTAAATTTCAACCATTTGCAAGGTTAATGAAGAAGGATGTTCATTTCAAATTGGGATGATGAATATCAAGAAGCTTTTGACAGTATGAAAACATAACTGTTAAATCCACCTATTCTTATAGCACCAATTCTAAGGAAGCCTCTTATCTTATGTATTGTAGCATTGGAGGAGTCCCTTAAAGCATTACTAGCTCAACATTATGAAGAAGGTATGGAGAATGTAAGGTTAATTAGAGTAGAGGTATGTTATTATCTAATTGAGAAGTCTTGATTGGCATTAGTTTTTGTTGCCCATAAGCTTAGCCATTATATGCTTTCTCATAAAGTCACTTTAATATTCATAACTATTGAATTTATTTTAAAAAGTGCTAAATGGTAATTCTTGGAAAATTTTCTCGCTAGACAATCATAACTATTGCATTTATCTAAAAAAAAATTTGTAAAGAATAGGTTATTATGAACAATAAAGATAGCTATTCATAATTCTTATTCTATTATTCACATATTATACCATACAGTCTAATATCTAGCTTGTTTCATGTTATTTTTCACATACCAATAATATCAGTGTGGGGTATCATATCATATCATATTGTCATGTCGCATCATACATGGGAGTCATCATCCCTAGCCCATTGACTTTTTTTTTTTTCATATCATATCATATTCCCTTATCACTCCATATGTTATAGATGGGTTGACACAACTAACCCAAAATTTAAGGAAATATTACAAGATAATCATATCAAACATGAAAAATCTAATCATTGCACATGTTTTATGTCATGTTTGCAGTGTTGATTGTTATTATAGTCCATATGTATGCCACTAATACGGTGTTATAATAGGGTTCATGAGGATCATAATATGTATATAAATCAATTATATTAATTTTTGTTATAATGTATATACTCATTAAAATACATGTAATTCAATATTTTCTAAAGTAATTGGTGAAAATACAAGATAATCATATCAAAATGTGCAAATAATCATATCAATAACATATCAAAAGTTAAATGTTATAAGTTATCTAGAGTATGAGATATATAAATTTTTATCAAATTTATGAGAGCGGGAAAATAAAAAAGAATAAAAATCATTAAAATAGGAAATAGGATTAAGGTCTCCTATATCGATCATAATGGTTTTTTATAATAGGAGCAATGGAAAATTCTAGTCGAAACCCCATTTTCTCTCTTCTCCTTCTCTCTCTCCCTTCTCCTCTTTTCTCCTTGCTCGGCCATGCATGCAAATGGGAAAGAAATGGGAATAAGTGAGGGATATTTATATTAAATACGTATAAAAATAGTTTTATTGGGCTAGCACTACAACGCTAAACTTCAAGCTCCACATCGCTCTCCAATAAGGAAATAAACCATGCAAAATAAAGGAGACGATGTTGTGGCATTCCACACCAGCATCGCAGTTCCATGAACAACACTATAGTGTCACAATTTCACCATGTATAGCACTTTTATGCCTAGAAAGTTATATAAAAAGAGAGAGGGAACTACTGCTGCTGTCTCAGGCATAGTCACCGAAGAATTTTTTTACTTTTTCTAATATAAATTATATTTATAAACAATAATTTAAATCTAATATATTAAACACACATATTCATATAGATGATGCACATGTATGTGGGTCTTATGGTTGTCACACTAAATGCCCTCCATATGGTGCAGTTAGTCAGCAAACTATAATTTAGGCTATGTAGGATTGAATTATAATTTGACCTATTGAGTTAATTTGGGTCAACCCAATCGTCCCACTTGGGCTAGCCCAAGTTGGATGGGCTACTTAAGTAAGTTCAATTAGTGCCTTGAGAAGCTTAAGCCAAGATTTAGTAAAGTTTAGTTGAGGATTATATAGTTTAATCCTAGTGAAAACCAAGATGAACTAAACTTGGGTTTTTAGTCATATGATAATATTTTAAAATTAAGTGTATATATTCAATTCCAAAAAAATCCTATACACTACTAAATATGTATACAATCATTTCATAACTACTCTATCATAAGCATAAAAGAATAACTAAAATAATAAGAACCTTAATATGAACGATCCTAATAAATCTCACACTCCTACTCCCTTGCACTGAACTAAAATCATTTAACCATATATAATGAGCTCAAGAGCATAACAAGTAACCAAAATCTATAACTAAACTAAAAGCATGGTAAAGGAGCAATATACATATTAGTAGTCAAATCAAAGTAGTAGTAATAATATGATGTTGAATCATTAAGCAATAGTAAAATATACATGCAATAACAATTGTTGCGTGCGAGAATACGATCCTAAAATCTCACACTCCTACTCCCTTGCACTGAACTAAAATCATTTAACCATATATAATGAGCTCAAGAGCATAACAAGTAACCAAAATCTATAACTGAACTAAAAGCATGGTAAAGGAGCAATATACATATTAGTAGTCAAGTCAAAGTAGTAGTAATAATATGATGTTGAATCATTAAGCAATAGTACAATATACATGCAATAACAATAAAGTCTATAACCAATAAAGCAATGTGGTATGGAAGCTAGTAAAGTAGTATGATGGAGAAATCAATAAATCTGTACGAGCATCAAATCACTAAAATTGTTATAGTATCAGTACTATTAATCAATAGAGAAATTGTATAAAATAGTAATGCTAAAGCATCAGTAAAGACTGTCAAAATTATATCAATGCAATAAAATCATATAGGAGTGTATATACATTATCTATGTATTATATATCATTATCAAATAAGTATTTTACATGCTTAATATGTCACATACTTAGTATCAATATAGTGAATCTATAGTATCAAAGAGTATTGGTGTCAACATAGGTAATAATAATAGTCTAGTGGTATGAGTAGTAAAGTAATACAATAACAATAAATGGAACAACGTCTCAATAACATGCATTTTAATAGTCACACTAAACAAGTAAGAAATCTTGGCTTAATCAATTTTTTTAGTATCGTATTAGTATCAATAAATAATTAGCTCACTAAAAAGAATAATCACTCTTTGTCCATTGGAACATTAATCCTTTCTTTACAACTCCCAATTAATGAATCACGTGAACTAATAGAGGATAACACCAAATTACATTATATAAAGAAAAATATGTCAGTCCACCATCCTGTATAGGTCAATCAGTCTCCAGCCAACATTAGTAAATAACCAGTCTTTACTTATTTTTCCCCACACACACATTATTATCACAATATTATAATATTAACAATGACCAGTTATTACTCAATCACATACCAAAATTCATTTTCAATGCTAACAATATGCTTATAATGAAAATATTAGTTATTCAATTAATAAAAATAGTATAAAATACAACAACTTCCATTTTACCTGATGAAATTTAATAAATGATATAATCAAAATGCCTTGGATAACTAGTATGATAAAATACAAAAAATTGTATGGTAAAAGTTCAATAAATATGAAGAAATCTCAATAAAATCAATAATGTGGAGAATCAAATAGTTAAAACTTAAATATTTAAAAACTGACATAGGATTATAATAACCTACCCAATATGAGCAAGTTTCACTAAAAAGGTGAAGCAATTTGACAGCTAAAATTAGCTTTCTTTCTTTTTTTTCGCTCTCCACTTTCCTTCCTCATCTTCCTTCTTAGATAAGGCGTGATGTTGAAACTCAAAATTTTCATGAAAAAAAAAATTCAAAAATTTGGGTTATCATAATCTACCTACCTTCCAAAAATATCATCCCATTCAGACAAAATAAATACAAAATGTTTTGTATGATAAAATTTAAAATCTAGTAAAAAATTAAATCAAGAATTAAACTTGTCGAACTCAATCAATTCTTATCATATAATCATATAGTTCATTTAATCACATATCATTCACGTATATAATTAATTATGGATGTAAAATAATGCATCTTAATTTTCCTAATCTACCTAGCTCACTATCAATTTCTACAACTTTAATAACAAATTAATTCTTCAAGTAACTATCTTCTGATACCAAATTTTATGCCCAAAAAACTATTATGGAATAATTATTCTTTTATCTTTTAATATATGACAACCAGAGCTACATAAATTCTCTTATCCATAAAAATACCAATAAAATAGAATTATCAATCAAACTGTTAATATTTTTAATTGTATTCATTTTCCAAAAACTATGTACACTGCTGAGGATCTATATAATCATATTATAACTACTTTATCCTAAGCACAAAAGACTAAATAAAATAATAAGAACCTGAACATGAAAGATCAATATCAATATCACAGTCTTGCTCCTTTGTCCTGATTTGAAATTATTTAACAACATATAATGAGCTCAAGTTCCTAGTAAGTAACTAAAATTATAATTAAACTAGAAGCACCATAAACAAGCAATATGCATACCAACAATTAAATAATCATTGTAGCATTAATCTGATCATGAATCAATGCAGAAATAGCAAAACATTCATGCAATAGCAATAAAGTCTATAACCAGTAATGTGATGCGGTATGGAAGCCAATAAAGAAGTGCAATAGAGAAATCATTAAATCAGCATGAGTGTCAAATCACTAAAATAGTTATTGTAGCAGTACTATTAATAAATAAAGGAATTATATAAAATAGTAAACTAAAGCAATGATAATGATTGTTAAAATCATATGAATGCAATAAAATTATGTATGAGTGTACACATAATATTCAAGTATTCTACATTAGTATCAAATATGTATATTATGTGCTCAATATATAACATAATTAGTATTAATATAGTGAATTAATAGTATAAAATAGTATTAATGTCTATATAGGTAATAATAACAATCTTGTAGCAGAACTAGAAAAATAATGTAGAAACAGTGAATCCATGCAGTAAATGAATCCATAATGTGGTAATAAGAATAATGCTTAAATAATATGTATTTATATAGTCACACTAAATAAGTAAGCAATCTTTTCTTAATTGATATTTTTCCAGTATTGTATTAGTATCAGTAAACCATTAGCTCAGAAAATAGAGTCATCTCTCTTTACCTGTCGGCACAATATTCATCTCCTTATAACTTTAAATCAGTGTATCATGTGAATCAATAAAAAATAATACTAATCAATAGTATTTAAAGGAATGCCTATTGGCCCACCATCTTGTATATGTCAATCAGTCTCTAGTCAATGTTAGTGAATAACTAGTCTTTACTTATTTTTTCCCCACACACACATTATTAATGTAGTACTAAAATAATAATAATAACCAGCTATTATTCAATCACATAATCGTATTCATTTTCAATGCTTGTATTAATAGTATGCATATAGTGAAAATATTAGTTTTTTAATTAGTAAAAATAGTATAAAATACATTAACTTCTATTTTACTTGATAAAATTTAATAAATGCTATAGTCAAATGCCTTAGATAATTAGTACGATTAAATACAAAAAGTTATGAAATAAAAGTTTAATAAATTCAAAAAAAATGCATTAAAATTAGTTTAGGAGAGAATCAAATAGTTAAAATCAAAATCTTTAAAAACAAAGATAGAATTAGAATCACATACCTAATATGAGTAAGTTTCACAAAAATAGTAAAGCGATCCAATAGTTAAAATTAGCTTTTCTCCTTTTTTCCTCTCTCCTCTTTTCTTCCCTTCCTTCTTTAGTAAGGCATGAAACTAAAATAGAAAATTTTCATTTAAAAAAAAATAAAAAAATTGGATTATCACAATCTGTCCATCTTAGAAAAATGTTGTCCTCGATATTTCCCTAAGGATTTGAGCCTAAAATTAATACAAAAAATTATTTATGATCAAAACTCAAATCTATCAAAAATCAAATCAAGAATTAAAACTTGTCAAAATCAATCAATTCTTATCATACACTCATACAATTCACTTAAGTAATCAACTATTGATGCAAAATAATACATCTTAATCTA
Source organism: Dendrobium catenatum (assembly GCF_001605985.2). NCBI lineage: Eukaryota > Viridiplantae > Streptophyta > Magnoliopsida > Asparagales > Orchidaceae > Dendrobium > Dendrobium catenatum. The sequence goes on from NW_021319487.1 coordinate 64,129, forward strand.
ACTAATCTACCTGACTCAATAGAAATTCCTAAAGCCCTAGTAACAAATTAATTCTTCTAACAACTATGCTTTGATACAAAATTTCACACTCTAGAATCTAATTTACAAGAATTATTTTTGTATCTTTTAATATACCACAGCCAGAGCTATCTAATATTTTTATCAATATAAATACCAATAAAAATAAATAATCATAGATTAATGCAAAAATAGTGTAACCCACATAAATAACAATAAATTTTATAACCAGTAAAGTAATGTGATATGAAAGCCAATAAAGAATTACAATAGAGAAATTAGTAAATAAATATAAGTGTCAAATCACTAAAATAGTCATCATATAAGTACTATTAATCAGTAGAGGAATCATATAAACTGGTAAAACTAAAACATCGGTAAAGACTATCAAAATAATATCAATGTAGTAAAATTATATAGGAGTGTATACATACTATCCAAGTATTCAATATCACTATCAAATCAATATATGACATGCTCAGTATGTCACATACTTGGTATTTATTTATAGTGAATTAGTAGTATCAAATAGTAGCAGTGTTTATATCAGTAACATTAACAGTCTAGTGGCATGAGTGGTAAAATAATATAGTAATAATAAATCCATGTAGTAATAATAAATTTATATAGGAATAATGCCTACTAACATGCATTTTAGTTTACACACTAAATAAGTAAGAACTCCCAGCTTAATCATTATTTTTTCAGTACTAGTAAACTATTGGCTTAATAGTTATCACTCTTTGCCCTCCAGCACAATTATCATATTCTTATAACTCCTAATTAGTGAATTACATGAATTAGTAGAGGATAATACTAAATCACAATATTTAAAGGAAAGCCTGTTGGCTCACCATTTTAAATAGGTCAATCATACTCCAACCAATGTTAGTGAATAACTAGTCTTTATTTATTTTTTCCCACACACATATTATTATCATGGTACTACAATAGTAATAGCGATTAGCTATTACTCAATCACAAATTCACATTCATTTTCAATGCTTGTATTAATAATATGCTTAAAGTAAAAATATTAGTATTTAATCAGTAAAAATAATATAAAATACAATAATTTTTATTTTACATGATAAAATTCAATACAATATTACAATCAAAATATGATTAATTAGTATGATAAAATATAAAATTTGTGCGATAAAAGTTCAATAATTTTGGGAAAATGTAATAAATTAGTTCTGGGAAGAATAAAATAGTTAAAATTAAAATATTTTAAAATAGAGACATGATTATAATCACCTACCACAATCTAAGAACAACAAAATGGCGAAGCGATTCGATGGCTAAAATCATCTTTTATCTTTTTTTTTCTATCTCTTCTTTTCCTTCCTTCCTCCTTTTCCATATTTGGCAAGGTGCGATATTGAAATTGAAAATTTTCATTTTAAAAGGAATCATTTCAAAAATTTGGGTTATCACATAGAGTTTAGGTATTTAGGTAATTTATGTATTTTTGGGTATTCCTAGTGTTTTGACATAAGATTTACTTAATGGGGTCCACTACCTCTGTAAAATCACTAAAGAGTATCCTATGATTCCTAAGCATTTTATGGGTGAATCTCAAAGGTTTATTGAGTTATGGATATCCTAATCAAGCATATTGGACCCACCTACGGATTTATATGGGATTTGGATTTTGGATTTACCTTAACTTTCATAAATGAGATTATGTATAGTAAAGGTGTTCCAAATGAGAATCCACATTCTATGTGAGTCTTCTAAGGGTTCTGGACACCTCTTAAGGGTTAAAATAGGACTAGCTTAATCTAAGGGTCCTAAAAAAAGACATCCTAGAAATTTTTCGATTTTCTAAGGCTAGTCTAAGCTAATTCCTTAGGAATCATCCTACATAGGTCCTAGGATAAGTACTCTACACTTATGTAAGAAACATAAGTGCCAAGGCTTAGTTCTAAATAGAGAAAGTTAACATTATAAAAAAATGAGGTCAACAATAATCAAACCTCTTTAATTTTATCATATATCCTCTCAATCATGCTTTTTAAGTTGAGAATTATTGAGTTTGATCATGCTATTTTAGAAAAAATCACGTATAACATAATCATACTTTTTTTAATATACTATTATTCTCCTAGTCATGTTTTCTTGATTAGGAAATATCCTATCTGGATTATGATATTTTGGCCAAGTTCATTTTTAAGGTAGTCATACTCTTTTAAACTATACAATCCTAACATAATTATGTTCTTTTGACTCTATCCCTTATTTTGGTCATTCTCTTTTTATTAAGGCATCACCCTATCTGTCAAACCCATTCAATTTTTTTAGTTTTGACATAGCCATTATCTTTTGGTTAAGAAATTTCTAATAGGATCATATACTTTTTGCCTCATAATTTTTGGCTTAGTAGCATTCCTTTTAGGAACTCCTGGGACTTATCCAACCATATTTGGTTAACTTTTATCATGATTTATTCATTCACTTTTAATCGAGTCATTTCATTATTCAATCATACCCTATTGTTGGTAAGTTTTGGCATTGGGTAAATACCTATACTCAAATTATTCCTTTTCCTTCAAGTAGATTATCTCCACTTGGGCTTATCTTGCACTTTATATCTTTGAGGCTTTTTCTCAATATACTAAATCTTTTTATCTTTCAAGTTTTTATGCCATAGTTAAATACATGAATCTTGAGCTTGATAGTTGATGTATCAACTATCTCCCCTCATTTTATTGCATTTTATAGCAACTTAATGTCAGCCAAAAAAGATTTTCTTGGTTGATTAACCCTTTTATTTTAGAACTCAACCATTGAATGTGATAGGGTAGCTATCAGTATTATGCAATATTTCACCTAATAATGAGAATCATCTTATCACAACCAAATCTCACATGTCAATTTAGAAATAAAAATAGCTTAGGGCATACAACCTTAATTAATTTTTAAAATAACTTAACTAATATAAGTAATGCAAATGACCAAAGATATTCAAAATCCTTTATTTCCTTTATATTAAAAAAAATAAAAACATATCTATTTATTTTCAAAAAATTTAAACAATATATAATTTATTTTAAAAGTAAACTTAAAAAATGCAAAAAATATTAAGGTTGCATGCCTTAATTTGGTTGGATACATTTTGATGAGTTATCTTGGTAACCCATCATAGTCATATGAGAGGACACTTTTTACTACACTGATTTATTTATTTATTCACATACTTAGGTGTTATGATTGGTCATGACCCCTTTTCCATTTAGTTTAGGGTAGGGTATAGCTATGTCATCATTTTTTTATGGGATCTTGTTATTACGTGGCTTAAAACTTATTATATAATAATTTGTGCATAGGTTAGGATAAGTTGTAGCTAAGTCAATATTAATACACTATGATAGTTGATATTCTTTTTATATGTGCTAAAAGTATAAACATTTGCATTTTTTACTTTTATGGTTGTTGTGCATCAAATTTTCAAAATGCCAACTCAAACTTGACTATTGAGTAATATTGAATGCTATGTGGTTTTATCTCTGTGATACGATATATGAACTATATCATTTATTTACTTTACAGTACATTTATTTATATATAATATATTTTATCTTAGTTTAAAAGCTTATTATGTGTAATAATGTGGGTATATTTTCTAGATCCATATTAGGGTGTACCCAGAACTAGATTGGCCCTGTGTATATAGGATGAAGTAGGTACTAACAACTAAGAGAAAAATAATGCCTATGTTTGTACTTTATTACTAATTAATTTGATTTATGGATTTAAGAGTTCAAGTTATTTATGTAGATATCGACTACTTTTTATTTATTTCAGCTATATATACATATTGTATAATTATATCAGCCTTTATATAACTCTTTCAATGTAGAGGGCATTTTATTTTCATGTTTCCTTACTTTCATACCTAGAGTTTGCTAAGTGCCTACTTTTTTATTTTTTACTACTATGTATAATGTGTCTTGAAATCACATGAATATAGTAGGCTTATAAAAATTAGGATAATGTTTTTTCTATAGACTTAAATAAATTGGCAATCAATCTAAACTCAATTTAAAAAAGATTTATTTTCTTAAAAATTAATTTCATGGCTTCAAGCAAAATTTTCAAATTTCAAATTTATTAATTAGATAATGTATATAGCTAAGCTAGTCATTGATTAAAAACCTTAAACCTTGGTTTACATTCGTATAATAGCTTGTCAAAATACACATGTATTTCAGTTAAGAACAGATAACTTGTATATATATCGTATTCTTAAGGATAATCATTTACTTGTAGGTATGATTTTAATTGATACGTCTAGATGTATATCTTAGCATGCTAGGTAGCAGCTATCCTAATTCAAATAATATTATAAGTTCATTTGAGTGGTTCTGGTTGTATATAAATAGACAATCTCATTATTTTTTATTTTGTAGGCATTCCTTATACCGCTAAGGATCATAAGTCCTACATCTTCCAAGCCTACCTCTTAAAATTCATCTATTTTTGAGTTTTCTTTTCTCAGTTTGAGATTATGATACTAACTATGGATGATGTAATTCATGGTTTCTAGCATATCATCTCTTGGCTAGGCCTTGTTGACTATCTTCATAGCTAAATGGTTTTGGTTTGATAACCTATAATGATAGATCTATAACATGTTGATTCAATTATCTCTACCTTTTTTATTTCTTATTAGTTCTACTCACTCTTTTGATCCATTTCATGCTCTAATAATTTTTTGGAGATTCAAATATCATTATCTCCTGAAGTTTTTATGTAAAGAGAGAGTTGTTTCACTTGGTTATATTGATTTATGCTCTCCCTTAACAATTGGCTTATTGTAAAGAATACATTATACTATTTCTAGAATAGCCTTTGAATCATAGTGTACCTTTGATGTTAACCTAAGAAAACCAAAAATAGAGTTTTTCTTTATTGATAATGTCTCCTAGTGTTATCCTTAAGTGTAAATAACTTCTGAAAATCCATCTCTTAGGAAGATTGATCAATTTAAATTCTCTACATGATTTGATATAGCATTGACTTTGATAATATAGTCACTCATGAGTACTTTCAAAAGTTTAAGATAAGATTTGTTGGCCCAACCACACTTGACCACTTCCTTTATCTACTTTTGTAATATCTATTGATAATAAGATGCAATCACATTTTTCCTCACAATAATTAACATTATTAAGTTTAGATGAACCCAAAATTATTATTATTTTATGTTTTTATTTCTATCTAAATGCAACTAGATAAATCCACATTAACTTATTTGAAACCATCATTGAAGGGTCTAGTGGGGATTCATTATAAAGCCTTTTGAGAAGAACATCACTCACATTTAAAATGTGTAATGAAATTTGATTTAGAGAAGACTCACAATTCTTAAGCACTAGGTTAACTATATTATTCACTTTCATAGTGGTAAATCATATATCTAAAAAAGAGATAATCATCTCACAACCATAAGAATTTTTTTAGTGAGAGTGACAATTTTAATTCTCATAACTAGGCAATTATCATTTCCACCCAACTCCTCCTTGTGATTAGCAATAATAATTTCATTTTTGGTTTTCAATTTAGGCACTCTATTATCCTTATCCTCATTTATTGAAATTTCATTTGGAGTCACCTTATTTGATATTTTTGGAAACACTTTTTGTTAGATAAGTTTTTTTTTTTAATACAAATTAGGTATTTTTAAATTTCATTTATATATGGAGTTTAAAATATTCCTCTCATTAATATACTCAAATGGTCGACAATAAAAATAATATTTTGGGTGATTCTTAATGATAACTTTTTAGTAGTATCCTATTGATGCAATGTAGCATTTGGCAATTAGATATTTAATAAATATTCATTTTGGAAAGATTGTGTAGACATGACAACCTAAAGACATTAATCATAATGCAAAGGCTTTTAAAAATTTATCCTAATGGTGAAAGAGCATTATGTTTTGTAAACTGTAATTTGAGTCCATGAAGTAAGATCGAAATGGGGGTAACCAAGGGTTCACGATTAATGTTAAGAAATGAGGAACATACATTTAAGGATCTTCATTTTTAGCACCACTAATACTATGAACAACACAAATATTCTCATACAATCATTATCATTAAGCAAATAAATAATAAAATGGGAAAAATGATAATGGTTGCTGAAATTACCTAAGGGTCTAGTTAAGAAAATAACCTTCTAAGGGCATCCAACAAGGTAAACTAGAAAATTTTCCTACAAGGTCACAAGGGTAGATTGAAAAGGCTTTGACATCTCAATGATCTCCTGATCAAAGAATAAAATCAATCCCTTGAAAATCAAAGGATCTTTAAGGTCTATCAATTTCATTGATTGGTCATGCGTTAGAGCATCAAAGAAAAGATTTAGTGAATGAGGTGGTATGCTTTTTTACCATAAAACAAAGTAGTTAGGATATTACAACTAAAAGCACCATTGTTCGCCATAGAAGTCAATCATCAAATCATGAAGGCGAACTCCAATGACGCTTAAAACACATATGAAGAAAGGATATAAATTGCCAAACCCTAGAAGACCATTAGTAAACCTATCGCCTTATGTGTTATAATCAGAGTGTGATGAAGTTATTGGTTACAAGTGAGTCAGATAAATTGGGTGATATTATAAAATGCACGATAATGAAGTCATATATAGGGGGTGTCACTGCATTGTGCTTCTTTTTGTGAGAACAATACCATCATAAATCAACTTGTTCCATGCAAATTATATTGACAAAGCCAGCCCAAGATGTTAATTGATCACCACCACACCTCTTCAAAACCCCCCGAAAAAATGCTTTTTTAAATATGCTTCTTAGGGAACTTTCATAGCATTTCAAAAATAAGTAGTAATTAAGATAAAAGCAGATTTACATTTAATATTCCAAACTATATGCTTAAAGCCTAAATTTTATTTTATATATATTAAACTTTGTTATCTTCTTAATGAAACACTCAAAAACAAAGAGGAATTCATGACCATATCTTGTAGCAAACAAAGAAGAGATGAGAAAGTTGTAATGAGATATTCATGAGAAAGGGGAAGCATTCAACTACAATATTAAGAAAAAAAGATGTGAGAAAATTGTGGTGGGATCTCAATGAAAAGGGGATTCATAGATGACTGTAAAAGAGCATGATGAGATGAAATAAATGGCTATGAAATCTCATTAATGAAGTGACATTGAATTGATGATATGTGAAAGTTGAAAATTTTGATGATGAATTTTAATGAAGAGGATGAAAAAAAAAATATAATTTTTATTTGATTTTAAATTTTGAGTATTACGCAGTAAGCTTCATTCACGCAAACGAATGCTCTATTCAATCCTCTTCCCGCAACGAGAGGCCGAGGACCACCGCCCTTCTCTCGCTAATCGCTCCAAGGTCTCCGAGGCCGTGGGGTGAAACGATGAAGATCGGAGCGGGATTGGCTTGCAGGTCCTACTTTGCTTCTGCTCTTCCGTCACTCAACTTGGGGGCTGCCGTCGTTCGATGCTCCGCCTCTGCCTCTTATCCTTCAACCACCTCTGTCCCCACCTACACCTCCACTGGTCTCTCCCCCAACTTCACCTTTCTTTCTGTCCTTCTATCCTGCAATCCTTTGTGGTTATTTGTTTTATCTTTCGGACGAATTTTGTCGATTCTATCTTTCCTTGAGGCATTTCTTCGAATTATTGTTCTCTTTTATGCTAAGAGGTGCAATATCTGAATTTGCATGACAAGGGAGTCAAGGATTATATCCTACCTTTAATAAAAGTTTTTTGAAGTAAATTAATGTTGGCTTAAATTCCTTCTGCTATATATGATTTTGAGAATCTTGTGGTACATAAGATCACGTTGCTGATATTTTTATGCTTAAAATAGTTTATTTTTGGAATACGCAGACCATATATCTTTCATAAGAGATGTAGCTGTTGCGAACCCTCCTGAACGTCTCCGTTGTTTGCTGAACATGCTCCAAGCACGAGGTAAAGCTTAATTTATTTCATTGTGTAAATATTTTATTTGGTTCTGAGTTTCTGCTTTCTGCTCTTTGTTGATTTCTTGATACGATATATTAACTAGGGCTAAATAAGTTTGTGATTAAAGAATAGAACATATTTTAATGTCATTTTGTTTCAGTATTTGCATCTACTGATCCTCAAATGCCTTTCATGGAAAATCCAAGCTCTTTATTCAAATAGGACAACTAAGGCTTCGTAGACATTGTGCCCATTTTATAGCAAGAAATCAACAATGAGCTAACAATAGGCACACATGCTCATGGGATTTATACTTTGGCTCTTTTAGATGACGAACAATACTTCCACCATGCATTCCCTGATTCTGAAGTCCCGGATAAAGGGGCAGGGAAGAAATAAGAAACATACAACCTATTGAAAGTGCAAGAGAGGGGGGATTAATTGGTACTTTAAGAACTTTTTTAAAAAAAAAAAGTTAGAGTAATAAAATTTTCAAACTACAAATGAAAAGTTTTTTTTTTTTTTTAACTTTCAGAAAACTTTTTTTATTTTTATTTTAAGCAAGAGTTTAATTCAAAGGTTCAAGAATCACGAAGTTCACAAAAATAAGCAAAGTAAGCCAAAATGCATGATAATAAATAAAACACAAACCAAATTTTTATAGTGGTTCATTCGAAATTGACATACATTCACTTCCCAAAGGTCTTTCTCTTTGGGTATTGCACTATACCACACTCCTTTAGCACTCAACCAGGTAGATAAGTCATTCTCCCTTATCAGGTGGAGAATGACCTTTACAGACTGTTCTTTCTCCGAAGAATCTCCCTCCTTTAGCCTCCCGACACGACGGAGATGCCAATCTTTTCTGCTCCTCGCAACCGTGGAGCTCATGCTCACTCCTGCTCCTCGCAATGACAGAGATGTCGCTCCCCTCGCTCCTCGCTATGGCGGAGATGCCATCCCCTAGCCTCGTTGACAAGTAAATCTTTCGCCAAAAGACTTTTTTCTAGAGCTTTTCTCAAAGAAATCCACAATTACAATATGGAGGACCCAAGGTATCGGCTGACAGGAACAATCATGTGACTCCCTCACACCCCTTGACACCCTCAAGTAAAATTCTCCCTCAATCTCACATCCTCTCTCCCAAGTCGTTTGGCACTCTCTTACAAACAAGGAGACTTTCTCCCTAGAAAAACATCTCTAACCGCTCAATCCAAACCCTCAAGACATGATAATTAGATAAAGTGTGCTATTTAAATAAAATCATAATTTTTTAATTTAACACTTTTGATCGTACAGTACAATCCGATTGTACTGTCTGATTAGTTCAATTTCTATCTTGTACGATATAGAGTCGTACAATACAATTACTTTTATTGAATCAAGGATCGTCTGGGACAAACGAAGGTTCATCCAATGATCTCTTAGCTAAATTATAATATATGATTTAGATCGTACAGTACGATCATTAATTCGAATTTGATCCTGATTCGATTCTTTAATCTATGATTCAAAATTAGGCAATAATTAAAATAGTTGATCGTCCTGTATGATTAGTTATAACCAAATTTAATTTATATGATTTAATTAAATACTTAAATTAATTTTTGGTTTAACAAATCATACAAGATGATTTAACAGAAAGATTCAAATATTCAATTTTCATCTCCCTTGTGACTGTGTGCTTGATTGTTTATCCAATATATACCTAATTACATAAATGACCCAAGAAAAGAGAAAATTACACTCTAATATTATAATCTGACTTAGATCTTAATGCTGCACTATCTTGAGTCTGATTTTTTAATCTAGCTCAGTGTATATTATACCTGAAATGGTTAGTGAAACACCAAAGAAATAGAAAATGCATATAACACATGAACAAGTAAATAATAATATCAGTAACGTTTGCAATCATCAAAATACTAGGTCAAGTTCTCGTATTTTAACAATTTCTCCCTTATTGATAATGATAAACATCATTGGTTGGAATTCAAATTTATAAGTTGATGTTAATTCCCTGCTTAATTCTTTCTCTTTAAATGACTTTAAAAATAATGGGAAAAGCATCTAAATTTGATTTATCTTTTTTTTTTTAAATTTTAAGTAAAGTCAACAACACAAACACTGAGCTATTAAAGAAACACTAATAAAAATGTAAACAGTACAACCAATAATCTCTACTTCCCTTTTTGTCATCACAAAAAGAGAGACTAAAAAGTATAATAAACTAAATGGAATCAAAAGAGTACAATGTGATAAAAAGACTAAAAGTCAAAATAGTACAAGGAGATAAAACATAAACAAACAAGCTGCTCATCAGAAGGACCCTGATCAAGTGGTGGTGGCGGTGACTAGAAGTAGCGGTGGAGTGAGGAAAACTGGTCTTGGAACCAAGATGATTCAACTCATGTTATTGTTAAAGTCACTCCCAATGTGACGTTGACTCTTGAATGTATGTTTCAAATCTCAGCTTAAAATGATCAAATCACTCAATCCACGAGTTAGAAGATGGTGGATGGAATGCGGGGGTTGGTGTTGCAAGGATGGTGCTCCCCCTGCCTCTGCTTTCTCATCGGTGTTAGGAATGTCCTTTATGGGTGCTGGCCTATGATGAATGCTATAGATAATGTGGAAGGAGTTGTGGGTGAAGAAGGCGGGCTGGTGGTGTATGGTTGGTCATATTGTGTTTAGCTTCGAGGATATATGCAATAATGTGTCCTAGGGCTAAGTTTTATCTTCGGTAGGCCCTAGGATTCCTAATGGAGGTCAAATTCTCTGTATACCTAATAATCATGTTTACAACATTAAACTATGTGCCAGTCATGTAGAAATAAATAATTAGAGAGTAAAAGATGATGTTCATACAATCACCAGCATTAGGGATAACGTTATATTAAAGGATGTGTTTGATAACACGCACATTTAGTACCATAATGTTGACTAGGGGTTGATATTTGTGTAAGGGAGAGTGTGTTCACTGTGGTCCAATTGTAATTTAAAGATTGGATAATATAGTGAGGTGCTTCACTTGTGTTAGAAATGTGAAGGTGCTCATGAAGGTCAGAATCAGTGATAATTATTTGATGATGGAAAAATAAGGGATTGCATAGCAGTGTGGTTAGGGTGACCTTCTTTTTTAGCAGTAGCTCGGTGTGAAAGGGGCAAGCTAGACAGATTAGGAATTGAAGGGATATAGCAACAAACAGATTTAATACCTGATAAGATAAGCGGTCCTAGTCCACTACTTTTGAATATGTGATAGCGACCTCCCTGTAGCATTTGTAGGTGGCCTGGTCTTTCTCGCATTGGAAACGGTCATCGAGCTAGGGTCGTTGAGCAAGTCTGCCATTCTTTTGAGCCTTAAGATTAGGAAGATGAGAGTGCAAGCTATGAATAAAAAGGAAGTAGATTTCTTCATGTCTCCAGTTATATGCCATGAACATCCGCTGTCCAGTTATTACATGCTTTTACTGGACCTCTTGTGAGAGCACACCCATAACATCAATCAAAGTTTAATTTTTGAAACCCAAGTGGGTTTGGGTCACTCCTTATATTGCAATAAATGTATATTATATTGTGTAAATGATGTCCTAGGCCTCCAGACCAAATGTGATCTACGGTGGATTCTGTGTGTGCAAAGGTGGGTAATATGTCCCAATATGCCACAAGAAAAATACTTCACTCATGGAAATGAATGCATTAATCTATATGAGTGATGACTCCTAAAGGATGGTGGTATATGTTGTGTTCTAATGTGTGGCTTACCGGTATGTGTAGGCCTTGTTATAGTTTTAAGTGCTTTGCTTTTTTTTCTTTTTAAATTTCATTAGCACTTTTATACATGTCTGCCTCTACTTTCAATACATATTCATCTTCTTGTAAATGCAATGCATATCTTTCTAACTCCTTAAATGCCTCTTTTAATTCAATATGCTCTTTTTTTAAAATATCATATTTCTCTTCTAATGCAACATTATCAATTTTTAAGTTTGTAAAGTTATTAATGAGATTGGTTTGCTCTTTTGGTAATGTAGAGTGTTCATTTCTAGGACATGAATGTTTCTTTTTAAGTTTTCTATAGTTGTCATCAACTGTTCTAAAAAAGAAAATAATTCATCATAAGTGAGATCACATATTTAATCACGGTTGGAATCACTAGTGCTATTCTTGGCAATGAGATATGAGTTTTTTACCTCCTCTTTAGCTTTCGTCTCTAATGAATCTGAATCAAAATTCATCCAAAAAGACTTTTGTGTTATGGGTTTGCCTTACTGTGGCCCTTTTAGCAATTCCTTTCTTATAACTCTTTTCTTTTATTGGTTGACTCTTTAAGATCGCGCAATCAGATCAGATATGTCAAGATATTTTACATTCATAACAAACAACATCATCATAAAACTTATTTAACTTTATACTTTTACTTATATTTTTGTTACTGTGGCGTTTTTGTTTGTGTTTCAAAAATCTTTTGAATTGTCTATTCATTAACACTAAGTATTTAAGTATACTGCTAAATACTTAATATTAAGATGTAACATTTGCTTTATCCTATCTAGCCCTTGACTAATATCTGCTAGCATCGCTCCATGCATTTAAGGAATATCCTATGCAACTCAATAGTAAGGCTTATACTTAAGAATATTAATAATTTATTTGAATTTTTTTTTGAGGTTTAGATAACTTAGCCTAAGTAAATTTTGACATAAATTAAGACTAATTTGTCTAATCTTAATTCCCTGATTCCTTTGTCACATGTCAATTTGACATCTATACTCATCTCCTTATTATCCTCAATTTACTCAGCCATCCTATCCCCAAGTCATAAGAGCCTTTGTCTCCTATGGTTGTTGAAGCTAGTTTTGGTTCCACAAATTGTTAACACTACTTCCATTAGGTATCTTCTTTACTAGTTGTTGAACCAACTTGCTGGTCTCCTCGCAGTGAAATGTTAAAGGTTTTAATCCACCATTTTGGGTCTCCGTGGTCCTTATTCATTTTTAACATGGAAGGAAAGAAAACACATAACCTCCACCTATTAATTGGAATTTAGAGTGGAAATTCATTAGGCAGTTTTTTTTTTTCATTTATAGTTTATTTTTGTTATGCGTTTTCATATCTTTACACAATTTGTTTTACTATTCTAAAATAGAACATACACGGTAAAATGCTTTATATCTATGTGATCTAAAATTTAGTTTTAACCGAAATGGACAGATAGGCATCCTTCTGGATTGCTTTCGTAAAACATGGGTGCTTGGCTAATCTGTTCCGTGCTAATAGCTTTTGTGACTGCACTAGCACCTGAACTCCCATTTTTCATGTTTTTAGTGATAGGGTACATGATGTAATCAGATCCCTAAAAAAATCTTCTATTCAGAGTGGTGAGTTGATGAAACTCCTACCATTAAAGAAAAACTTCGCCTTAGACCACTCTTTAATTCCTTGAGCCTTCAAAGGGCTTGCTGAGATTTCATGCAAGAAAACTACAAACCCAAAGAGATATTTACTAGTTGCATGTATGAATTCTTTTTTATATAAACTTCAAATTCTTCCATTGTAAGTATTTAAAAATTTTTAGATGTTCAATGTATATGAAATCAAGATATATTAAAATAAACCCCAAATGGCGAAAGGGTCTAGGACAGTTTGCAGAAACTTCTTGTTGTGTTGATTCAGTAATAAAACTATTATCATGAATACAAGTAAAAAAAAAAAAAGAAGCAGCACATGTAGCTTTTAAGAAAAATGAGTGGACAAGAAGAATTAGAAAGTCAAACCCAAATAGCGGTGATTAGGCTAATGTTGATGATGAAAGGGCAAGTTTGTCAATTATATAATACATGAGATGCTTTAATGCAATTTTCTACTCGTCTCTGGAATAAATGAATATGGTGATGTTTTCAATTTTCTTAAACCAAAGTGTGAGATATAACATAAAGCACGTTGTCAATGTAAGATATGAAACCTATAAATTAGTTAATGTCATGGCTATCTACACATTTGAGCTTTGTTTATTTGAATGAGCTCTTCAGACAATTTTGATTGCACTTGTTTGTGGAGCTTAATGTGGTACAACTTGCTTATTGCTTTTAAAGTATATACATTTAAAATTCAATGAAAGATGTAAAAGTTGGAATCCTTGCTAAGCAAAGCTGTCTGGTAGGAGCACTTGTTTGTGACTTATTCTTTATTGATGTGTCTCAGATAAAGTACAGAAGACTGAAACGAGCTTTATTTTGGCTTACTAACAAACTATTAAATAGATTTTGTTTCTTCGTCTCAAGCAAATTGTTGAAAAAAATGAGCATATTAAATTCTTCTTGAACGTAAATATTTCCCTAAAAATTAGTAGCATTTGTTCATTAAACTTTATTAATCTCTTAATGCATATTATTTTAGATTACAAACTCAGACGAGCCATAACAATGCCAAGATTAAATTATTTTCCTTTGATTTGCTTTCTAGCAAATTGAGAGCTATCGTATGCATCTTTCATGTACTTTATTTATTGATGAATACATGTTCTTTCTTCCTGACATTAACAGAACTTCATTTCTTACAATTAGTAATATTATTTTGGATAAGAAATGATACCCTTTGCTCATTTCCTTATGTCGTATTAATAACAAACTATTATTCAAGTCATCATGGCATGGATTAAACTACCATGAACAGCTAAACAGCTGTGCAATTTATCAAGTTCGTTGAACAACCTATAGTTTAATATTTTATATTAATCTTCTTTCATTAAATTTATCTCGAGTCAGATTTGGGAGAAGGCTTTAAAATATTTTGTTAAAGAGCAAAAGCCCAGTTATCTATTATGAAATCTTCATTAGTTACCCGTTGCAAAGGCTATTCTGCATTCATTTTCCAACAAATGGTTTTGCAATTAGTGTTTCCAGCCCATGAAACTGAATGATAGTATTGTGGAGATATTTTTGGGACTTGTTTACGCCAGCGTCCTAGACAAGGCCTTTAGTCGTGTAGTTCTTTCTAATGGAGGTATGCATTACATTGAAAGTTTTCCCTGATATTTAGAATCTTGCAATGTGTTTTTTTATTTTAAATAACGAATTGTTTATGAATGAAAAATTGAACGGTTATCAATGTACATAGTTTTTGCTTACGTTTTTTCACCTATGTCTACCTTATTTATTCGAGTTTGAAATTGCTTTGGACAGATCACATAACCAATGTCTAAAATGATAGTTGATGATGTGTGCCTACCAATTTATTGCAGGTGAAACAATAGTCCCTCCTGGAGCAAAAGAAGGACTCATTCCCCTTGTTATTCCTCTGTCAGAAAGCTTTTCAGGTTAATATGAAACATTTATATTGAATACACTTTGTAACTGAAGAGTTCATAGTTTAATATTATTTTCTTTTGCTAAATGATCTTTAAGGAGAACATTTTGTTTTATTATGATGTAAGGTGCTTTGACTTCTTTACTAAGGTGGCCAACATCTCCACCTGGGTAATTGCGCTCTTTCTTTGTACTCATTTTAAAGCTTTCAGTGGTAACTTTTAGTTCACTCCTAATGCTTAAAACAAAAAACTAATAATAAAACCAAAAAATCAGCTCACTCTTTTTATGATTTGTAGGATGGAGATGCCAGTTGTGGAAGTTCGGAAGCATGGGGTGTGGTACTTGGCCAAGAGTGTAAGATCAAGCAAACAAAAATTATGTTATATGTCTTAGAGCTATGAATCTTCAGAAGATCTATTAAAATGAACAACTAATTTATTCAAGTGAATAAGCTTCAAGAAAGAATGATTATATGTGAACAACGAACTGTAGATGATGGCGTGGGCTTTGTTTGGTAATCTCTGTTTTTTTGCACTGTGCTGCATGAAAGAAGTCGCCTCTACTCTCAAAATGATGAATGAGTTGCTCTGCAATTTGCTTCCCATGATTCTAAAGCTATGGAGGAGATGAACATAGGTGTTACCGAATTTGATTGTGCGAACAAAAATATTTTTTATTGCACTTTGAAAAAATTTAAAATTCATCATTGAAGCCTTAGGCTTCCAGCGGTAAATTTTATACTATTTTTGTGCTGTGCTATTTTAAAAAGTCACAACTACACTCATAGGCATGAACAAACATCTCTTCAAGTCTGCTACCCAAGTTTGGGTGGCCTTGTAGAAGGTACACATGCACTGCAACTATATACTACTCACCTTTCCTAGATTATTACATGTGGTTTTTGAAAATATGCAAAGTGAAACCTATGGATTAACTTTGATTTGTGTGGAAAAAGTTTTTAAAGTATTATACTACAAGTGCATATCCTTCATGACTTGACTAGAGAATACAATTCTAGAGTAGCTTGTCTGCATGTATGAGAATAGACGCTTATTTTCATGTTAAATGAAATAACATTATCAAATGAAGCCTTAATGTGGGTTCGTTGGATATCAATTTCTTGCTTTATTTAATTTATACGAGAACTAATGTCTGCTCTACATAAAAATATATTGATCTTTGCAATTGTCATTCATAAGGTGAGGTGGGTGCTTTTCATCCAAAAAAATTTTGGTATGATATTATCGTGGGCTTTCTTTTCAAAGTCTTAGAAAGTTCATTATGGATAGTTTAGGATTAGTCGTGCTTCACTTTTATTCTGAATTTTATGTGATTTAGATTAGTATTTGAAAAACATGTATAATTTTCAAATTAGAATTTCACTAATGCTCTACTACATACATGTTTATGTAGTTGCTTGAACATTGCCTCACTGTGCTTATCAAATTTATTATATCCCTCCATTTCAAAGATAATGATTTTTTTGCTTTTATCCAAATGTTATAGGTAGACCAATACATTCATAGAATGCTTGCTGAGGAAGATGCCAGAGGCATCCAGGAAAAGAAGCTTTGGGATGCTGCTGCAGATCTTGGAAGAGAGTTATATAACAAGGGAGATCTTCTATCATCTGGTATTGCTGATCTCGATACTTATCTGTTGAAAAAGGTTTGTCATAAAAATTACAGATACCTCTACATGATGAGCTTAAGAGGGAGGAATTTATGCTTATCTTTGAATTTAGGTCGGCCTGTTTCCAGATGTAATAGAACGGAAAGTTGCACGCCATTTGCAGAGAGAAGATCATGTAACACCACAATCATTTATTTATACCTAAAACATTATGCCAGATATCTATCCAGGTTACATTGCTTGTTTATTGTAGGTTTCAGCACTGGTCACTGGGGAGTTCTACACAAGGAATCACTTTCTGGGATTTGGAAGGCCTTTTGTTTTCAACGCAGAGATTTTGTTAAAGTTCAGAAAAAATCTAAATCTTGAGACTTTCTATCAGCACATTGCTTTTTGATACTTCAACAGATAATCTTTAAAACTACAATTCCTCATAGGGTAGGGCGCAAACCTGAAGCCAAGGATGCAGCTCGGGGAGCCCTGAAACTGCCATGGTGGACGCTGGGTTGTAGATATCAAGTATAGCTGAAATATTTTCAGCTGGTATTTATTTTGTCTAGTTTAAATAGTCTGATTCATGTCCTTCGCCGCTATTCGTTTATTACAGGAAGTTGCAGAGATCGCACAGTGGGAAGACGAGCAGATTGAGTACATAAAAGAGAAGGTGACAGAGGAGGGTAAGAAGGAAGATCTGAAGAAGGGCAAAAGTCCAGAACAGGTGGGTCAAACTTTCATTTTACGAGATAAAGCTTCAGTTCTGAAAAAACAAAACATATTTTTTCGGGCGTGATGACTGCAGGTAGCACTTGATGAAGCTGCATTTTTGTTAGATTTAGCCTCTATTGATGGAAGTTGGGATGAAGTTGTGGATCGTGTTGCCGAATGCTACATGGAGGCTGGACTCTCTGATGTTGCTAAGTTTGTGAAGTACAATTATTGACTCTATTGATAAATGATGATAGAATAGTTTTTTCAAAGTTCTGGAAGTGAAAATATTGATTCTGTTGTGATTTCTGAACGTTTGATGGAAGATCACCGTGAAGAATGGCTATAGTGCTATACCATCAAAATTTGTTGGGGGTCAAGAGTTAAATTAGACGGGTACACACATGGAATTGGGGGATTTATCAAAATGCTCTTTTGATGGGTCAATATACACACAAAATATTCTTTGTTTTATATGAAAAAATTGCAGTAGATCTTTGCTAAAGAACTTCCGATGATTCTTTTTCTGAGTTTTGATTTAGTTTTGTTGACTTGTTCATTAGTTGCTTTTTAATGTCTGAGTTAGGCTTCGTTTGGGACGGCTTTTTTATTACTTTCTAAAGCAGAGTTTTAGTACAAATTTTTTTTATTTTTGTACTAAAACCCCGTTTTAGAAAGCAGTGAAAAAGCCGTCTCAAACGAAGCCTTAGTTGATCATATAACTTGTTGATTGGTTACTTCTACTGTGTCAATTGCTTCAATTTATTTTAATGAGATACAAATATGCTTATAAGAGAAGCATTAGCTGATTGATGCATAAATTCTATAACTATTGTTGATCTCTGTATGTGCTTTGTAATAAATTCGAGTTAAGTGCAATGAGAAAGATGACCGGCTAATGCCATGCAAAACAAGTTTGAAATGCATCAGTTGTGACCCAAATCACTCAAATGTCATCAGCTTGCAAAAAATGGATTGTAATAATCTGTCTATAGCGTAAAAAATGCAAGTGCTTGATACTTGAGGTGCTAAAGGCACGTCAAGAAAGGGTACGAATTAGTTCTTTTAGAAAAAAAAAGTTTGCTTAAAAAATATAACTTGATATGCAAAAGCGTTTAAAAGATTAAAAGGTTTAAATCAAAAGAAAAAGATATAAGTTTTTTTTTTTATTTTAAAATTTAAAAAAACATATATATATAATTTTTAAAGCAATGTTCAATTAGAGATTATTTATCAAAAGCCTCTTTCACAAAGATAAAATAAAATAAGAATGTAGTAAAATGAATTACAAGAAAAATAAAATTATGCGAATCAGGTTTATAGTGGTTCGATCGACTTGTTTATGTTCACTCTTTAAAGATTCTTCTTTTTGGTATTGCACTAACTCAAACTCTTTCAATAAATAGCTAGACGGAGAATTCCTTCTCCCTTATGACAGGAGGAGAATAACCTTTACGGACTCCTAAGAATTTGCCTCTCACCTCCTAGGCTCGACGGAGATGTTGTCCCTTCTTTTTCCTACTCGGCACCGTGGAGATGTTGATCCCTCCTCTTGCCTCCTCAGCCTATTAGAAATGTCGTCACTCCAACAGAGATACCACTCCCTCCTTTCACCTCCTTGACATGACAGAGATGTCTATCTCTCCTTCTTCTCCTCATAATAGTGGAGATATTGTACCTCCTCTTGCCTACACGGCTCGGTAGAGATGCTGACCTTTAGCCTCCTTGGCTAGCGAGTCTTTCACACAAAAAACTCTCATCCTTAGAGGTCCTCTCCAAGAGCTCCACGAAAACACAATTGGAGGACCCAAGGTGGAGGCTAGTGGAGCAATCGTGTGCCCTCTCACACCGCTTGACTCCCTCAAGGAACTCTCGCTCTCTCAACCTCTTCTCCTCTCTCTCCCTTGTAAATTGGACTCTCCAAGCTCTCTCCCAAGAAAAAAACTTCTTTAACTGATCAAACCCTCTTTCCCTAAAGACATAATAAGAGTTTATAAAGTGGACTCTAAAATATCCTAATTTTTAATATTAAGTCATCTTATCATATAGTACTATCAGTTCAATTCCATCAAAGATCTTTCTATATGATTCACAATCATATAGTACGATTAATTATATCAAATTACAAATAATTGAGGATGAACCAAGTTTCTCCATTTGAGCTCTTTATTGATCATGCAGTACAATCATTAATGATTGATTGAACCCTGATTTGATTCTTTAATATATGGGATTAAATTAGGCAATTTTAATTAATGCTCATATAGTACAAACCAGTTCATGCAGTACGATTAGTTCAAATTCCAAATTTACCTATTTTAATTAACCTAATATTCGACAATGGGGTATTATCAAAATAGCTTATAGTACAATTCAATTCAAGGTTGTAAAATATAATTAGTTATACCTCATTTTAATAAATCTCATTTAATTAAATATTTTAATTAATATTTATTTGATAACAAGCACCTAATATATAAAATGACTCCTTCATGTGTGTGTGTGTGCATGGTTGCTTAGATCATACACCTAATATATAAAATAACTCAAGAAAAATAAATTGTACATATTCTATCAAATGCAGACTGACTTAGGCATTGATGCTACATTGTTTTGAGCCTTGATTTTTAACTTTTAATTGGTATATATTCTACCTAATATGGTTAGTGACACACAAGAAATTATGTAATTTGTGAAGCTGGAATACATAACATATTCATTTAATAATATTTGTGATTATTGAAACATAAGATTGAATTGATTGATTATAATAATCTCCCCCTTTTGATGATCACAAATATTATTGGTTGAAATTTAATAGTAAATTTGGTTTTTAATTTCCTATTAAGTTTTCTCCGTCACTAAATAACTTATTTTAATAATGGGGAAAACCTTTTATTTTTAATTTTTGATTTTTTTTTTAATTTTAAAAAAGCATGATAATTCTTTTTAATTTCATTTTTTTACATTTTAGTTTTTTAAAGGAAATTCAACATTGAAAGAAAGCTACACTAATAAAAAAACAAGTACAACCAACACCACACCTACTCCTCTTTTTGACATCACCAAAAAAGAGAAACTAAAGATAGATTACAATGCAAGGAAGGGAAACAACTAAAAACATAAAGAAGCAAAAAACATATAAACAACATTTGCAAACATGATACAGATACAAAGCATGAAATATAAGAAACAATTAGCATCCAATGTCTTCAAAGTCCTAAACACTTATATCAATAATTCCCAATCTAATCCTAAGTGAACTAAATGTGTCTTATATTAGGATTTCGATGAAGACATTTGCTAATTGATTTTTAGTGTCCACATGCTATAATTTCTATATCTCCCTTAGCCTCGTGGTCCCTAATGAAGTGATGTCTAACGTCAATATTTTTAGTATAATAGTGTTGGATAGTATTTATAGAGACGTAGATCGCATTTGTGTTATCACGCCTGATAGAGATGGTTTCTATGGGTAGTCCAAAATAAAGATGCTATTGCTTCAGCCAAAGGACTTATGCAACACAACTTTATATAAGTATATATTCAACTTCAACAATGTATAGGACTATGAAATTTTTCTTTTTACTTGACCAGGAAATTAAAGATTATCCAATGAATTAACATTTTTTTAGGCGTTTTTCCAAACTACCCTACATCGAGAAAATTTCAAATGTAAGTATCCAACTAGGTTAAAAAAAGAAAAGAGTATCAACTAGATTTAATTTCAAGCTATCTCTAGGATATTAGATACCCAAATTTTGAGAGCCTACTGGATACCCTAAGATTCTTTTGATAGTAATTATATGGGATTCCTTAAATCTAGCATATAAATAAACACTTAACATAATATATGACCTATAGGAGGTAAAGTAAGGAACCTTTACTTATTCCTCTATATTTTTTCTGATCAGTTGATTTACTACCTAGATCCTTTTCTAATTAGGTAGTCGAGCTCATCGATGTATTCATACTTTTGCAACCTACCATATCAAATTTCTTCAAAATTTCTTTAATATATTTAGTTTGGCTTAGTAATGTTCCATCCTCTCTTTGCTTAACACTAAAACTAAGAAAATAAGTTAACTCGCCTATCATACTCATCTCAAATTCACTACTCGTAATAAAAATAAATCATTACACAAATCATCATTTGTGGATCTAAAATAATATCATCAACATAAATCTGAACTATGAGTGTATCTTCTTTAACTCTCTTAATTAATAAGGTAGTGTCTACGGTACTATGAACAAAGGATTTTTTCTAATAGAAAGTTGCTAAGTTTGTCGTACCACACCCTAGGTGCTTGCTTAAGCCCATATAATGGTTTCTTAAATTTATAAACATGATTTGGAATGATGAACTCTCAAAATCTGGAGGTTATTTTACATAAATATCTTCTTTAATCACATCATTTTAAAAATGCACTTTTTACATCCATTTGATATAATTTGAAACCTGTAAGTAAATTAAATCCTAATAATACTCTAATGGCTTCTAGTCTAGCTGTGGGGGCGAAGGTCTCCTCAAAATTGATTCCCTCAATTTAGTTATAGCACTTTGCTACCAACTTAGCCTTATTTCTAACTAATGATTCATAGTCATTTAATTTATTTTTAAATACCCATTTAGCTACAACAACACTCTGATAAGTGGGTCTACTTACTAATTTCTATACATCATTTTTAATAAATTTATTTAACTCGTCTTGCATAGATACAATTTAGAATTCATCAGTTCGTTCTTTTTTACACTAGTGGGTTTTATCATAGAGATAAAATCTACGTAGTTAACCTCCTTTCTAAGACTATGCTAATCCTAACCCATACGGATGGCTTTCCTAAGATAATTTCTCTAAGGTTACTAGATAGATATCTCTATTCCCTAGGCAATGGATTTCTGAGCTTCTTCTCTATCTTCTAATACATTATTTTCAACTCTTTAGATTATCTCTTCTTCTTCATCATAAATCATTCAAGTTTTAGAAACTTTATCCTCCATGCGTGTGTGTGTGCATGGTTGCTTAGATAACATGCACTTAATATATAAAATGACTCAATAAAAATAAAAAGTATAGATTCTATCAAATGCGGACTAACTTAGGCATTGATGCTACATTGTCTTGAGCCTTGATTTTTAACTTTTAGTTGGTATATATTCTACCTAATATGGTTAGTGACACACAAGAGATTATGTAATATGTGAAACTGGAATACATAACATATTCATTTAATAATATTTGTCATTATTGAAACACAAGATCGAATTTCTTGATTATAATAATCTCCCTCTTTTGATGATGACAAACGTTATTAGTCAAAATTTAAATTTGTAAATTTGATTTTTAATTTCCTATTAAGTTTTCTCCATCATTAAATGACTTATTTTAATAATGAGCAAAACCTTTTATTTTTAATTTTTGATTTTTTTAATTTAAAAAATGCACGATAATTCTTTTTAATTTTAGTTTTTTATATTTTATTTTCTTAAAGGAAATGCAACATTAAAATAAAGCTACACTAATAAAAAAACAAGTACAACCAACACCACACCTACTCCCCTTTTTGACATCACCAAAAATGAGAAACTAAAGATAGATTACAATGCAAGGAAGGGAAACAACTAAAAACATAAACAAGCAAAAAACATATAAAAAACATTTGCAAACATGATACAGATACAAAGCATGAAATATATGAAACAATTTTAGCATCCAATGTCTTCAAAGTCCTAAACACTTATATCAATAATTCCCAATATAATCCTAAGTGTACTTAATGTGTCGTACATTAGGGGTTTGGTGAAGACATTTGCTAATTGATTTTTAGTGTCCACATGCTATAATTTCTATATCTCTCTTAGCCTTGTGGTCCCTAATAAAGTAATGTCTAATATCAATATGTTTAGTACAATAGTATTAGATATCATTTGTAGAGACGTAGATCACATTTGTGTTATCACACATGATAGAGATGATTTCTATGGGTAGTCCAAAATAAAGATGCTATTGCTTCAGCCAAAGGGTTTGGGCAACACAACATTCTATAAGTATACATTCAACTTCAACAGTGGATAGGACTATGAAATTTTGCCTTTTACTTGACCAGGAAATTAAAGATTATCTTATAACTTAACATTTTTTTGAGGTGCTTTCTCTAACTACTTTACATCAAGAAAAATTCAAATGTGAGTATTCAACAAGGTTATAAAAAAAAAAGAGTATCCAACTAGATTTAATTTCAAGCTATTTCTAGGATATTAGATACCCAAATTTTGAGTGCCCATTGGATACCATAAGATTCTTTTGATAGTAATTATATGGGATTCTTTAAATCTAGCATATAAACAAACACTTAACATAATATCTGACCTATAGGAGGTAAAGTAAGGAACCTATACTTATCTCTCTTTATTTTTTCTAATAAGTAGATTTACTACCTAGATCCTTTTCTAATTAGGTAGCTGAGCTCATCGATGTATTCATACTTTTGCAACCTTCCATATCAAATTTCTTCAAATTTTCTTTAATATATTTTGTTTGGCTTAGTAATGTTCCATCCTCTCTTTGCTTAACACTAAAACTAAGAAAATAAGTTAACTCACCTATCATACTAATCTCAAATTCACTACTCATAATGAAAAAAAAAAAATCATTACATAAATCATCATTTGTGGATCTAAAATAATATCATCAACATACATCTGAAATATGAGTTTATCTTCTTTAACTCTCTTAATGAATAAGGTAGTGTGTACGGTACCCTAAACAAAGGATTTTTCTAATAGAAAGTTGCTAAGTTTGTCGTACCACACCCTAGGTGCTTGCTTAAGCCCATATAATGCTTTCTTAAATTTATAAACATGATTTGGAAATGATGAGTTCTCAAAATCTAGGGGTTATTCTACAGAAACATATTCTTTAATCACACTATTTTAAAAAGGCATTTTTTACATCTATTAGATATAATTTGAAACCTATAAAGCAAGTAAATCCTAATAGTACTATAATGGCTTCTAGTCTAGTTATGGGGGCAAAGGTCTCCTAAAAATCAATTCCCTCAATTTAGTTGTAGCTCTTTGCTACCAACCTAGCCTTATTTCTAACTAATGATCCATAGACATTTAATTTATTTTTAAATACCTATTTAGCTACAACAACACTCTGATCAGTGGGTCTACTTACTAATTTCTATACAACATTTCTAATAAATTTATTTAACTCATCTTACATATATACAATTCAAAATTCATCAGGTAGTGCCTTTTTACACAAGTGGGTTACATCATAGAGATAAAATCAACGTGGCTAACCTCCTTTCTAAGACTATGCTAATCCTAACCCATAAGGATGGGTTTTCTAAGATAATTTCTCTAAGGTTACTGTATAAATATCTCCATTCCCTAAGCAATGGATTTCTAAGCATCTTCTTTATCTTCTAATACATTATTTTTGAACTCTTTAGATTATCTCTTCTCCTTCATCATAAATTATTTAAGTTTCAGAAACCATATATGATTCATCAAATTCAATGTGGGTATACTCATCAACAACTGAGGTTCTTTTACTGAATACTTTATAAGCCTTGCCTACTAAGGAATATCCTAAGAATACCGCTTCATTTGCCTTTGGATCAAATTTTGCTAAATAAAAATTTTCATCATTTAAAATAAAGTACTTACATACAAACACATGCATATGAGATAAATTTGGTGTTTTACACTTTTTTTTTTGATGAAAATGCCAATTGCATTAAAAGAAAAGAAGAAATAGCCTATATACAAACTACTAGGTGATAGAATCGTTATCACCCTCCTCCTTTAACAAGGAAATGAAGGTAGGAGGAACTTTATTACATGAAAGATCATCCAAATAAAAATCACCTTCTAATGCTAAGTTAGCATAGAAATCTGTCAACTTATTATAATTTCTATAAGTAAAATGAAATATAAATGAACCAAAATCTTTAAGGAATGATATGTCTTCAAAATCACCCTTTCTTTTACCTCAATCTGCCCTTTCAACTGAATATTGAAGATGTTTAACGACATTTAAATTATCTCCCTCTATGATTAAGCCTTTAGCTTCCATAATTAAATCCTTAATAACCACCTTCAAGTATCGAAATGCAACAAGTTCCAATGCCCCTATATCCCAATGAGTGCATTTCAATCCGAAAGCTAAAAGAAACCTTCCCTTGTGATCTCTAAATACTCCACCAATACTTGCTCCATAGGATTGTAAGAGAACTGCGTCAATATTCACTTTAATCCAATCGGGAGGAGGGTGCCAATAAGAATAGTTTAGCATAAGCTGGTTAGAACCCTAGATTTCTGAAATCATATTAAACTTTAGAGCATTAGAGGCTATGCTGATAGCATTTGATGCAATGAATCCCAACCTGAATTCTTCATCTTCATGCTTTAGTCGATTCTTGCTTTTTCAAGAAACAAACACCATTGAACAATATAAATTCCCAATGAATTTATTGCCAGCTGATAAAGATTTAAGTTCTGATATGCAATCAGCAAATGAAGAAATTGTTGGAATATTGAATCCCCATTCATTCAACTTGGTTGTAACCATATGGATCAAAGTACAATTTCCTACCACATGATTAATGTCTTCTATTTCCAAACAACCCCCTAGGACAAGAGTTGTTATTCACCATCCTTCTATAAAATAAAAAATCATTGGTAGGTATGGCATTGTTAAACACACACCACCAAAAACATTCTACCTATGGAGATAACTGTAACTTTTTAAGCCATTTGCTGTACTCCTTCTCCTGATGATTTATATAAGTCAAAGCCACCATAGATGAAATAGATTTACTAGATAATTTGTGCATAAGCTCTAACTGATCATTAGAATTGTTAATGATCTGAATTTGAGTTATGCCGTCAACCAAACTCTGTCCAAACCATCTATGTAGCTTCATTATTTCCCATCTCACATTAGTAATGAACTCCTGCAGCTTTGAAAATTCTTCCTCGCCAACTGCAATAAATGTCGGGCATCTGTCTAGACTTTTGTTTAAGATTCACACATCTTTCATAATGTCAATAGAAGAACCTGAGCCGATCCTCCACCTCACCATTGGTTTAAGAGATTCCATCACATTCATGACAATTTTTTATGTAACTGAGTTGTTTCTCCTGAACTCAGCATTCCAGATATTACCATATTTTGCTTTGATATATTTGTTTAATAAAGAGCCCGAATTATTGAAAAAACTCCATGCAAACTTAGCTCTTAATGGATGCAAACCTCTTCCACCATTCAAAAATGGTTTGCAAAGCTCGAACCAGGACATATAATGCCCACCACGATCACCTCTAGGCTTATTCCATATAAAATCTCTATAAAGCTTATCAATTATTCTTAAAATGCTCAAAGGCACCATGGAATGAGACACAAAAAATACTGGAATAGACTGTAAAACAGATTTAACGAGCATAAGTTTTCCTGATAACGAAATGAGCTTGTTACCCCATAAATTAAGCTTGCAAGAAATTTTCTCAAGGATGTTCAAGAAATTTGAAGACGTCTTGGTGTTTTACACTTAAGTTAGAAGGTGTTTTATTTAGCTTGGATCTTATAGTCACTCAATTAAGTACTTACCAAGCAGTATTCACTACCTTAGCTTAGAAATACATAGGTAAGTTATAATCACTAAGCATTGCCCTAACAACATCTATTAATATCTTATTCTTCATTTCGACTACACCATTTTGTTGTGGGGTTCTAGGGGCTAAAAAATATATGCTTTATCTCACACTCTTGATAAAATAATTCAAATTTATCATTTTCAAATTCTCCATTATGATCACTAATAATTGTTGAAATTAAACATTCTGCCTTCCTTTGAATCCAAATAAAAAAAGATTCTAAACTCTTCAAATGATTCACTTTTATTAGCCAAGAATTTAACCAAAGTAAATCAAGAATAATCATTAATAATTACAAATCCAAATGATTTATCTCCTAGACTCATTATACTAACAGGTCCTAATAAATTCATATGAAGAATTTTCAGAGGTCTAATGATTGCTACATCTTTAATTGAATGAAATGTTAGCTTAGTTTTCCTTCTTAATTGGTATGCATTATAAAGATGTTCTTTGGAGAATTTTAACTTAGTGATACCTCTAACCAAATCTACCTGAGTGATTTTCCTAATAGTTCTCATATTAGCATGGCATAATAGCCTATGTCATAACCACGACTTATCGATATTTTTTTTTTTTTTTTTTTTTTGTAAAAAACAAATATTACATGATTTATCAATGTAGTTTAAATCAATCATATACATATTGTTGATTCTCATTTCTTCAAAATAGTTTTGTAATTATTTAGATGAAAAAAAATTGATATTAAAACTTTTGTCATAAAGCTGACTAATAATGATTAATAAATTATGTTTTAAACCTTCAACAAATAAATTTTTTTCAGTGAAAAATATGTCAAATTTACCTATAGTACCTACATTACTACCTTTCTGATAGTGCTATCTTCTAATGTAACTTTTCCTCCATCCTAGCCTCCAGCATAATGAATTGATTAAAAAATCTAGTTATAAGTTGTGAGCATCTACTGTCTAGGTACCACATGCTCCATAGGACTCTAGTGAGAGCACAATTCATTATTGTCAGAGTCACCAACAATATCTTTATCTATTACACACAAGTTATTTACCTCCGCTTCAACATTTGTTTCTTAATCTTAGCAACATTATGCTTTAGGACTAGCAAATCAAATATATCCTTTATAGCCTAACATTTTTCCAACAAAATCAACAACATATAATTCCCATGTAGAAAAATCTATAACAAAAATATTTTGGATACAAAATCAATCTCTTCTAAATAGGTAGTTATCTTTAAGAGTGTAATCATTTATTATTTTTGTTAGATTTTAAAAGAAATTATTATGATGAGTTTTAAAATTAGGACACTCATAATTTAACTTATATAATTTATCAAATTGAGTACTAGAAATATATAAGGTGGGAAAAGTGCGACTCAATGATTCATGTAGCGAAGCCCTTTTAGTGGCTCAAGTGAAAGCATCACTTGCTTGAATCGATGCTTTATGTGTTAAATCCATGCATTCCTTGGAGAGAATCATGAGCAGGTCAGCAACCATATTGGCCTCATCTCTCCTCTGCTCCTCCAACACGCGCGCACAACCAACCTAGCTCCAACACGATCTTTCGGTCGCTGATTTTGATTTCATAAAAGAAAATAAATTCTTCATGTCTCGATCAAATCCAACTTTATAACCCACACCTCCACATTCGCTCTAGATCCCAATCCGATTTTGCGATTCCCTACCAGATGAAACAACTACCCCTGCCACTCCGCATGACCATAACCGCTACCACTAAGCTCCTACGACCCCAAACCCTCTCCCGCGTCCATCCGAACTACACACCTATTCTAGCCGCCGCTCAGCTTCCGCGATCCCATGCCTAACTCCGCACTCGAATCAACTAAGCACATACCCTCTTTCCCATATCCTTGTCCTACCGCCCATGGAGAGGTATTCATGTCTATGCTAAAGGATGGTTCAAGTGTCTCTATCAATCAGGAGATGTCAGAGAATACCGATGAAGATGGGGGGAAGGATTTTTTGGTAGTCAACAGATGCTAGAGGAACCACTCATCTTCCACTCCTGCTCCCACTCAACTCCCACGATATCAATTCCGTGATCGACACTTGCCTCACCACTGATTTTGATTCCATATGGCATGACTGAAATTTTTTTGCATAATCCCATCCACGCGACCAACTCCACTCTAACCGAGTTCTATTGCCCATGACTCCCCCACAGCTTCTTTCCACAATCTAACCCATCAACCACTTTTGAACTGGTGACTCTGCCAGTGCTCCACATAATCTCCCAGCAGTAACCAAAAGGTTGAAATCAGCTGAAAGTGAAGAAGAAAAATGCTATGGAATGCAGTACACTCGTCCACCTCATTCTACATAAGTTAATTCTTCCACCGACAGCTATTACATGCTGTTTAATAGCTCTCACCACTACATTCTCATGATGGATGGCATCAAGTGCCATCTCGTGTGGATTAACAACACAAAGAATTGGTATCAGCACTAGGCACATCCAATTACCCAATGCAAGATTTACAACCGGTGGGGAAAAAAATGTGACTTGTATAGATAGCCTCAATGGAAACTTATTGAATTGTATGAAAGGTTTCGAGTTTGGCGGTGTTGGGCCTGATGGGTTTTATATGATGCAAAGGGTAAAGATGCTAGATTTGTCGAATTGGAATTCAGTGCCTTCGAATGATAGCCAATGTAAGGAGGTTGTTCGATGAATTGCTCCTGTAAAGCTTACACCTATGTAACAGGGGTAGTATGCCTAACATGGGGAAATGATATTATTGACATCCACTTGTTCTCTAGTGGTGAGAATGATTTTTTATCTACGACTTGTCGTATTAGAATTTGATGATCATAATAAGGGATTAAAATGATATTTCATTGTGATTATTGAGTTTTCTACAGTTATGCTACTAGTGGGAGGCTCCTCTTTGTTGTGGAAATATAATAGTGGAATGGATGCTTGCAATAGAAGATAGATGAAATGCCAGGGAAGTCTTGTGGATCAGTTGGAGGTTAGTCTACAGGGTAGTGATTGATTTACATGAACAGGGAAGAGGTGAGCATAATGTGTGTATGTTTGCTTTTCAGACTATAGAAGAAGAAACCATGAACTTTTCTTCTTTGAATTTGCTTGGAGGATGAGGATTTGGCCCTGTGTATAAGGGCATACTGCATGATGGGCAAGAGATAGCTGTAAAAAGACATTCTAGTAGTTTTGGTCAAGGCATAGAGGAATTTAAGAACAAGGAAAATGTGATGGATGTGGTAGATTCATATATAAGGAATTCAAGCTTTATATGGGGGGTTTCAAAATGGCATATTGGTCCTATTACCTTTGTGATTGTGTTTAAAGTGTATGGAACTTCTAGCCTTATGGGTATGCATCAAAGACACAGAGTATTTGACCCACGGATTTGGTTGGGATGTCCACCTCTACCTCCTTCCCGATGATGAGCCTCAACAGAGTTGAGCTCTTTTGACGCAAGGGGGGGAATGATGCTGAGCATTTTAGTTTAAAAAAGTTCCTTAGGATATCTTATATAGTTTATTAAGTTTTTTATAGGTTTTTAGAACTTTCTAGATTTCTCTAGTTTTCTACCTAATTATTATATATAATATGATGTAAGATGAGTTGATGAATATTATCTCTTTTTAAAGCTTTAAGCTTTGTGTTTGTCCCTAGATTGTGAATCCTCTCAAACATATCTGATTCTTCTGACGAACCACTACATCACTTTTTTTTTTTTTTTTTCTTGCTTGGAGGTCAACATACATGTATAGGTATAACATCATAGAGGACCACCTCTTAATAAGAAATGAATTTTGATGGGTACTATATATCACTTCTTAATAGGGATAGATATTTTATTAACCCAAGATATAGTATAAGGCTTAGGTTGATCCATGGGGATTAACTTGAGGTGGTACATAGTATATGTTGATATCACATTTATGAAAAACCACTATTTATCACTATCATAAGAGACATTTTCCTATCCTAATAAGAGTATAAATATCATAATATGCCTCTAATCATTACTCACCCTAAGCTTTACAATGATGCATCTAACAATGGTTAATAACTTGTAGTGTTGTAAGAGTTATTTATATAACCATCATCATAATATTTAGCATTTAATTCATCTTTAAGAATAAAACTTTTAGGCTCTCCATTGTAGAATTATGATCTATTTCTTTCTCTTGAATATACACAAAGTTAATCAAACATGTTACTATGATATGGCATTGTCCTTTACACTACAATCATTGAATTTGTACCCTCCTATATTTTATGAGCTAGATTGAGGTAAAATTTCTCATTTGGATATGAGAAGTAGTAAATATGGAGTGTAACTAGATTGTAGGGTAAAACTAGAGGAAATACCAATAGGGGTATTTAATGGTATTAGTCTAGAAACAAATATAAATCACGTTCATAAAATACTAATAATCTTTAAAAATTCTCATATTCTCTCTTGATCCTATAAGCCAACTCTAGGGTATCAATCTCTCTCATGAATAACCCTCTTTGAATATCCTTATGTAAACCACTCATAATCATGAGAATTTAATAATAATATAATTTTCTACTCCACAATACATCAAGTACTCAATGAATTAGATAATGTACATGGCCACAAATTTTCCTTCTTCGGTCAGCCTCTACTAGATGCCCATGATATGGTATTGACACAGACTTTTCCTTTTCTATAAGCAAGCTTCAATTTTGTCAATTCTAAGGATATTTCCATCATCATCATCATCATCATCTATAAGGATATGCTCATAGGATAGTGAGTGAGGTTCTTAATTATCATCTTGACCTTGATGAATTTTTAGGTTCATACTCATATGCATTAGAAATGTGGATTATCCCTTCTACATTAGTTAATCAACCATCTATGGCTTCAAACCTAGTCAGAATAGCCTCATGAGTCTTTTGGAATTGCCCTATATTGATTATGTGTAGAATGTGCTTAGTAATCCCTACCTAAGCATTTGGTCATTAATAATTAGATCTTCAATTTTTTTTTTAAATCTCACTTTTTCTCTGTCTAGCTCCTCAATAGTAATGCATTGATACCAGTAGATAGAAAATTTGAATAACCAAATAAAATATTAAAATTAATATTAAATCCTTACATGCCAAACATAATAGTAATACTCAATTGCATTTTGAATTAACCAAAGAATCTTTGGTTGTTTTGAACCAATCCAAAGACAAAGGGCTTAGTCGCATTATGGATCAAGTTGAAATATTTTACTTTCGAATTGAGCGAAAGAAATAAGCTTTTCATGTTCCCAAGACAATTACTATTCATTGTGTGGCCAAAATAAAGTTCTCAATAAAGAAAGAAACATGAAAAACTATGAATGCTAAGGAAGCTATAATATTAATATAGTATGCAAATGCCTAGACCAGATGATACTCTAATTCTAATTGATGCAAGGTATGCCTTATATAGAGGGTGGCAACCCAATATCTTGTATTAAAAAATTAAAAGAAAATGAAAAAAAATGAATACCTAGTGTGATAATAAAGTTCTTTATGAAAAATACAAAACTATTTAAATATCCTTCCTAAAAAATATTATAATTACTTGTAAAGATGCATTTTAATATATCCAAACCCATGAACATGATATTTGTATTTTATTTTCTTAACTTTTCGATAAGTCTAACATAAAAAAAGTATAGTATTGAGCTAATAACTATTGAAGTGGTGTAAATCATAGCTTTTCAATAAATCCAAGATCAACAAAAACATAGTACTTAACTAATAACTATTGATGTGGTGTAAAAGAGTTTGGACTTAAAAAAATTATTGAATAGAGATTGGAGAAGCTAAAGCTGCTAATTATATCATGATGATGAAATACAAAAAATGAATATCATCTAAAACTTTAGTACAAGGCACCTCTCATATAAGATAGGATTTAAATGAGCATGAATGTTGGTACAAACCATGTTAATCCAACTAAAAATCTGTTATCTTTAAGGTGTTTGCACCAAAGTAATATTACTAATAATATAGAGTTTGGACAACACTATAAAACACATGATTATATATGGGGTAACACTAGGGTGTGTCATTTAACTTCTTGCCAAAGAAAGTAATTGAATATCCCTCCTATTTAAGGACTTTTTTTATATCAACTCCATAAAAATCACATGATACCTCACACATTATTAAATATTTGTAACTTTAACTCATGTGAATATATTAAAAGCTCCTCAACCTTAGAGAATGCATCATTTATTATTTTTGTATGATAAAATTATCCTTTATTAAAATGGTGGGTTATTGGAGCCAAAATAGTGTTGAAACTATGAATAAACCTCTAATAGATGGTGGCTAACTCATTAAAACTGCAAGCATAATATATTATAGTTATGGCAAAACATATAAATGACCCTAACTATCTCAGAATTTGTAGAGATGCTATAACAATAAATGATTAATCACAAGAAAATCATTGAAGTGGTTATAAATAAGAACTTCTTTAAATAAATATATATTTTTTCCTAGTGAAGCACCTCCAAAATCTTTCACAGGTTGATGTGCATAATCGCATTGAGTCTGACAAAAAAAATAGAATATAATCGAATTATATGATTAGTCCAAACAAAGATAAACTTGGGGAATTGGATAAGCTGCATATCATTATCAACTATTCATCTAGGCCATTTTTATCTTGAAGGTCAGTTTTCATTTATCTCTTTCTCGCTTGTAAATCTAATAGTATCTGAAACTACAATATAGCTTAGAGATAATCATTACACAAGCCATGATATCTAGCATTTTATTAAGTCGAGGTATATGAAACAAATGTTTTTTTAATAATGATTTTATTATAGACATGAGCATCTATGTGTCATACTAGATAACATCCTTCTTAGGGGTATGAAAATCAATGACTATGCATATAAATAAACTCTCTCAAATAAAACTTGTAAATGATAATTCACTGACCTATCATTTGAGCTTTGCATCCTCATATGAGCTCTTATTATAATGAGGTAGATTAGTGAAAAAGGGATATTGAATCAACACTATGATATATTAGATATGAAGGGGAAGCTCACATAGGAGTTCTCAAGCCAATATTTTGAAACTCATATAGAAGTCTCTTTTTCTTAAATGGGAGGGATTCAATAGTGAGTTAGCTTATGATAGTCAAGACTACTAGGTACATATGATATTACCACCAAATTCATGTTGACTAAGAATATGAAGTGATTTATATTTTGTTAGGTAAAGGAATATCAAAGCTATTACAATTCGGACCAACCTCTTTAGGTTTACTAGAATTATTAGTCTATTCCCCTAACTAAATAGCAATTAAGAGATGGATATAAATGTTATTGATATGAGTTACCTTATATGCTTATGCGTGAGGCTCGAGGGTGAGATTTTTTTAAAAAAAATAAAATATAAATAATAATATTCATACAACTACCACTGTCAATAATCAATTTATAAGACTTGTGAGCACTCTTAACATAATTATGAAATGTTAATTTGCACCTTTAGTTAGTATTAGCTCATGGGGTGGCCACTATATAATGCATTATAATAATATAAGGCCTATGTAGTGCTTCTTTAGCATTGTTAGCATCCTTATAAAAATCCATCAAAACTTGTTCATTCATATTCTTATTAAGGTAATCCACACCCTCAAACTCTATGTATAGACTTTATTAAGAGGAAAATCTTATATTGTGGGCAGTCTTGTTGCATGTTAAGTAACTAAGGATGGAATTTATGAAGCTACAGTTTTAGGTTAAGTAATAGTTTAATAGTTTATATTAATAAAGTCTACTTAAAAGTTTGTTGCTCTTGCATACAATCAAAATAATAGTTTATATTAACAAAATAATAAAGAAACAGTTTTAGGTTAAGTAGAAAATCAAAGTAGGTGGGATATACACTACTTTGATACACACAGGATCTTGATATACATGTTGTGAATTAACATAACATTGATCTATATTCCATACTATATAATGGATCTCTATAGTGTTGAGTGCAACACTTACGATGAGCTCATACAGCATAGTCAACATCTCTTCCTTGTTTTCATCCAACTGTATAGGGAGGATGAAGGATATATTACCCTTCCATGTAAATCGCTAAAGTTTTTCATAGGATATGGGCGAGAAGGAGGGGTGTCAATTCGGGTCAACGGGTCGAGTTGAATCGAGCATAAACAGGTTGACCTGAACCTGACCCGTTTAGCTAAACGGGTCATTATTTTTAACCCGGACCCGACCCACACATGTTATCGGGTTGACCCGACCCGACTCGATAACCCGTGAAAGCAGTTGCCGGACGTGTAGCAGTGTCAGGCCTATAAAACGTGGACGTTGGCGCTGGGCGACTTGGCGAGGTCGACTGCTCGAGGTGGAGTGACCTGCGTGGTTGTCTTGGGTCAAACCGACGAACCCTAGTGCGATCGAGGTCTAGCGAAGGAGCAATCTTCCGGTCTGCGACTGAGAGGATGCATGGCCGCGACAATGTGGCTTGGCGACTGGCAAGGCGGAGCAGCGGAGCGACGGAGACACGGAGTCGTCATTACGTGATGACAACTACGTGAGTAACACAACGTTGCTTCTGCTAGACGCGACGGCATGCGTCACCTAACGAACTCGAAAGTGGCACAAAGCTGTCATGACGGGACAGATCAAACTTTTGGGTCAATCAGGTTGACCTGTGAGGTCGACCTGTGGGTTGTCGGGTTGACCCGAACCCAACCCGATTTTCAAACGAGTCAAAAATTTGAACCTGAAACCAACCCGTTTCGCAAACGGGTTGACATGAACCTGGATTTTTTCTGGTCGGGTTTTGGTTTGTGTCAAAAATTGACACCCCTAGCAAGAAGGATGCTAGCAAGATTTGGTAAGGGGGTTTGGAGGGTGAGGATGAGGAAGTGGAATGAGATAAATGGGATGTCTTTCACCTTCCTCAAGTTGGTGCTTAAGAATTATATTTAGCTTTAATTGGTGGTGTTGCCTCACCATAATATGTCCTAATGTCATGAATCTTTTTTAAAATTCATTATAAATTTGTTAATGCATAATGACATGTTTTCCTATTTTATTAAATGAAAAAGCACAAGGATCATCATATCTTTGTTTTAAAATTTGCTCTTGGTACCCATCTAGGTACCTATGCTCACTACATTTTTTTACTATATATATATATATATATATATATAGTATTTATTATTTTCTTTTGAGTTTTGACATTTTTTGAGGGTCCAAATAGTCAAATTCATGAAAATGTTCTTCTAGAAAGTTATACACATTAGTTAATTCACACAATAATTTAAACGCTCGTTAAGAAATAAGCGCACATGACAACTACACTAGAATTCTTTTCCTGCTAGGACATTCAACTTACACATAATTTACAATTATAAGATCAGAACTTTTCATTCTACAAAATATTATTAGAGATATTCGTAATATCAAAAAATAAAAAAACACACAACAAAATTTGATCTATGATAAGATAGCTATGATTCAGCATCCAAAAATTTCCAAAAAACATGTATTAGATATATGAATTTTGAATGTATTTGATAATTTTAATAGATAAATCATATGTGAAACCAGACTACCACAAATATAAGACTTGTATGCCTTCCAACCTTCCAATTATTCTAAGAAAAACAATTTATTAAATTCATTATTTAATTAAATATTAATTTCAAACTCCATTAAATATTCTCAAAAATCTTAAAAAATTTATTTGCACCCTCAACATAAATAAAAATAAAATAATATTTTTCTATAACAAAATTACTATTTAGAAGCAACTAATCAAGACTTATTTATCATCACTGCCAAGCGCACAAATGATTAAACAAGTAAATAAAGCATGCATTCCAGTTAGTGATAGTCAACACAAACACAGCTAGTGAGATGAAGTACTACTAAGCATAACAATAATAAAGCTTTTGTCGAAACATAGTAAAGAGAAGTGAGCAAATAGGTTGATTTAAGCATAAAGAAGCAATTGTTATTTCTTCCCACCGCTCTTCTTGAGCCCAGCCCCTCCAAAAGTACCCTTCTGGGAAGCCTTGGCCTTCAAGTCCTTCAGTGCCTGTATCAAAAAACAAAGAAGAATATTCAATCTTTTAGAACTCGAGTTATTTGAATTATCAAAAGGTTCATATAAAAATATACCTTCTCCTCATCTTTCTTCTTCTGGAGATGAGCAAGGTCGTCCTGAAAGACATGGAGGGCAAGTTAACAGTAAGGTCACTGAAACTGCCCCAAATACAAAGTAAAGAAATCATGGAAAGTAGTTTTATCCAGAGAGTTGGAATAAGACTATCCTGCGGTAATTTACAACTCCTTTTTGACACTTCTGGCTATAGATGATTGGAAGCAAGTTTGCATCTTGAAATTTAGGCTTCATTTGGGATAATTTTTTTATTGCTTTCTACATAAGCTTTTTGGTATAAAAATTTATTAAATACAGTGAAAAAATAGTGGTCAAAAGCTGTCCCATAAAAAATCTTAGGCTTTGTTTGGGACGGCTTACTTTCTGCTTCTCAAAGCACCTTTTTAGTACAAAATTAAACATTTTTATACTATAAAACTGTTTTAAGAAGCAGAAAAAAAACTATCACAAACGAAACCTTAGACTTCATTTGGGATGGCTTTCTTTATGCTTCTTAAAGCAGCTTTTTAGTACAAAAATTTTGAAGGCTTCTTTAAGAAGCAATAAGATAGCCATCCCAAATGAAACCTTGGTCTAAAAAAAAAAAGAAATGAGTTTGATTCTTAGATCTTTCAAAATCTCTTCCAATATTAGTGTTAGTTTCTAGAATAAACTACAATCACGAGAGCGTGTATCTTACTTGCAAACAGTTTAAAGGGAATTAAAAACAGTATGAATGTTATAGAGAGAAATAAGAGTACTACCTTGATACGTGAACAATTATAAAATAATATTATGTAAGCCAAATTAAAGCAATAACTTCTGATGATTTGAATAGTTGTTAGCTATTAAGAAAAGAAAAAATAAGATATATAAAATGCCTCGAAGGAAAACAAATGAGATAAAAAGATCTTGTTTAACTTAGATGTATTAAAAGTGAAGAGTGCAAAGCTCGAGCTAAAACTAAGCTATAAAAGAAAATTATTAATTTCAAGAAATCATTATATGAGTTTTCATAAAAAAATAAAAAATAAAAAAGAATTAAGCCATGGGTTGGATAATTAAAAGAATATGCATAAGCATATAAAGCTATAGTTCAAGAGAGAAGTCATTGGAGATTCAAATAGTTATAGGAAGCATTCTAGTAGTTTGATTAAGAAACTTATTTAATGGTAATCATAGGAGTATATCCTATAGCACACCAAAATGAGATATTTGAGTAGGAGAGTATCTCCTATTGTTCAGCACAATCTCTGAAGAATATGACTAAAAATAAAGCTATACTACACAAAACATAATTGAGATTCACAGAGTAAATAGAAAATATTCAAGTAGCTTGTTAAAAAAATTTCGTTAATGGCAGGCATAGAAAACCATCTGCAGTAGCTCTCTGAATTGGCATCCTCTTAGTTATTAGGAATTCATTAAATGGTTTTGTTAATCAATCTATCCAAATATCTGCTATAATTTTATTTCAATTGCATCTCTCTAAATTACTCCGTTATGTTTATGCATATTCTTCAAGTTAATCATACAAAGGGAGGAAGGAAAATGGAAAAACCATGTTAGAACTCGCACAAAAAAAAAATAGCATCAGAAGTTAGAAAAGTAGGATTAGGCACGAGAGGAAGTTACCCCCTGTCAATACAGTTATATATGGTTCACACCGATGCTCAAGTTGCAACCAAAGCTAATGCTTAAATTTCATTATCCTACAATTATCACAATCTCGAACATTTTTGTTCTTAAAGAATGAGATTTCAGTGAAATTTAAAATATGGGAGAAACTTTTGGAACTAAAAAGGCTTAATATTACTAGAACAAATATTGAATACATTATATGAGATTTTCACAGATGTAATATTGATAATATTAGACAATATTAGTTGGAAAATCAAGAAGAATTCATGTGTGATTTGTATTTTGGATCTTTCATATGAAATAGTGAAGATGTGAGAATATAACTAGTAAAATTTAATGTTGATGGTTAAGGTTGAGTTCACATAGAATTACGATTAGTTCAGTGATGCTTTATAAATATGGGTGTTGAGAAAACACTGACAGCAATGTTATAAGGAAAAAAAAAGCAAATTTTAAGATAGTTGCATGATGAGTATGAAAGATAAAATGAGATATGATTATAGATGTAAAACCCGAAAATGTCAAACCGTAGTGTCGCGACGTGTTGCGACGCACCAATGCGAAAATAGGCGAATTTACAAAGTTGTCGGAATTCGATGAAATATTTTTTTTTAAATTCTACACAAAATTTCGAGCGATTTAATATTAAGGACTTAGAGCTAATTTTGGTTAGATTTGAAATTAAAAAATCGGCGAAGTCTACTTAAAGATGAATGACTAAATAACCCTTTCTGATTCTTAAGAGACTTTTTGCATGTGAGGGCACATGCATCATTTCCCTTAC
Organism: Dendrobium catenatum; assembly: GCF_001605985.2. Classification (NCBI taxonomy): domain Eukaryota; kingdom Viridiplantae; phylum Streptophyta; class Magnoliopsida; order Asparagales; family Orchidaceae; genus Dendrobium; species Dendrobium catenatum. Next base: position 103,994 of record NW_021319487.1, read on the forward strand.
CCCACTGCCCAAATAAGCTCAAAGGGACTGAAAACTTTCGGTCCCTTCATTCTTTTGCTCGGCCGAAAGAAGGAGAGGGAGAGGGCGGCGGGAGCAAGATTGGGGCAGGCGGCAACTGCGTTTTTCCGGCGAAAGTTTTGGGAGGGAATTGAAGGAGGAAACCTAAGGAAGAAGAAGGCGAGTTCCTAAATAAATAAAAAAATCTCTTCGTTCACTTTTTTTTCAAATCTCTTCGTTTCACTTAGATTTTTATGTTGAAAATTCTAGGGTTTCTTCAAAACTAAGAATTTTTCAATCATATTGATAGGGAAAACTTGGAGAAGGATTTTAACCATGAAAATTTAATTTTTTCCAAAAAAATTTAGGTTTCTAAAAATTATGGTTTTCTCCAATTTCAATTTTCTTTCAAATTGCTTTCAAAAAAATGGTTTCTATCAATATTAGAAATATTCTTATAGGTTTAAACTAAAATTTCATGAAAAATTTTTACGCTTTAAAATTTGAATTTTTTTTTTATTTTTATTCTGAAATTTGATTTCTTTGAAAAGATGTTCACAAATTGTATTCCTAGTGACCTCAGGAATAGTCTAATGAGATAAAATCAAAGTTTTGTATAAAAACTATATTTTTTCTAATTTTGAATTAAAGAAATTCAAATATTAAATTAAATTAAAATAAAGTCTAGCTAGGTTAAGGGGATGTCTTTGCATGTTCATGGAAAAATAATAATGAATTTTGGGTTTCCAATTTTGGTGTTTTTTTACGGAAAATTAAAATACATTAGAATCCTATAAAAATTGAGAATCAAATGAAGGGAGTGCATTATTGAATATAAACCTTTTGAGATAATGATAGTCTTTTCTCTTAGGTTTTGAAAAGGCAAGTGATAAGGAAAGATCGTCGCAAGGTTACACGATGATTTACATGCATTCTGATATTTGTTTGCTTGTTTTGAGGTAGATACATTTAACTCTTTCAAGTTCAATATATATTTTTATTCTTTTAAAAGTTAACATTGTAATATGTTTTAGCATTAGAATAGCATGTTAATTATTTTATTCTAAATAAAAATAATACATTGGTATGTTTAGAATAATTATTGACTTATTTAGTGTATTTAGAAAGTTTCATATTTTAACTCAAAAAGAATGTTAATGTAGCCTTGCATAAAAATATAATAGTTAGAAGCATATAATTGATATGTATGTTAATCACCTATTTTAAGATAGTTATTGCATGTTGAATTGTGCATATTGAGGCGGAGTACCAATATGATGTATTGATACAATATGACTCTTCAGAACAATATGGCAATTCGGGGCAATATAATAAAAAAAATGATATGGACAATATGTATGGGTAATTGATCAGTACAATTTCAATACTCTAGTATGAGTGTATAAAAAACGAATAAAATAAATATATATGTATATTGAAAATATAGATAAGTTGAAAGGCATAAAATGAAAGAAGTATTAAACATATGAAATGTAAAATGATTATAGGAAGTCATATAGATATAAGTGCACAGGCTACCTTTGCATGACACTGTATTATTTAATTCTTTAGTTACATGTTTAGTATCATATTGAAGCATGTATATTGATCTTCATTACATTGCAATTGCAATTAGTAGAGTTACTTGATACATGATGAGCATTAGCTCACTCTGTAGTTTTGAGTTATTTTCAAAAAAAAAAACCCGCAATCAATAATGACTAACAGACAGTCATTCACCTACTGTCGTAGGGAGACGCATCTTTTTGTTATTTTGATGTTTTGTAATAGATGAACATAAGATGGCATGTGTTAGAGGGGCATTTATTTTTGTAATAAATTTTTATATACATATTTATAAATGAAAGAAAATATTTTTTGGAAATGGGTGACTATTCTTAATTCAATTTTGGATAATTACACTATCATGTTCCATTGAAATGTTTCAAATTTTTCGTCCGACATCCATTCCCACCTCATTCGCATGAGCTTACAGGGTCGGGTCCTGACAAAAGTTGTATCAAAGCGAAATTTAAAATTCTGATCAATTGAAAGAGCTATTAAGATGATATTATAAATCATATAATATAGAAGATGCATGTTTCGTGAAACTATTAAATTGTTGTATTGTTTAATTTTCTTAGGGCTATGAATCCTAATCGAGATGTCATTGATGGCTATACTAAGTAGAATAGGAGGGAGGTTCCAATTGTCTCAGCAGTAGCACAACCTCTGAGTGGTGGCAATAGTACTATCATAGACACATTCACCCAAATGATGGTGGATGTGACGCAGTTGACTCAGCACTCTTAGTATCAGTTACAGACTTATAGTCTAGCTCTAGGGGCGAATCATCTGTAGACAAGCATTTGAAGCTCTTTCAAGACATGCAACCGCCTCTTTTTGCAGGAGCAGGAGAGCCAGTTGACGCTGAAAATTGGCTCATGAGGATCAAGAAGATTTTGGATGGTATGCACTATATATCTAACTGATCGGAGGGTGACTCTAGCTACCTTTGCCTTGGATGGAGAGGTTGAAAGGTGGTGGAGAGGACAACTTTTGAAAAAGATTCATGGCAGGACAACATCTCAGGTCTTATGGGAGGAGTTTGTTAGGGTCTTCAGAGATTGGTTTGTACATCTTTCTACGTTGAGGCAGATGCAGGATCGATTAATCCTAGTTCAGGAAGATCGCACAATTATGCAGTATGAAGTTGAGTTCACCATGTTATCACGTTATGCAGCTCAGTTCATCCCTAGTGCTGAAGAGAAGTGCCACGGATTTTTATCAGGGATTCGAGATATGATTGGCTAGCCGTTAATTCTATTGTGTCTTGATGATTATTCCGTTTTGGTTGAGAGGGCAAGAAGGATAGAGATTGATCATCATGCTACGTAGAAGCGTTGAGACTTTCATCAAAAGAATAAATATTTCAAGAAGTTCAGGAGTTTCCAGACAAACTCAGGAGGCTCTAGTCTGAAAAAGGCTAAGATAAATAACAACAAGAGTTCATCCAGTGTAAGATCTTGTGAGAAGTGTGGCAAAATACATAGAGGCGAGTGTCTTTATGTCACCAATGTCTGCTTTTGGTGTCACCAGCCAGGAAACATGGCTAGGAACTGCCCGAGAGGTCCAATGGATGTGAAATCCAGTATTCCTCCACGTCAGCAGAGTACTGGTATACAGCTAATTGTTGACAGGCCTAAAGCATAGAAGTCTTCAGCATCAGCACCCAGTCATCCTACTATACAATCAATTATTCAATCTCGGGTTTATGCCATCACACAATAAGAGGCTAGAGAATCTCCTGATGTGATCGCGGGTATCATTTATGTTCAAAGTCTACCCATTAGAGTTCTTTTTTATACTGGAGCAATACATTCATTTATTAATCATGAGTTTGTCAAGAAACATGCATTTAATATTCATAGTATGCCCATTACACTGTCAATTATGTTTCCTGATTGGTCCAGTGTGATTGCCACAAGTATGTTTTCAACACTACTTTCTATTTACGAGAGGTAGTTCAATGTTGATTTGATTGTATTACCATTTTTGGAATTCGATGTGATCCTAGGAATGGATTGGATGTCTAGCCAGTTCATCTCCATCACTACTTTATTATTGTAATCTATAGAGAGTGCTAAATCTAACTGCATCACAGTCGCCATCATTTGGGTGAATGTGTCTATGGTAGCGTTGTTGCCACCATTCGGAGGTTGTGCCACTGTTGGGACAACCGAAACCTCTCTCATATCCTTCTCAGTGTTGTCATAAGTGGCATCATGATCAGAATCCATGGCCCTAAGATAATTAAAAAATACAACAATTCAATAGTTTCATGAAACATGTATCATATATATTCTATGAATTATAATATCATCATAATGGTTCTTTCTATTGATCATAATCTTAAATTTCACTATGATACCACTCTTGTCAAGGCCCGGCTCGATAAACTTGTGTGAACGAGACAAGAACGGATGTCGGACCAAAAATTTGAAATATTTCAATGTAACATCATAGAATAATTATCTAAAATTTAATTAAGAAGAGTCACTCATTTTCAAAACTTCTAACTAATTTTCAATGTGTTTATCCCAACTTTATTTCACAAACATGTTGTAAATTTTTTGGATTCTTCCTCTTTCAATCTCTTTGTGAATCCATTTCTAATCTTCAACCAGATAATTATATATGGCTTGTTCTCATGAAAAGTGAAAATTTTCCCCCTTATATAGGCTTGTTTCCAAGGCTAGTATAAATTATGAGAATTTGTGCCCTACTAATAATGAATTAATATATTGCTTATTTGAAGGACATGCCTATTTGTAATATCTCATGGATTACTTTGCATAAAGCACAAAATATATCCTAATTGATTAGATGAATATAAAAAAACTTAATTCATTGGATTAGAATTTTTCCAAGTAGAGCAAATTGATGTCGGATTGTTTCTAAGGTTGCCTTTTCAGGATTGTAGTAATAGCCTATGGGAGATTTAATTTCTAGACATTGTTTTGAAGACAATTCCATTTCTTCAAATATCTTTATTCAACATGGATGACATGACTATTCATGTGGCTTCTTTGGTCGATTGTTATTTAGCATATAAAGATTATGTTTTTTCTCACGTTTAAGTACAACTTTCCATGTGTTGGGTTTAGGTTACAAAATTTTTTCACCAATCACGAAGTTCCAAGCTTTGAGATGGTCTTAATCAACTAACTTCACAAATCGTGGATTTTTTATTTGAATTTTAGGGTACTAATCAAAACAAGATTTGATTATATGCTAATCGTATCTACTAACATAGAGATGAAGAATTAATAAATTGAAATTTTGAGGCACGTTAAAATTTAACTTTTTGGCTTCAATAAAATTTCACTTTTCATGTTAAAACCTGGGAGTATAAGTTGAATGTTTAATTCTTTCTAGTGTTATGGAAGTGCAACTGCCTGATTCTAATAAGTCATCTCCTACGATGCACAGAAACAAACACAGTGATATAGACACGACGTGACACGGGCACATTATACATTAATTATTAAAAATATATGATAAAGATACATATTAGACATGGCCTTAAGAAAATGAAGAATTAGAAAAGCAACCGAGCAATAGGTCTTGATCAAGCAAGATCAAGATAGATATAAAACGGAATTTAGCCTCAGCCTCGACCAGTGCCACACCGGTTTAGAATTCGAGTTAAGGCTCCCCTCCCTTTTTGGTCAAAATAAAATAAGAAGTAGGACCAAACCAAACCTCTCATTCAGGCATTTAGATAGAGAATGCTTTCCGGACCTTCTCCACCTCCCTTTTACTTTTTCTTGAACCAAATTGGGGCTATGAATGAAAGAGGTCCCTACCCTCATGCCTAGCCCCAAATACCTGTCAATTTGAAATACAAGGCTTTCAGATGTGCTACTTCGGGGGAGAAGGCACAAGGAAGACCTCAATCTCCTTATCAAGCATGCACTTGTCCCTTCTCCAGCTACAAACAAGCCACTTGGCAATGGTGCCTCACAAGGCTAAAAGAGGTTTACATCGCTCGTGACCTAACAACGCATTTTCTCAAGTAATGGGGATACTCTAAGCATTCCATTAGTTAAGTATCAACATTCCAACAAAAAGACTTGTATGCATCAAGAAGAAGAAGAGTACGTGTGCTAGCGCGCCCCAAGACGTCACTTTTTTGCTTACTGGCCAAGGAAAGGAAGAGAGAGACCTTCGAGTTGGAATCCTTGGACGGGCAGCGTCTCAGGGCACAGTCAAAACTGGAGATCTACTAGTCACACATGGCTCGAGCTAATTTTTATAACTTATTGTATATAAATTGAATAAATAGAACATTAAAAATAATTGAGAAATCAAAATTCATTTAATTAAGATTTGTGCTTAAAATGATTAATATTAGAAAGTCGAGAGTCACGCATCAATGTCGTGTAGCAGGTATAGAGAGGGGAGACGATAATGCCATTGAGAGTCGAACATTAATATTGTGCAATGGGCATCAAGCGTCGATGTAAAGCAGTGTCGATCATCGATGTTAAGATGATTTTAGACAAAAATGAGATGCTGAGAAGGTGTGGGGACATGATTGTGGGTGTAGAAATTTCTAGCATCAAACATCAATGTCAAGACAGTGTGTAGACTTTGATCTCATGACATTGATGTTGAGATGGTTATGAAACATTGAAGTTGTGATGGCATTGAACTTCACTATTGAGATGATATCAATTATTGCTGTGAAACCCTAGCCACAAATCGCAAGAAAGAAATGAAAATGAGATTGTTCGAAGAATGAGATATTGAGTGGGAGTGATTGATCTAGATTTGTGGAGAGGAAATAAGAAATTTAATTTTTATTTTTTAAAAAAATTGAAATATGAGAAATTATATTTTAAAAAAGTTTCAATAAAATATTTAAGATATCCATATTGGACACACGCGTCGAATTTATTTTTAATATTTTTTAATCAGACACGCCTTTGGCATATCCAACACGCCTTCAGTGTATGTGACACATGTAGGAGGCGTGTCTAGTCTGATACATGTCAGGCACTGCATACCTATTTGAGAAGAAGTGAAAGTGCATCACAATGTTTAAAATTGCGTATTCGGGTATTGAGGCGTTTTTCATTCGTGAGGCGAGGCATAAGCTTCAAGGCGTTTTGAGGCGTAAGCCTCAAAATAAAAAAAAGATTGCGTAAACATAAAATAATAAATTTTTTATATACTAATGAGTGAATAATATAAAACATAAAAAAGCATATGATATGAAGTGAAATCAAAATATCCCAATAATAAGACAACATGAAATATAGTTCAACTCAAAATTCTATCTTTCCTAAATCCCAGTATTCTTTTCATTAACATATAATTCCAATTTTCAAAAACAAATACAATGACATCACATAAGAACTCATAAGTCATCAACACTGTCATCACTAAGTGGTTCTTTATTTGAATCATCATTATGATGAACTGCTCTCTCCCCTTCCTCCTCTCCTATAGAGTCCAATGTCAGGCATTTACTTCAAGATTTATGTAAGTTTTAATACATATAGCGTGAGGCGTAAGCCTCATACTAGTGAGGCGAGGCGGGCCTCATAAAAAAAAACTCGAGGCGTAAGCATCGAGGCGTTTTTTATTGGAATTGCGCAAAAGCGAGCCTCATATTGCGCAAAAGCCAGCCTCATATTGCGCAATTTTAAACCATGGTGCATCATAAGTCATCTCCTTATTATTGACTTATTTAGAGCTCTAGATTTTGATAAAAAAGTGATGCATTTAAAGTCGAATTTGTGGAAATCAAATTTAATTTGCTCATTAATTTTATATGGATACTCCTTGCTAAAAGTATCAAACTATTAAATAGTTCTATTATTATTTCATTTTAGACTGTAGTATTTATTGTTTGCAACAATAAGCTGTTTATTTAATTGATAAGTTGTGATTAATAAATTCTCATTCTCAAAAAAAAATTTTTATGAAATCATATTACATATTAAATTAGTTGTACTAAGAAACTCAACTTAGGGCCATTCTGCATCAAAATGCTTCTAATTAGAATCGAGTACAATTTAATTTAGAACTGAATAGCACCGACAAAATTCTAACACTAAAATAGAACCAAACTGAATTTTAAAACTACAAACGAAACCAAACCCAACCAATGAGTTTGAATCATCCATAATTGATTTCTGATTTTAACAAAACATAAATACTACAAAACAAATGAAATATAATTATTTTCTATTTACTAAGCATTCTGACAATAGATTGAATACCAAAACATAAATAGGAAAAGATGAATAGTAATGGTTGGTTAAAACGTCTTTATGAATAGATTGGAAGGATGACTTACAAACTAGCGAGTACCCTAAACCTATTACTTATTTGCTAAACAATTTTAGTTTGCTTTTTTTTTTTTTTTTTGGTTAGCCAAAAATAAAAGCCTGAATCAAACAATACATACGCAGTTTAACCCAAATCTTAAATCTAGACCAAATCGAACAGAATTATAAGTTATTCTAATTCGATTTGGTTTTTTTGTTTGGCTCAGCCTTTTTTATTTCACCCTTTTTTTACCAATAATTGTCGACAATACAATAAAACTTAAAGGAACTGCAATTCATATAACTCAAGTAAATAGTGTATTATTTAATGGGCCACATCAAATCTTTTTAAGATGAAAAAATCACCTAGAGAAAAAACCTTCAGATATTAAATAGGTTTTTGACATAGCTAATCTAATATCCGGATAAAATTTGAGGTGGTTTCAATATAAACCAGCTGGTTTGGATAAAGAATGGTATTTATACCAATGCAGAGAAAATGCATCGTATTAGTGTATCTACTGAAAACAAATCAGCCCAAAGAAAAGGAGCACGTACGCTCAGGCCCTAGAGAGTTTCTAAAGGCAAGTCAGGTGTTCCATGCAAATGCGTGCTTGAGGAAGCCATTTTGGTTTTTTTTTTTTTTATTTAAATATAATATTCTTCAAAAAGTACTCAATTTTATTATATTTTTAACTTCAATCATTGCTAAAAATTTATATAATTTTTTTATATTAATTTCCATTAAACCTTTATACAATATATACAAAAACATGAGCAGAAATTAAAGGCAAAACTTCTGAAACTGGTAAAACAGTAACGTTTCAAAAGAGTTTCAAATCAAACATAATGAAACCTAGGCCTAAAATCATATCTCAAACTATTACCATTTATTATCAATATAAGATAATAAGACTTTTATTCAACATTTCTTTTGAAAAGTAGGACGCATGATGTGCATCCGGTTAAAAAAATTACAAATTTAACCTTGAAAAGATAAAATTGAAAGCAAAAAAGACAGGTGAATACAAACTCTCAATTTCAAAATTAGGTGTGGGTTTTCAAATTAGAAAATACTATATTTATATGGGGCGGATGAAGGAAACTACCAAATACTCTCTTCCTAATTTTTTCCACCTCTATGTATATGGCCATCTAACTTTTAATAAGACATCCAAAAGAATATTCCCTTAATTTAAGATATGATTATCTGTGATTTGAATGGACATAGGAACCAAGGATAAGAATTCTTAAATTAGTGTATTTAGTAGGAATTGTCAATAAACATGGATTGACTCCAACCGAATGGCATGATGGATGCTTTTGAAAAGCTTTTTGTCAAGTTGATATCATCAATACAACATGAATGAAATGAGATTCAATCTAGAGTGATGATGAAAATTAATAAGCACTTCTTGTTAATCTACCTCTTGATATGTCCACAAAGGAATCTATACTTCATGCAGTAGTTCACATGAACATGAATATGACACAAAAAGGACCATACAGTAAACACCAGGGTGGGCCATAAAATTAGTACCAAAGGAGATGACCACATACCTAGGAGGTCAAATATGATGAGACATGTTTAATGGATTTTAATGGGATAACTTGTTTTTTTGAAAATACTTCAAAGAAAAATAGAAAATATATTTGCACTAATTATTATATGCAGGTACAATTTAATATTTAAGAAGTACATCAACTTCAACTTTCAAAATTGATCAACCTATGATCATCTAAAATATGACATCCACATTAAAGGTTGGGCATCATGTAGGAGTTGGTCAAAGCAATCATTCAAATGAGTTTTGTCAGCAAAAAGGATCATAAGATGAGATGGCCACATGGACAAGCTATTTAGCATGGATAAAAATATGTTATAGTTCTATGTAATTAAGATCAACACTATTGGCCAAGTGTTGAACTTTTTTTGTTATCATTGTTCTATGATTGATTGTATTTGTCAAAGAAAATGGCATAAAAGGGAGACAAGTGATTCAAGAGTACTTAAAAAAATAGTAAGTTTGATCTAGGCAGGATAAATTTATAGCTTAAAACTGATGAGACAAATTCTGAAATTACAACTTGAAAGGTAGGAGCGGACAGCAAAATTAGAATAGGAAAGAGATTTATGAAGAACCAATCAAGAAAACTATACAATATTTTCTCCATAATTTTCCTCAACTATTTCTACATGGCTAATCACCCTTCAAGGAGAGATCCAAGAGAATATTTCCTTGATTTATGCAATTGTTAAAAAAAAATTAAATTAGTGCATTTAGTAAGAATTGTGGATAAATATGGATGAGTCCTATTTTTTAACAAATATGAGGCCTTAGGATGTAACAATTAAGCATGAAGAAATTGAATTTTTTTTCTTCTCAATATTTCTCTTTCTCACTCCAATTCTCAATCAAGAGGCTTATCCAAGTCTCTCTCTCCTCAATGCAGCATCTAAGGACTGACCAAGCCTCATGGGCACAATTTTCAATAGAAACTTATCATCTCTATTCCTCTCTAGATCATCCCTCAATTACTCAATAGAAACCTTATCTCCTAGTCCTAGATAATTCCTGCAAATTTCATAAGCTTTTTGCACCCTAATCTATAATCGCAAGAAAAAGCATAGCTATCCAGATTACCAATTGTCTTCTTGTGCATGCACAAGAGATCACAAGGAACCGTACCAACTTGGCAGAAATTATGAAGCTTAAATTTAATCCAACACAGAATTTCAGTGTAAAATAGTAATTACAAAAGAGGTGGCTCTAAATTAACTAACCTAGTATGGAGTAGACAAAGAAAATTAACCACTAAAAGCATAAGCATAGGAGATATGTTCAACACAAGCCAGTAAACACTATGCTGGTGATATTGGTCATCTAAAAGCTCTTAAAATCCAAATCGGTATCAATCACCTTAAAACCTCATTTATGAGGATCATAACCAATAAAACCAAATATGCTCCAGTTCTAGTGGCATTTGCATATATGATATCCTTTCAAAGTCATAATTAGCTTCCTTTTTATGATCTACGCCAACTCCTGATCTATCTCACCTTTCAACTGGACTTTTTTAACATGTTTATATCCTCCTTTCGATTAAAATGCTTCCAAACAAAGAATAATGGACAACTCATACAGGCACGCGGAAAAGATGAGCAAATTTTAGGGGTCTTCCAAAATAATCAATGTTTTACATGACAAGAGACAATATCAAAACAAAGAAAAAGAAAAGATTTCAGAATAACTCAGTTAACCTACTATCTTTACCTCGTCGTATTCCTTCTTATCAGCTTTGGGTTGCTTGAGTGGTTTCGCCTTCCCACCTGAAGGAAAGAAAGAAATCCTAGAAGAAGAGGTACTTTGATATGATAATTTGTCAGGATTTGAAGATCGATCGAAAACCTCACCTTGCTTGGACGACATGGCTGCACGAAAAAGCGCTAGAATCGAACAGGAGAAAACCCTTGGTCCTTCTTTAGATGTTCAAAGCCTTTTAAGAGATCGCGTAAAAGTTTTTGGGTATTTTGGTTGTAAATTTTAAATTTATATAGCTCTTATCTGCGTTCTAGGAAATTTACAGACATACCATAAAAAAATTTTAAACTTCAATATTTATTTATATATATTATTATTTTTTATGTGATTAAAAAATTAAAATATTATTCAAATAAATGTCAAATTTTAAGTATTACTTATATAAATTAAAAAAAAATTATGATACGTAAGTAAATCTTCCTAAACTTATATGTATAAATATTTGTGTTCTTCTAAATATAATTTAAATTTGAAGAAAATATTCTTGCTGTTAAAATATAATTCAAATTTTCTAAAGAATACATTCAAATAAAAGTGGCGATATATTCTTCACCATGATCCCTTCTAACTCTTCTTTATTGTGATATTTTTATTAACCTTTCGCTCAAGGTTAATATTGAAATATTTTTCGTTATTTAAATTAGAATGCATTTATTGTCGATAGCCATAGGTTAAAATATATGAAGGAGATGGAAGCAAAATTATATATTTAAAAAGAAATAATGTTTGAACCTTATTCAAACTAATTCATACATCTATTTTGAACATAGGGTTCGACCGTTATAAGAAAAATTAAATTCAAATTGGCTTTAAAGAGATTTGAATAATATGAGGTTTCAATCTTATTTCAATCTTGCACGAACTTTGTTTAAATATTCTTCCCTTTTTTTTTTCTTTGACCATTTTCCTTGAGCAAAAGCTCAAACAAGGTTCGAACACTATTAGAAGTTAAAATCTTGTTCGAATGAGATTCTAACTTTACTTTTTTCTCATTATCTTATAATGAATTTATTCATTTATATTGCTCTGTTATGTATACAGATGTCCGAACTAATTATTCTTAGGCATTTCATTGCTCGTCATAAAATTGGAGGTGATGGAGAAAGTCATCGGACAATTCTAAAATTTTGTTTCTTTCCAGAGGATCTACATATCCCCCTTCAACCAGCTTTTTAATGCTCTTTACATGCAATTCTTTAGGACCCTAACTCATCAACTTCTCTTGGGAATGGTTGATAATAAAGAAAATGATAGATACCAGAGCCCTACATGGGATCTTGGTTGGGTACCCACGCTTAGTGCTTGCGGGATTTTCCCACCCACGCCCACCTATGGTGACTTTCGGGATGTCATACTCACCCACACCCACCCACTTTTCACGCTTCTTGAATGCAGTCTACCACAGATTAATGACATTGAGGTTTGTTGCCCTTTTCTCTGACTGCAAACTTTGAAGCCACATATCAAAATTAATTGTGGGTAGGGCGTGGTTCAGTGCTGCGCACTATGTAGTAAGAAATACTGTAATATACTGCATGCCTATGGTGATTAGTAATGTAAATCAGTTTGTTCCCTGATGTTGAGTACCTACCCATGAAGTCATGGGCATACCCATACCCACCCATGCCCATTGGGAATGGGTGGGTATATGGGTGGGTGTGGGTATGGATAACCAATGCAAGGCTCTAATATTAGATACTCCTTTATAATGAGGATGGTTGATAGTAAAGAAAATTATAAATCCTCCATTATATTTAACATTAGAGATAAGAACACAAAATTTGAAACTATTGAAATTTTCTTGAAGATGATTGGTACATTTTGTTAGGAGAATTTTAAGAAGATTCTTGAAAGCAATAAAAAAATTAATAACTGCATAGAAATTTATAATAACTTAGAAATATAAGCTTTGGGAATGCATTAAGAGAAAATAAATATGAAAATTTAATCTATAATTTATTATTTATCATGTTATGCTTAACCATGAGAAGTATAGTATTGTTTTTACTCAAACTCTAGAATTAGTTGAAGATGAAGAAGCTGCCCATCACAAAGGCTTTCATGAAAGAAAATCTTGGAAAATATGAATATGGATATAATCCATATTGATGAAAACATAAAAGAAGAAAAAGAGCGGAAAGAAAGGTCCATCCTAATACATTATCACTAGATATGTTATTTCATTACAACATCATGTGTATAAAGCCATCATAAAATTAGAGAAGACGTGTGAAAGAAAGTCCCCAATATGTTAAATTATAAAAGCAATAAAGTGCTGATAAGCAAAGATATTTTGTTATAACTATCAGCTAAAGATGTAAGGTATATGCATATTATTATATTTAAAAATTAATTCAGGCTAATTATTATTGGAAATTGATAATCAATGTTACATTAAATTGTTTTTGTAGGCTATTATTAGGCTAAACTAGTGTATTGAATCAATAATAATTTATATAGTCTATTATACATATTCCATGTCAACCTCTCTGTTATGGTTATGAAGAATAAAGTGACCATTGCATATTATATTGAAGAGTGGTGATCATATGAAGAAAAAAGTGAGAAAATGAGGTGCATGAAAAACAAATGCATAGATAAGCTCATGCCTTGCTCTATTTAATCCTTGCCTCACTTCAATAAATTGTAGGAGCTTTGAAATTGTTAAGGAGCTAAAGCATAATCAACTCAAATTAGAGAATAATCACCCAAGATTGGAGCTAAAATTGGTTGCTCTGAGTAATTATATCTAGGAATTCATATATAGGGAGGAGAAGGAGAGTAAAAATATTTATTATGGTAGATGGATGACTGGTAAGGAGAAGAGTAGGGAGGACCTTACTGCTAATTCTCGCATTAGAATTGATGCTAAAGATGATGATGTGAAGGACATTGAAAATGTTGACCCATGCCTTTAGATTTTAAGAAAAAATGATCTATGATTTATTTATTTTCAAATAAATGTTAAATAATAAGAAGTATTTAACCAAAGATTTCACACATTCTTTTGATGAGATGCTCAAGCCAATTGATCCATATGTCATTAAACACTCACATATAAAGACAACTCTAAAGAAAGAAGATTGGAGTGTGTAGTTGAAACATAGTATGATTTTACTAGTTTTTTTTTTTTTTTTTTTTTTTTTTTTTTTTTTTTTTTGACCAAAAAAGCAATAGAGCTTATTAACAAAAATTAAAAATCAGAATTACATCCCAATAGCATTCGACTCCTTCTCTAACAAGTGGATAAAGGAAGGAGGGATCTTATCCATATCTACTTCATCCCAAAGAAAAGAATTAAAACAGGCATAGTTAGCACAAAGATCCGCTAACTTATTACTCTCCCTATCAACACAATTAAAGACAACAAAATGAAAAAAATTTAATGAAAGAGAGGTCTGTCAACTCATTTCTGCCTTTCTCCACCATTTCCTTGATGTACTTGATCACATTCTTGTTATCTCCTTCAATGATTAAGCCTTTGTAATCCAACATCTAGTATTTTATCACATGCTTAATTGAAAGAATAGCCTGAAGTTCCAAAGCGATAGAATCCCAATGTATATAAGCATTGACGAAAGCCAATAATAACCTCCCTTGGTAATCTCTAAAAACACCTCCAATTCCAGCCTTGTAGGAGTTATGAAGGGCAGCATCTATGTTAACTTTAATCCAATCAGGTGGAGGAGGACACCAAGTATTAAACAACCTCAAAGGTTGATTAACATCCTCGATACCTGAATTTAAGCAGCTAGAATATTTAAAATTTGCAGTAATACTTACAGCATTTGAAGCAATCATCATAGGACTGGATATCTTTCTTTCATGTACAAACAGATTTGTTGCTTTACAAGAGAGGAATACCGTGTTACAGAATAGATTCACCATCCACTGACTTTGAGAATCAAGCCATCTACAGCAATCTTCAATAGAGCAAAATCTAGGAAACTCGAACCCCCATCTATTTAAGATCTCCACCACCTCAATCAGTTTATTGCATCCAGAGACTATATGATCAAAGTCTTCCACCTCCTCACAACCTCTAGGACATTTATCATATCCTTGTATCCACTTGTATCACAAAAATTGATTTGTTGGAATAGCTTTGTTGAGCACCCTCCACCAGAAAAAATCCACTCTAGGATTAAGTTTTGCCTTACCAACCCATCTCCAAACTACATGATCTATTTTATCGGGTTCCAAAGCTTCACATGCTAGAGCTGCAATCATCTTCCTAGAGAAATTATGAATTAGTTCCATATAATCTTCTTCTCTGACTGACTAAATTTGGATTGAAGTAATCAATTTAACTAACTCTTCCCCAAAGAACTTTTGAAGCTCACTGATATTCCACTCTCCATTATTGCTAATAAACTTGTCCACTGAATGAATGCATCCTTCCATTGGATTGACAAAAGTAGGCCACTTTTCAATACTTTTGTCCAGCAACCATGTGTCTTTAAAAGCTTGAATTGATCTGCTATTACCAACTATCCACCTGACGATTGGCCTGAGAGACTCACCTCCACTAAAAATTAATTTCCATAAGACTGATCCTCCCCTAGCAGCTGAATCTTCACCTGAGATTTGGCCATATTTTGGAAAGAGCATCTTATGCATAAGAGACTCTTCTTCTTGGCAATACCTCCAAGCTAATTTGGCCCTTAATGGCCCAACTTTTTTGAGCAGGAATTGATACCAAGACCGCATGGGTTTACACATGAATTCCCAATTAACATAATGATGACCTACACTTCCATCACTTTTGTTCCAAATGAAGTTCCTACACAACCTATCAATCTCATTCAAGAATTGCTTAGGAACCAAGGAAAGAGTAGAGTGAAAGGTAGAGAATGAAAGTAAAACAGATTTTACCAACGTTACTCTTCCAGCTAAGGATATCAACTTGCCACCCCAAACACTCAACATACTCAAAGCTTTATCTTTTATAAATTGGAAATCTGCTCTCATCAACCTCCTTAAAGCCACCTTGATCCCCAAATAAGAAAATTCCTGAACTTTCCTGAATTCCATGATTCTACAAAATTTTTTCCTCCTCCTTCTCTTCACTAATTTTCCAAAAAGAATACCAGATTTTTGAAGGTTCACCTTTTGACCCGTCCATCCACATAACTCCATAAGAATTCCTTTGACTTCCTTAACCGATTTAATCTTATCTTCAGAAAAAATGATGACATCGTCGGCATAAAGTAAATGAGAAACCTTAGGCCCTTTGGGGGAAATGCCAATCCCTACTGAGTTACCTTTTTCTAAGAAAGCATTAGAGAGAAGCTGAGCACACATAACAAACAAGAAAGGAGATAATGGCACCCTTGACGAAATCCATACTTAGCTTCTATCCTCTTGGAATAGATACCATTTATTATCAATGAAAACTTAGGATCAATAACACATTCAACAATCAAATTGGCAAAGTTGACAGGAAACTCGAAGTATTTAAGAATCTTAATCAATGTAGGCCATCCCATGGATTCATATGCTTGCTCCATATCAATCTTGAAGGAGACCAACCCCTTAGAGGATTTAGAATACCTAAACTTGTGAAAGACTTCTTGAGCTACTAAAACGTTATTCGAGAGTGATCTACCTCTCAAAAAGGCCACTTGTTCATCTGAAATAAGCTTAGGGATAACAAGCAACAATCTATTTAAAATCATTTTGGCAACAATCTTATACACCGAGTTGCATATGCTTATGGGTCTAAAGTTAGATGGAGACAATGATATTTGATTTTAGGAATCAATACTATATTAGTATCCTTCCAACTATCATTCATCCTCCCATTCATGAAAAAATGATCCATAGCTTTCCCCAAGTCATGCTTGATGATTTGCCAATAGTATTTAAAAAAGGTATAAGATATACCATCTTGACCCGGGGCAATGTTCCCACCAACATCCTTTATGACCTTCTCTAATTCTTCAAAAGAAAATCCTTTGCTTAGTATCATCTTGTCCTCTTCACTCAAAACTTTCAACGGTATTGACCATCCCTCTAAAGTGCAACTCCTTTTTTCCCATTTATTGCTGAAGTACCGTAAGAACACTTCTTCAACTTCTTTTTGTACTTCCACCATCAAGCCTTGTTCATTTTTTATTTTGTGGATGTAGTTTGTATTTCTCCTAGCACTAGCATATGCTTGGAAGAATCTTGAATTTAAATCCCCCTCCACGAGCCATTTTACCTTGGCTCATTATTTCCGCCAGGTGCTAACCCGAGCCAATGTTGAGTTTAACTCTTCAATGTTTTATTTCAGAACCCATTGATCTTCCTCCGAAAGGTGCCCATCCACTACCTCCTTTTCTTGCATTCTCAGAATTTCTGCTTTCATCTCCTCTTTTGAAAGATTTAATGCTTTGAACTTAGCCTTGCTACAATAATACAGATTCTTTGAGGTCCTCTTCAACTTCTGGTTTAGAGCTTGAGAGGGATCTCCAAAAGCCTTTTTCTTCCAGGATTCCTTGACCACTTCCATAGAAGTTCGGATCAATGTCCATACTTCTACAAATCTGATTAACTTTTTATTGGGAGGACTGAATTCCAACAAATTTAGTAAAATTGGACTGTGGTCCGAAGCAATTCTCGCCAAATGTCTCACCATTATCCGATGAGAAGAGTTGAAGGCCGCTGAATTAATGAGACATCTATCCAGCTTTTCAAGAATTCTTTCAGCCCCTTTCTTGTTGTTTCACCGTGTGTTTTTGGGACCTACACTTTCGACTTCATGCAAATCATTACAAGATATGAAGGTTTTCATTTCCTTCGGCCCAAGTGAAAAAATGAATTTTCTCCCCCCTTTCTTCTCCTCCTTAGACAACAAATAGTTAAAGTCTCCTCCTATAATCATAGGAATGTCTTTAGACATGTGATGCTCCAATCTTTCCCATAAAGATCTTCTTCTATAAACATCCTTGCTCCCATAAACCGTAGCAAATCTCCATGTGCCCTTGTTGATCACATTTAGTTCACCAACAACAAGTTGGGAAGAAGCTTCCAATATGTTGAATGAAGCCATGCTTTGTTACCATATCACCAAAATCCCTCCCGATAAACCTTCAGAGGGAACATGAAAAAATTCCTAACCTTCACCAATCAACATATTAACTATCTTCTTATCAACCACAGACAACTTTGTTTCAACCAAGCCAAGAAAAAACACCCCATGATCCTTTATGAACTCCCTCACATATAGAGAAGCTTTACTTATTATTTCTCCTCTACAGTTCCAAAATCCAATGGAAGGCATTAATGATCAAAGGGGAAAAGGTTCCCCATCCTTTCCTTCACTTCACCATCCAATCTTCTGTTCCTTGGAATCAACTTGATGAGACCCAAGCCCCCATTTTTTTTTTCATCTTGTTAGACCCTTCATCAAACTTGTTTAACTGAGCCTCCTTAGACTCAGTTTCTAATGATTCAGCTTTCTCTCTGCACCCAAAAATAGAATCTGAAGCTTTAGTAGACTCTAAAGCTTCATTGTTTTGACAAAGGATTTCCCTTTCCTCCCCCCAAGTCATTTAATACTTCATACTGATTGGTATTTCTTAGGCTGCCATCATAAATAATACCAATGACCTCCTTATTAACTTCTAAATTATTTGCTGAGATATCTTCATTATTACCAGAAGGGACTGGGATTACCTCCACATGCTGCTCTTCAACCCGAGACTCAGAATTCTTCATGGTTGAATTATTTATACCTCAAATGTCTCCAGCTTTCTTAGATTGGCTTCCTACTCCTTCCTTGTTTAACTTCCTATCAGTTACCACTTCATGAGTCCACTTGTTCTGAAATTTGATGCCTTTTCCTCTCTTCCTCCCATAGTCCACATGAATCCATGGACCATAATTTTCATTGTTGGCCTTGTTTATTTATTTCTCTATAGAATTATCATTTTGAATCACATTTGTAGCTGTTGCCCTTCCTTTCATAGCACATACTTTAGATGTATTAGAATCTAAGATGGATTCCACATACATCTGAGAACAAATTTTTTCCAAATGCCTGATCTTACCACACTTGAAGGAAATGTTGGGAATTTTTTCATAATTGATTTTTTGATAAAACTTGCCAAAGACTCCTTCCACCCAAACTCCCAATGGTAATTTATCTTCCAATTTAATTTTAACACATTTTCTTGCAAATTCGTGCCTTCCCCACTAGAACATGTTATCATCAATCAAAAAAGGAGTACCAACCTTCGAAGCAATCCTGCATTCATTGATTTTATCCCAGCTTTGCATAGGGAGAATAGGAAGCCTAATCCATACCGAAGCCGTCAACCCTTTCAAGGAAGAAGAGTGAAAATCAGGTGACCATTTATCTAGGCCAATTATACTACCATTCACGTACCATGGACCACTGTTAAGGACTGAATCCAAAGCCTTTGGATCTTCAAAAGCACATAAGACCCATCCCTCACCAAGCAAGGTCATATGGAACCTACCATACTGGTTCCATTGTCTCCTTAACCCCAAACCAATGATATGATAAGGAACACTGTCTCCAAACACCTTGACCACCAATGATTTATGTAGCCTGTTTGTATTCTCCACCTTACTTTGATGAAGTTTCATAACTCCAATTTCAGAAAAGTTCTATCCATAATCAAAATCAATAGTTTTAAAATTTGGCTTCATGTTCCAAGCATTAACCAAAGTCTTGCTCGATTGAGGGGTTGTTTCCATTCCCTCAACCACTTTGCAATTTCCCAAATTTGCAGAATCACAAACTCGAACATTCTCCCAGTCTTCTTTTTCTAGTTGTACTCTTTGATCAATAGTTGTAACTTTCTGCATAACATAATTCAGAAAACCAACTCCAGACGACGATTTCTCCTTTCTATCTTCAGACTTATGGCCTCTAGATAAGGAACCCTTCAAAGACTTCAATCCTTCTTCAGTAATCGCATCACCAAATGATGCACGATCAATCTTATCAACCATTTAACTGTTATCAATATTTTGGATGTCAGATGCCTCCATCATTATCATCTATCCTTTGCCAATGCAATCCATCTATTTTTTTGGAGAAATAATTCTTCCATCATTTATCACCAGAGGTTTAGCAGGTTTAAACCTTAGATTGGACTCTCGATCAAACACCATATTGGCATTACCAAAAGTAGGGGGAGACGAACTTTGATTCACCCTTGGAAGAATTCTAACAACAGGAGTCGAAGAGATACGACCATCTTCGACGCCGGAGGATGGAGGTTGCCGACCCTCCACCATCATCGGAGGAGACAGCTAAATGTGGGAAATCAGGAATTCAAAAAACTTGGAATTTTCTATCACTAGAAATGGGAGCTTCTCTCACTAGAAACGGGATTGTTAATTGATAGATTTTAATAGTTGAATACGCCAATGCCTTTGCTAGATGGTAAGGTAATTATTATTTAATATAATAGTGCCATTATATTTCTTAAATATATAACTATTTTATGTTGCATGGTATACTTTTAATCTTTGTTCAAGCACATTGATTCTTTAAGGTATTTAATAAGGGAGTGGATATGATGCTACCCAAAGGATTATGAGTTATGCATAGCTATCTTGGATGAATTACTCAACTAGTATTCTGGATTAGTGGTTTTTATTTCAAAAGTTGAAAGAGAATGACTCCTTTAGGTCGCTTGAAACTATGATGAAATATATTATTGGAGATGAAGCAACATTTCTAAGATCATGGATTGATACAAATTTCATTTACTATCCAAAAAACTTGAATAAAGTTCATTAAATAATATATAAGTTTTCACTACTAAAAAAACCACAAAGTTGCATGACTTTGCACCTCTATTATTTCAATGCAAACCTTGCAACAGTAATAAATTATCATGCTAGAGATCAACTACCTAAAATTATTTTATTAAAGATTAATGATAGTGGCGAATAGCCTTTTGGTATGATTAATGGTTGAAAATTGCTATGGGTATTTAGTTTAATGACTAAGAATGTGAAATAAAATTTATGATGTAAGGGAAATATGTTTAGAGGGGTTTGATGGAAAGAATACCAATACAAGTCCACAAGTTAGTTTGAGCTAATATATCTTCTCTCTACTCTCTCTTTCTCTCTCCACTCTATCCTTTCCTCTCCTTTCTTCTACTTTCACTATAGAAATTCAACTATTACTGGCGGCTACGACTAGCAGTCCTATAGTCGCCGGTAATACTGATAGTTTCAACGGCGGTGTAACCGCCAAAATTAACCAGCGGTCTTTAATAAATTGCCACTCGAATTAGTGATGGTTTAATAACCGTGGGTTGTGGCACAAATTTAATTTAATATTGACGCCTGAACCGGTGGCTTAGGCCATCGGTATTAAGTAATTAATTTTTGGCGGTCTAAACCTCTGGTAAAAGCCCTAAATCTACCCATCCTGAGCCTTCCTCCTCACTTCTTCACACTTCTCTCTTGTTGATGTAGACACTCGCCCCCTTCTCGTGATCGTGCCTCTGAGTACCTCGTAGGAATCCGGCATCGACAAGCTCCCTCTGGTCGAAGATCTCGCCCCCAAGTCAAACCGCTATCCTCTCCGATCTCCTTGAGTTGCACACCCCGATTATCTTCTACAGCCATCAGACTTGCCCACCTCCTCTACCCTAATCGTTGGATCTCCTCTTTAATGTAGGTAAATTCTCTAAAAAAGTGCTTGATAATCACCTATTATTAATTCTTTGATGCTCATCCAAACACACTTAAAAAAATTGATGTATTCTTCTTGTTGGTAAGGCTAGAGAGGGACTTGAAGCTAAACATGGATTATGGAGGTCAACCTTAGGGGTTATTTGATAGAATCTAGGATTTAATTTAAGTAGAATTTCGTAAATCCTCTAAATTCGGAGTTATGAAATCCTGAGGGGGTAAAATTTTGAGAACTATTTGGTAACCTTCACGATAAATCCTATGTGACTATTTGGTTATTCCATTCAGGATTTAAGGATGTTGAAAGATTTGGGTGGAGTTTCTTCCTTCTCGTGCCAATAGAGCCAAAGGATTTCAAAAATCCGCCGAACGAGAGGATTTCTTAAATCCGGGATTTATGATGAAAAGGCGGAATTTTTTGTCTATCGAGTCTTTGATTTTTCGTGAGATTTGGTTTTGCATTTTAGCCCATTTAGCTGGGTTTCACCTCAAATCCGCCTAAATCCGCATACAAAATAGCCCCTTAGTGTCTAGAAACTTTTGTTTGAGTAGATCTAAAACTGAATATATAGAGTGTAATTTTAGTAATAATAAATCTAGTGGAGGGATTGTGACTTTGGGTGATTAAGGCATTAATAAGAGTACACATTTTCAATATCCTAAACCTACTATTTAGAGTGATGGTGAAATAGATGATATATAATTCAAGTTGGGCTTGAAGTGGAGGAATGCCTTAGAGTTTACATCATTTAGATTCCCTTGTTCAGCCTACCAAAGCTTGTAATCTGTAAGAGTTGACATCAAATTCATTAAAGGAATAAATAATTTATGATGGAATAGAACACTAATGGGTTGAGCTTGCTTAACTTTATACTACATAAGCAAATAAGAAGATTGTTTGTATTACATAAATGACACAATATGTAAGAACTGTGTTCTTTTTACAATGGAACAAATTTCAACATCATTATCACTCACATCAATTATTAGAAAGGTTGCCTGCTCAAACTCTTTGTATGCTTCCAAATATTACTGCCCTAAAAAATGCAATACAAGAGTAAGAGCACGCTCGAATGAGGTTCTCATCATTGATAAACCATTCGGTGCACAAAACTATATTGCAAAGAATGCAAAATAATATGATTAATGCAATTATTTCTTATTAATAGTCGTGTCTTTAGCCGAGTTTTCCATTTTGTCACATAAATTATTTATATTTTCTTGTTGTATTTGTTAGATGGTTGGTGAATGCATTCCAATTCAAGTAAAGTACACTTGATCGAAAGTAAAGCAACCATTTGCTTCAACGTCTAAATGACTATCCAATAAGAGAGATATTGAATATATAACAGATTGTTATCGGGTCGAAGAGGATTGACAAATGAATTTATATAGGGAGTTGAGACTTTTATTCAAGTTGCATCTCAACTATCTTCCTTTTAAGTTCGATGAAATATTTAGATGTCCATATTCGAAGCACAAAAATCAAGCATTTCTCAAGCCTGATGATGTGAAGGTTGATTTATAACGTAGGAGATTTGTTCCAAACTACTGGATTTGGACCTCATATGACGAGTACGAGCCACACAGTTATACTCATGCCAGTCTATCCACAACTTTTAAAACATTTGATGAAGATCAAATGACTAGACCATATGAAGAACTTATTTTTGATATAACAGGTTCTAATTTTTAAGGGCTAGTGTGGAAGAGCCACCAAATGCAAAAATAAAAAAATTCTTTGAGTTTCTACATGCAGTTCAAAACTAATTTAGGATGGTTGCAAAACTCATTCGGAATTATTAATTGTAGTGAGGATGCTAAGTATTAAAATTAAATATAATATTCCTCATAATTATTTCAATGACTTCATTAGTCTTCTTAAGAAACTAATCGAAGAAATTAATATTCAAGTTGTGTATCACTGCTACAAAAATTGATTGTTTTATCAATAGATGTATGTTATACTACGAGGATGATGCAAAATAAGTTTATTACCGCACCTGCAATGTGCATCGGTTTAAGCCAAACTCGAGAAAATAACATCGTCAAAAGAAAGATGTTTCATATTTTCGTTTATTTTATTTATAGATTATTTCAAGACTTCAGTGACTTTATGCATCAATGAGCTCAGCAAGCCATATGAGATTGCATAAGGAGAAATTAGCAAACAGTGGTGTTCTTTCTCATTCATCAGATACTGAACCATGGAAAAATTTTGATCGAGTGCATGCTTCATTTGCTGCTGAATCCCGTAATATAAGATTAGGATTATGTGCCGATAGTTACCACATATAGTCAAGCAGCTACACCGTACTCTTATTGTTCAGTTATACTAACACCATATAACCTTCTACCAGAGGTTCTTGACCTGGAGTACCCAGATGAAGATGAGAACTTTATATGCTTGTTTAACTGTTAATGGTATGATCAAGTATAGAATAGAGACATAAGAGTTCATCCTATATATGGTTTAGTAGACATAAAACATAGTAGAATATATAATAAGTTTGATCCATTTGTGTTAGCAAGTCAAGCTGTTCAAGTTTATTTTAGTAAATATTCCAATAGTCGTAGGGATAAATAAGATTGACTAGCTGTCATAAAAATAAAAACACAAGGGACAAATGATCAATAATATGTTGTAGCAAGTGCACATCAAGAAGATAAGATTTAAAGTTATAAGCCTATTGAAACTGAGGAGATGCCAACTATAACCCCTAGTATTGAAATATCGTTAGAAGATGTGAATAGTTCAACTAGCTTATCAAGTCAGAACGAGGATGAAAGTGAAGATACCCTGGAGAGCAATGAAAATATTTCTGATTCTAAATAGTTTTTTGTAATTTAGAATTGTAATTTTTATAACTTAGAATTATATAATTATAATTTTTGTAATATTTTTGAGTAGTTTTTGTACTTATAGAATTGTATTTTTTTGAAACATATCTTTCTTGTAATTTCTCTAATCAAATCTATTTTGAATGTTAATCATTATTATTTATTCTGTAATTATTTATTTTTGTAATTCATTATTTTGTATTCTGTAATTCTATCATTATTTATGTTTTTTATATATTACAATGCTTTACTAATTACTTTTTTTAATGAATATGGCTTCAAGTGACGATACTCCTCATAGATCCTTCACCTCAAAGTTTTCTTGAAAAAAATTGAGTGTTGGAATTAACAGACCTAGACAGCCTAATGAAAGTGAGGGGTAGAGGTTAGTTCCACCAGTTATACCATCACCACCACCACCTAGGAGTCAGCAACAGTCCCCTAGTGAGCAGTGTTAGGGTCAGTCAGATCCACCTATTGTTATACCACCACCCTTTCTTGGGTACTTCGCTTCTCCGTCAATGAGTCCTCAATTCCCCTCTCCAAATCAAGCACATGCTTCTCCATTCTATCTATATTCCCCCCCACCAGTATCAAAACCTGGTCCATCCACCGTCCCTTACCCTCCTTACCCCCACCCACATATTATTACTCATATCCATTGTAGCCAGAATAAGGTGGACCATCTAGACTAGTAGAGGTTGGTGCTAGGGATCCTACAGTGAGAGGGCGTATGGGCAGATCTGAGTAAAGCATGGGCGAGCCCTGAGTTCACAAAAATAAGAGAGTAGAATAAACAAAATATAGCATCTAATTATGGAGGTTTAGGAAGTTCCTTTCATACTGTTGGATTTGTTCCTCATACAGAACATAGATGATGACTGGTAATAGATTTGAATTAGTTTAATAAATATATATTTATTATTTTAAATATATCTCATATTTTTATAAAGAGTTTATTGGCTAGGAGCCGACATCGCTGGAGTTGCATACGAGGACTCACCAACATTAAGCTGACCATCAGTGGGTTGATGAAAATGCTAAAAAAGCTCATGTGAGTATAATTTTTTGGAGTTTGGGAGTATAATTTTAATATAATAAAACTCATTCTAATATCAATATATTTTATAAATTTATTCTCGCAGGATGATTTTGTATGAGCTCAATAAAGTCATCAGTCCACTGGTGAGGGATCATCTTTAGGATCAACTTAGTATTCTGAGTATCATATATGGTCAGATGTTGTTGGAGAAAGACAGAGGGGGAGGGTATATGGCTTGGGCGCACAAGGCTTTACTTATGAGGGTAGTTCATCCACCTCAGCATTTTATGATCCTAGTGGAGCTGAAGAAAGTGTAAGCCAGAGGGTTACAGTGCTGACGAGAGAGATAGAAGATATGGAAAGGTTCAAAATGAGATGCAGGCAGAGCTGTGATCCTATAGAGATGAAAATCAAAAGAAGAAAGAACGAGAGCAACCACATGCATCACTATATGGTGATCGAGGACACAGAGGATGATTAGTTTTCTTATTTGTTTGATAAACTTATGTGTGAACTTATTTGGTTTGATGAACTTGTTGTGTGAAATCAAGGAATTTATTTATTTATTTGGTTTGATGAGCTAATTTATTTATTTTGATGAACATTATAGAATTTATAATATTTTTGATTGATTATAGTGGCGTATTATCCCTATTTTGCGATAATTGCTGTTTATTCTGTGCATGTTAAGAGCTTAAGGTAAAAATGAGTAAAATAGAGGGGAGGATGTCAATTTTTTTTTTTCAAATGTTACAGGTTTCCAATGGCCAACCGGCAGTTTGGACACCGGAAACCTCGATACTGGATGGCTAATCATAGCCACCATAAGTTCAATAAAGCTGCTAGTGATTAATCGACAGTTGCTGGCAGTTAATCGGTGCTAATCCGGCGGTTTGGTCGCAGACAGCCGGTACGCCACTGGCGGTCACCAGTGTTAACACCACAAGAAATTACCGATCGTCTCCATCGCCGGAAAGCTGCAGGTGATATAAACTGCCGGAAATTGGCCGCTAGAAATAGTTTTCTATGCAGTTTATTCAGGTAGTTTTAAAATAGCCGAAAAGCTGCCAATTTTGTTTAAAACCACCGGAAATCTATCACTAACCGCTAGTAATGCCTAAATTTCCTATAGTGTTTCTTCCTCGTCAAGTTGAAGGAAGGAATTAGGGGTGAGGTGAAGTGGTGAGGGATTTTTAGATTAATATGTATAAAAATATTATTCAGTGCATAGTTATGCGAGATTCGTGTGAGTATATTTTTTTATGGGTTGAATTATGCTTAGGCATTTTTTATATAAATGCCTACTAAAAATGTAAATGCATGTGTCGATTATGAATAAACGTTATATAAGAGAGTGTCAATCTCATGAGAAAGTATTTTTCTTCTACGCAAGTATTCTAATACTATATACTGTAGTTATACAAATTATCCTATGAAATAAAAAATCAGGTTTGTTTGTTGATTAAAATTAGAATTTTAGAAGAAAAGTAGATATACCAATAGATATAGTGTTTTGGGCTAATGGCAATGAAATCTCTAAAGCTTTCCTAAGTAGACTCTTTTAAATTAGTTTAGAATCAAAGCATATGTATCATTATATTTATGTTGAGCTTATAAGGATGTCAAGAAAGATTTATGGCCTTCTTATGATTATTTTATCCCCATGGAACCTAGAACACTAAACATCCTATGTCAAGGCATGCAAGAGTTCCATTCCAACTCCTAATTATTCCAATATTTCTCCATCGAAGCAATATATCACACTAAGTTTTAACTCTACACATGGATATTATATAGATTAAATAAAGAGTGAAAAATGTTGAAAAAATAATTAATAATTTAAAGTACAAGAGTTTATATTAGTAATTACTTAGGTTTTTATAGTATTAGACCAAAATTATGAGTTTAGCTGGACATTGAATAAAAATATAATAATATAATTTTCATTACTTGCTCAAGAATGATAGTACAAATAGAAAAGAGTACTAAGGTATGATGTGAAATGAAAGATCCCAAACTAAGAACGTAGATGAATTCTTACCAAAGTGAATATCCTCCTTTCAAGTTTGCTCTCCACACTTCATTCCTCTCTCTCAATACTTGCTTTCTCACTATAATGTTAGCCAACCACTGTAATGTATGCATTATTCTTCTCTGGCCTCTCCTTTAAGAAATCAATTAAAAAACTATAACCTTCCTCACAAAAAAAAATATTAATACTTATTATAGAATGACTTAGGTGCCATGGTGCTCAACATAATGGTGTCCTGGCTTTACAATATGAACTAGCACCTCTGCACTACTAAGTATACTCCGCTGCAATGCTGGACAAACCCGACGTGGCTATTGGATGAACTAATTCATTGTTTAGCTGATTCAGCATGGCTCCATATTTCATCAACTTTTTTATTATGACTTTATAAAAGTTGAGCATTATAGTGCTTGAATGTGCCATATAATGTTGTGGAATTGTATAGTTTAGTGCTCCGACACTCAATCTCCTAAGACTTTGTTCCTGCGATGTCCTAATCTGGCATTGGGACACTGTGAATATCTATAGCGCTGACCTTTGTTCCACTAGGGCACTGAATTAATTGACATCTTCTCGAGGATCCGATGTTGTAATGTCCTGATATGGTGATGGGGCATTAATAATGCTACAATGCTACTTGTTTAAGTATTGCAGCGTTATTTCAATATTTTTGAATTAATCTCAATTTTGTTAGTAATTCCTGCACGACATCATTTAAAAATAATTTTTTTATTAAATTTGAAGACAATAAAGTACTATATAATTTTTTACTTGACAAATTCCCCCCAGCATAAGCTCTTGCTTGTCCTTAAGCATTGGTGTGTTCACCTATTGATCAGCTTCATTAGCCCAAGTAAAAATTTGGCAATTTTAAATTTATTAAAATATAAGATAATACATTACCATTTAGATGTAAATTGGAATGATCAAAGTATTTCAATTTTAATTTAATTAATCATAAGCAATCATCGTAATAAATCATGCATATTAATATTCAAATTGAAATCATCTATGCAAGTGTAAGTAAATTGTTGGCTACTAATTTTAGAGTTAAATAATTTTTCATTTAGAAATTATTTGTGCCTTTAGTTAAGTTAGGATTTCAAATTGGAAACCTTCATTTGTATTAGTTGACTTACACTCTCCTATATTATTTAAGTATTCGAGTACTTTTAGGAATGTAGCTACATGAGATACCAATTTCTTTATTTATGAAGTGCTCATTTTTCTTTGCCTTTCTTTTAATTTTTTATTTGATTGCATTTCATGAGTCTCCTTTTTTCTTCAAATATATTTGAGTACTAAAATAATGATTTTGAATATCAATTTGCCTTCTTCCTTCAAGATACCCTAAATTGAATTAAAGTAAGGATTGTTATAAGCTCACTAATTTTATATTAGAGTTTATAATAATTTTCATAATTTAATCTACACACTCCCTTTTCCTAAACTTAATTATTCAATCTTGAGACAATTAGTCAGTGCTTAAGTATTTAGCATTTGAAGTTCAAGATGAGATGTTTACATAAATGCTTTGTTTAGTTAATAATTATGCTTTTTTAAAAAATAAATTATTATCTTTTATTCATTTAATTAACACCTAAGATTTGTATTATTTTTAATTTTAATTAAAATTTTTATTTTATTTAATTTAGCAATCAAAGTGCAATAGCTATGGAGAGGATAATTTAAACAACTAAGCATATGTGAAATTTTAACTAATGACAACAAGAACAATTATCAACAATAAAATAACATATATACTTAATATAAAAGTATATAAATAATTTCTTTGTTTTTTTTTTGTTTTTGGTTGAAATAAGGTTTTCTTTGCATTAAAATGATAAGTTTTAAATTAAATCTCTTTGGGAAAATTTGATTTCTACAATTTCTAATTTGGATGTTGAAAATATTCTTTGCATTAAAACGATAAGTTTTAAATTAAATCTCTTTGGGAAAATTTGATTTCTACAATTTCTAATTTTGAAGTTGAACACATCATTATGAATAATATATCACCTCAAAAAATGATTATATCATTTCCTAATGAGTTCATATAACAAAACTGTAAATTTCATCTTGATTATAATAGTCAAATTCAATAAAGAATCACATTTGAAACTGTAGGGTCATAATGACATTCTATCGAGTATTTAATTATTACAGCCCGGATGAAAAATCATTAATTTCATATTCAAAGTCATGATAATAAATGATATATCTTCTCAAGGAAATCAAATATTGTTTATTATTGATCATCCAAATATGACGATAATGTTCGTCATTAATTTTGATCTTCTCAAAGAGAGTTAATTTATTTTTTAAAATTAATATGGGTTCTTTAAATCTCCTACGAGTGCAAGCCCACGTAGTTAATTACATCATAGGAAACTTGAGTTTCCTAAAAAAATCTTGATTAAAATAACAACATAAATTTTATTTAGAAATTTCAAGGAGTGATATAAAGGGAAAGGGAAGTGAGGTTTGAATTTCAACTAGTATTGGGTCAAATTTTGAACACTTATTTCTGGAGGCCAATAGAGGAGTAGGAGATATTTTGGTATTTTAAAATAATTAAAAAATGCCCCAATTTATCCTAAGTGTTTGGCTTTAAGTTTTAGTTTTGAGAGATTTTAATTTGAGTTATCAATTTATTAGAAAGTTGGGATTATTTTCCCAAAAGTAGGGACTTAAGATTTTGAGTTTTCCCTAGATCCTAAGTCTAATTTGGGTACTAAACCATAGTGACATAAACCTAGCTAATACAATACAAATATGGACTTACCCCAGCCTAGATTGGGGATCCAGCTAACTACCTAGACACTTAAAATTCATGTGTCTGACCTTTAATGAAATATTGGTAAAATTGTTGATTAAGATTTTGAGAAGTGGGGCCGACATCTAGAGCAAATCCTAAGTAGCCCCTTAACTTATGTTGGGTAATTGATGCTTGAAGATAAAATGCAAATAAAATTTTGACTCTTTTTAATTTGTTTCTAATACAATGCATGTTAGTTGACTTAGAATGTAAATGAATATGAAACAATTTTAAAAAGGCTTATAAATAAATTTTATCCTAGAGATTACGCAATATCCCCTTGATATATTTTCACCCTAATATGTTACGTGGTATGCCAAAACCCACTGGCAGAGAGGTGCCTAAAAAAAGGAAGAAGAATTTAATATGTATATATGCGAACTATCAGTAATCCTGAGCTTACTTCTTAAATCATTAGAGTTTTTATGTAAGCCTAAAATTTTATTTAATTAAAGTAAAAAAAGAATTAATCATACCCTCACGAGACTTCAAATATTTCTAAGCCAAATCAAAACATGGAATGTAAGAAAAAGATTAGAAAAGAAGGCATTTCCACTGTGCAAATAATTTAAACAAATCAAATCAATCAGTTAAATAAATTCAACATCCACATGGCAAATGCCACTTAATTTATAACCCAGGGTCTATAGAAATTAAAATTGGCCAGATAAAACTAACAATAACCAGGATTATAATCCTAAAAATAATGCTTTAATTTTGAGATTGGGATGTTCTTTGTCTTTACGTCTTCATCCTTCTGTGAGCTCCTTGGATTCATCGGGTTTGTATATCCAAATGAAAAGAAATTCCTCCCCAAAGAAGTGTTTTCTTTTCTCTTTAAATTTTTGAATAATCCTAACTTGAATCTCCAAATGAAGAGGAATTGTCCCCTAGGGGATGTTCCCTTCTCTTTGATATATAGAATGGATAGAGTGGAATAACAACTCTAGTGAGTTCTAGTATTGTTATACAGCTAGCTAGCATGCTTACACAGATTATATGTGATGCTGAAAGTAGACATGTTGGATATAAGGAGTCATAAGGGGGCATACATCTATAGATGTTCCATATGTTGAAGCTCCCATTATTCAAGAGAGCTATAGAGCCATAGGTAGCAGAGGACTAGTTATTGAGGATAGAGAAGATATTTGATAGCAAATAATGCTCAGAAAATATAAAAGTACCACTTATAGTATTCCTATTTGAAGGAGAAGTAGAGAGATAGTGGATAGGATAACATCGAAAGAAATTTCAGGGCAAGATAAATGTAGATATTTCTTGGTTAGATTTTGTTGTTACTTTTACAAATTTGTTCATACCTTCATCAGCCCAATAATAAATATGGGAGGTTTTCATGAGATTATAGCAAGGGATAGATCAAACAGTGATGTAATACGAAGTGGAATTCACTGCATTGGCATGGTACACATCATAATTAATCAGTATAATAGAGAAGAAATGCTATAGTTTCTTGAGAGGACTGCAACATGAATTTAGGCATCCGCTTGTACCGTTGAGGATTTAGGAGTTTTTGGAGCTGGTTGAGAGAGAAAGACTGGTGGAGAATGACTTGCCAATTTCACTATTCAGACAAGATATTAGAAAAAATAGATCGGAAGATGACACAACCAAGAGGGAGAGTAGCAAAAAGTGGGGTAAATTTTTAGACAACATGAGAGGATCTATATTGAGGCAAGTGTAGGGAGTGTTCTAGAGTGTGCCCAATGTGTTAAGAGATATAGTGGATCATATTTTTTGATGATTGAATATTGTTTTAGATGTAGACATGATAGACACCAAATGATTGATTGTCTACTATAATGATAGGGGATATGATCTAGATTTAACGGGGATTAAGACAAGTAAGGCTATATATAGAGTAAGGATATGTATAGAGGAGCATGTGATCTATAAAATACAATGAAGGGCCCGTGAGCAGGACATATAGAAGAAGAGTGGTTGAAAGTCAAAAAGAGGACTTAAACAATCTACTACGCCAACATTGCCACATGTATGACCTAGAGTTTACAGTCTTATCCAACAAAGTGATAGAGATGCACCTAGAGGATCCATTAGTAAAATTTTAATTCGTATATTTATAATTGCATTCAAATTGATTTATTGATAATTATTACATGGTATATTATTGAGTGATTGAATGACATACATAAGTGTGATTACTTGAGTAAATTTGTGTATAATTTAATATAACAAATGATAAGTCAATTATTAGTATCGATTTTAAATGAATTTAAATATATTTCTTGGTTTTTTATTGTATTGATTTTTTTTAGATGAACTTATGTTATTTCAATAATTTTTTCACGTGAAAATGTCAAAGGCGATGGATATTTTTCTAAGGTGGAGAGATTGTAATAGTCTGCATATTATTCAAAACAAATAAATCTCTTAAGTCATTTTAAGTCCAAATCATAATATAGATATTATTGTATTTTAATTATAATATTTTTTTTTTGTAATTTTTGGGCACTGATGCAAAATCCTAAGAAATTGACATATATTAGTACAAGTGGAAAATTTGGAACCATTAGGTGTTCATTTTGCAAACTAAATTCACCATAATTTTTTAAATAAAATTTAAAGTCCTAAAATTTATGGACATTTCTTAAAATTTTAGAAGTCCTAAAATGATATTTCCCACTAGTAATATACTTTTGTAATTTTATCTACTTTTAAAAAGGATAGCGAAGATATTTTATACTTTTAAAATTTTAGGACATTTCATAAAATACAGCTAGCAAGCATGCTTACACAGATTATGAGTGATGCTCAGAGTATTAGTAGATAAATTTGGTATATTTTCCTGTATTTTATTATTATTGCATTTCTGATATGATATTGACTTACATTACATAAAAATATAATTTTTATATGTAAGCAAAGAGGGTTAGTTGTTAATGCTACAATTAATACATGTTAGCTCTTAAAATATATTACTATGTGCAGGAAGGTGGGCCAACAGACTTTTCTTTAAATAAAAGGTTTATGGTATAATCCTAGTTCTAATAAGTAACCGATTGACCAAATTACACCAATGGGTAGAGGGTGATGAATCTCAAATAATTATTATAAGCCACCTGTAAAAATAAATGATTAATATAAATAAATAACATATACTATGAGTTTGACAGACATATATATATAATAGATAATCGTTGGAAGGATGAAAATATAATATATTAAAGTTGGATGTCCTACCTTGCTTTACATAATTACAATATTTATATGATAGTGCATTGAATTAATTGATAGATAAAATTATAGATATAACTAAAACCATCCTTGCATTGACATTGATATAATATAACAGAACATAGTATGGCTTATTGGGTAATAATCATCTTTATTAATTTTTCTTATAGCTTGATAGATCTCTTTTAACTTTACGGATCATATTGATTTTATTATTAATTTTTGGGATTTTTATTGCACCTATTAAGTGATGATTGATATTGATTAGAATTGAATATATATATATATATATTTCCTTACATTGAAAGTAGTTATAGAGTTTTGATTACTTGTTAGGCTTTTATGCTCATCTTGTAGATTTTTATTATTTCAATTCAGGGAAGGGGTCAAGACTAGTCAGAGTGAGATTAATAGAGATCCTCAAGTTTTTATTTTATTTTATTTATATTTTTTATTATTCTTTTGTAGTCACGATTTTGTGATAAAGTAGGAATTATACTGATCTCCTGACTATTGTATATTATTTTTAGAAATATAGTGAAATATTTTGAGGTATATGATTATTAGTTGTTTTTATTGAATATATAAATTTATTATTTTGATTATTTATAAAAGCTCTGGTTGATTAATTAAAAAGATAAAATAAATAATTATTTTAAATTTGATTTTGAAGCGTTACATAATCTCTTTAAGGTATCTTTCATACCATTGAGTTTTCTCTTGAAGGATTAGGCATCTTACTTATCATGATGGAGTTTTTAAGGCTTTAGGTCATAAAATCACATAAAAGTTTATTTATATTATCTAAGGGTCATCTTGGCTTGAAATTTTAAACTTAGCCTCATCTAATCTTATAAATTAGAGGAAAATGTTATCAAGCTAAGAAAACTCTTCATGAATCTATAAAATAATAAACAAAGTATAGGTAACATGAACTGAAAAATCTTTTTAAAAACCTATTTCATGTCAAAATGGTATCAAACTCATGGGAAAGGATTTTGAGGTTATAAATAACTTCTAAATATAATTTTATAAAGACTTGAGACAATTTTCTTTAAAATTAATTTACAAAACATTAAACTTAGGCCATGTTAGAATACATCAAAATAAATAATAGTTACTAAAATGTAAAACTAGTTTAAGATACACTAAAGATACAAGAAAAATAATCTCAAACTTTGTTATGTTCTCGAAATCCATAATCTTAATTTTAAAAGAGAAAATTAAAAAAAAAACATTTACACTAAAAATTTAGAACAAAATGAAATGAATTTTTTTGAGATTGGGCTTGAGGTTAGAGAAAACCAATGGTCCAAGTTTCATGAAAATTGAATTTCAATGGTTAATCAAAACTCAAACCCAAATTTTAGGCCCAATTGAAAATGAATAATAATAATAATAATAATAATAATAATAATAATAATAATAATAATAATAATAATAATAATATAAAAACAACAAGATGCCTTTATCCAACTATATGGGGTCGGCTATGTGAATCCTTTTTCTCTATTGTGTCCTATTGAGAGTCAAATTCTCATCTAAATCTAATAAAGAAAGGTCATTTCAAATATTTTCTAAGTCTTTTTAGGTCTACCTCTACCTTTCTTAACATAGGTCAAGTCTAATACATTTTCATGCCTAACTAGGTCATCGGAAGGCCGCCATTTTATATGATCAAACCATCTAAGGTGACTCTCTCTAATCCTATCATTCGCTGGAGCTACTCCAACCTCTTCATGTATATGCACATTTCATATTATATCTCTGAGAGTAAAGCCACTCATCCACCTAAGCATCCTCATATCTGTAATACTTAACTTAATATTATGCTTATCTTTTAATGGCCAACATTCTGCACCATATAGCATTGCAGGTCTCACTACCATCTTATAAAAATTTTCCTTATGTTTGAGAGGGACTTTTCTATCACACAACAGTCCCGATGCATTCATCTACTTCAACCATCCAACTTGAATTCTATTAATAATATCCCCATCTATTTCACTCTGAACAACAAACCCAAGATATCTAAAATATGTACCTCTTATTAATGACTTGATCACCCAAAGTCATAATCCCCCCACTAGATCTATTATTACTAAAATCACACTCAAATAAATTTAGTTTTAGATCTACTTAAATAAAGGCCTTCAGACTCTAAGGTTGACCTCCACAATTCATGTTTACCTTCAACTCACTCTCTAGTCTTATCAAAAAGAAGAATATCATTAGCACAAATCATACACCATAGTACAACCTCTTGCAAATGTATAGTGAGAACATCAATGACTAAATCAAAAAAGATATGGGCTTAATGCTAATCCTTGATGTAATCTAACTGAAATAGGAAAATACTTGGTAAAACCACATTGTGTTTTAACACAAGTAACAACTCTTGCATACATATCCATAATGACTTGAAAATAAGCATTATTAACCCCATACTAATGTAGAACTCTCCATAACACTTCTCTTGAAACTTTATCATAAGCTTTATATAAATCAATAAAAATCATATGTAGATCCTCCTTATTCTCTATATACTTATCCATCAAACGTTACAATAAATGTATAGCTTTCATGGTATACCTACATGTCATGAATCCAAATTTATTTTGAGATATATTAGTGTCCACTGCAACCTATACTCCATAACTCTCTACCATAGTTTTAAAGTATGATATATTAATTTAATCCCTCTATAATTTGTGCAATCTTGTGCATCACCTTTATTCTTAAAATAGGAATCAACACACTCATTCTCCACTTATTTTTCATTTTTTTAGTCTTTAAAATAATATTAAAAAGTTTAGTAAGCCAAGAAATTCCTTCATCTCATATGCATTTCCACACCTTTATTGGAATATTATCAGGTCCAACTACTTTTCGATGCTTTATTTTCCTAAAAGCTTCTTTAACTTTAATTTTACTAATACATCGATAAAAATAAAATTCTTCATTTTTATTTAGAGTGCTAATGTCACTAAAGTAAATTGCACTCTCACAATGTTCATTGAAAAGTTTAGCAAAATATCTCATCCACATATGTTGAATATGCTTCACTTGAACTAAATCCTTACTACTCATATCTCTTTGTTTAACTAACTTATACATATATCTTTCACCCTCCTTAATATCTAATCTATCTATAATAATAATAATTATAATTATAGACTCATAATGAACCTAAGAATAAGAGGAAAAGTAATGCAAGGAAATTTAGATTTATAAACCTAATTAAATGAGTATGAAAATCAAAACCCTAAAAAAATTAATAAATCACAAAAAAACATGAAAAAAATAAAAATTGCCTCAAATAATACGGAAATCCTCTCAAAATTTCTTTGAATAATGAGATAAATTTTGTATGAGTTCAAAGCTATTTACTTATCAAAATATCAAACCCTAATTCCTTGAGCCTTTTGAAATACATAAATAACCTAGAACTTGGAAAAATCTTTAAAAATTCAAATAAAATCATAAAAATATATGATAAATTTTTCCAAACTTTTAAAAATCAATAGATTTAAAAATTCAAATAAAATCATAAAAATATATGATAAATTTTTTGAAACTTTTAATAATCAATAGAAATAGTGAATATATATATTCACTACTTCTACTGATTATTAGAAGTATATATATAAACTTTTCTTGATAAAATACCCATAAAATCAAATAAATTATAATAAATCAGTGAAGAGCCAAATTTGCTCCAAATTTAAATGGGACTCTCATGGGGTTATCCTTAGCTATTGTGAGAGGTTTTATCAAATTTGAAGTTGATTAAATGATATATCTAAAATAAGTTCATTTAATTTAATAAATAAATTAGAAAAAAGAAATTAAAACTAAATGAGCCCATAGTTTTATGAAAGGTTTTAGAGATTACTCCAAACCTTTAAGAAATTTTCTAGAATTTTTAATGCTCATCTAAGCCCTAATTTGAATTTCCATCATTAAAATAATTAAAAAAATAATACAAATCAAATAAAATTACAAATGATCCCAAAATTTTATGGAATTCTTTTGAGGTTTTCCATAACCTCAGAGAATTCTTTACAAACTCAAACAAAAAACAAAATTAAAGTCTCACTTATTATAACATTTTGACCAGAAATTTGCGACAGGGAACTAACCAATCGACACTCAAACTTGATCAGCATTGAGAACATTAATTTATAAATACTAAAACTTCAAATTTATAAGTAAAACCTCACTAGTGTACTTTAGACATTTGCATGCTTGATTATTTGATTGCTTGATTTTCTTTTTAAAAAATCTACTATATAAAACAAAACAAAATAAATAAAAATATCTAGAAATGACAACTATTTAAAAAAAAAAAGCAAATAAAATTGAAAGGTTCCTAAGGATAAAACATAAATAATAGAAATAATAAAACTATTACTTTAGCTAAGGCATTCTTGCGGACCCCTCATACTAGGTTGCTTAGCTTTAGTTGCTAAGTTGTAAGTCTCAATTCCTAAAAATAATAATTTACCCTATCTTACATCTTATAATTAGTTTGATTACTCGTATTTATTATCAGGTGAGTTTAACTAGCAGCCTTCTTTTAGCATAAATATAAATCATTGAGATTTCTTAAGGCCTTTGTGGGGTGAAATATCTAAGTCTCATTATATCTCTTTAGATTAGGTTCGAGCTACTACTTTATAGCTCTCACCTTAGTTTTAGGGTTTGTGGCTAATTTTCTATATTGTAAGCCCTCGCCTCTTACGAATTTTCTCAATCTTATATTTATGGAATGTAAGTCGTAAATTTATAATAAAATGGATAGCTTAAAAAAAGTTCAAATTTTAAAATTATAAATCTCAATATATGATAGTTTGTGACACTTCTCAGGTTCTCAATATCTAGTACTCTATATTTTTTATCATTTATCCTCTTGAAAGAACTTAGGGGTGTCCATTCGGGAACGAGTAGGATTCGGGTCGAACTTGACTTGATCCGGCCGTAAACGAGTCGACACTAACCCGACCCAATTTTGCAAACGGGCCAGGATTGTCAACCAAGACTTGACCTATGTCGGTTATCGGGTTGATCTGACCAGACCCGCAAGGGTTATAATAACACACTCTTCAAGAGGCAACGAGAGCTGGGAGGGACGACAGTAGGCTTCACGCTAGTAGAATTACAAGCGATAATGGCAGCAGCAGCACTGCAGTAGCAGAGGCGCAACGCCAACATCAGGCAGGCCGGTAGCGACAACTTGGGTGGGATGGCGGGTAGGCCGACAACTATGATGCAATGCACGGAGTGACACAATACATTTAGTGATGCACAATGATTGATGCAACAACATAACGACTGAAGTGATGAGACAAGTCACACAAGATTACAAATGGGTCAATCTGGGTTGGTTTTGGGTTTTCGAGTCAAGCTGAACTCTATCCAATCTAACAAATTGGTCGGAATTACAAACTCGAACCCGACCCGTATGACAATAGAGTTAACGCGAACCTGGGATTTTTTGGGTCGATTTTTGATCAAGTTTTAGGTCATGTCAGATTTTTACACCCCTAAAAGTGCTGTTCTAAATTGAACGAATCCCTTTAAAATCCTAAAAAAAACCTCTTTTTTTAACTTTCAAATCCTAAAAATATTTTACGTTACTTTAATCAAGAATGTTTTTAGGAGACTTGCCTATCTTCAGATATAAATAATCATATAAGCTTGCTTTTATGGACAACCTACACCATATAATAAAATAAACACTATATTACTCACCTATGATAGGGAAAAATCTCTGAGAACATTAAAACTTTTTAGTACTCTATTTTTATTTTTGAATGCTATTACATCATATCATTTCTATCCTTCGAGATGGTGTGCTATTCTTTATGTTATATTTTATTAAAAAAATAGAATTTTAAAAATTGTATTTTTGTTTTCAAATCCATTGTAGAATATCATTTCTATCTTTCAAGATGGTATTGATATAACATAAAAAAATAATCTTGATTGGGCACAAATCTCAAGGAAAAATCAAGTTGAAAACTTTAAAAATTAAATAGGTGACCATTTAAACTCCAATTTTAGTAAACTTATAGTCAAATTGAACGTCTCAAAAATACAAACCCAATGACACCAAATTCGACTAAATCCAAACCCAAATGGGTCCAAATCGATGACTCGAAGCATATTTGGAAGGATCAAACCATAATTTGGATTATCAAATAGTTTCCAAATGTAATATGCTTATAGTCAAATGGGCGGATTGACAAGTCGAATCCAACGAGCTTAAGATCACCAAATTATGATATCATTAAGACATTCAATGTCTAATAAATGATCCATGGTCAAGGGATTCAACATCGGCCATCCATTAAAACCACTCCCAATTCACCTTTGATCTTCCTCTTATTTTTTAGTCATGTCACTTTAAGAAAACTATAAATACACCCCTCATTCTTCATTGAAGGAGGATGAAGCAAGAGGATGAAGATGGAAACCCAAGCAAGAAGAGAAGGAAGAGAAGAAAGAGTTCTATTGCCACCAAGCTCCTCGATGACCACCTCCTGACCACCGACCGAAGTCAGATTTCTACCCGACACCAGAATTCTACCTGACACCGGACCTCCGCCCGCCACCGAATTTCTACCCTATGTCGGACTTTCGCCCTTCGCCGAATTTCTACCCAACATCAGACTTCTACCAGTCGCTGGACTTTCATCGAACTCTACCTGATGTCGAAGTTCCGCCCCGTCGTTGGTCTGCTTCCCTCCATCAGAAATTCATATGCCTTCTAACCGATGCCAAACTTTAGCTCGAACGCTGACTAATGTTGGATTTATGCCCGACAACCGACCGACGTCAAAGTTCTGCCCAGACACCAACTGATGATAAAGTTTTTTCTATCCACCGACCATCATTAGATTTCTACCGGATACCAAACTTCAGCATGTCGTCAGACTTATGCCTTCATCAGAATTCTAGCCGACATCAAACATCCACCTGTTGTCAGATTTTTGCCTATCGCTGGACTTCTGCCTATCTGCCAACTGACGCCAGAATTTTACCCGTCTACCAATTGATGTTGGACTTCTAACCGATTGCCAATTAATGAAAATTTTTCTTCTCGACCACCAACTAATGGTGAACTTTTGCAAGGCTACCAATTGATGTCGGATCTCCATTGCCTTTCGACTACGGTCCTTCTGACCTCTGTCGTCTACTTATTATGATCCTTCCGACCTCTGTTGCTAGACAACAATCCTTCTGACCTTTGTTGCCCTTCAATTATGATCCTTTTGATCTCCGTTGCTAGACAATGATCTTTATGACTTTCGTTGCCTATCGACTATGGTCCTCCTAACCAAATGAACAAATCGATATTGATTCTTCCTATTTTTACCATGTAATACACTCTGCACTATGTATATTTGTTATATCAAGCCAAGGCCTTCCCCCTAATGAAGGGCCTCATTTATAATCAACTACAAATACTAGCAAATTCATTCAAACTGGGTCATGCCCCATGGTTTTTCCCTTTTTTGAGTTTTTCATGTAAAATCTTGGTGCCTCTTATGAATGCTACACCCTCTCTTTTTATCTTATTGTGTGCTGGATCTTCATACAATGCTAACACGTTAAACTTTATATTTCTTTACCTCCATAAATATTCTAGGATGCAACATGCATAATATTCTCTACATATTGTTTAATTATGAAAATAAAAATTTCATATCCATACATGTGTACTAACATCAATGATTCATAACTTATTCCTTATGGTACTAATCCTATTGTGACTTAATGGTTTTTTCATATGTCTACTAATTGAATTTATATATTAATGAATTTAATATCAATGTCACCTCTAAACAAACTGTTAGGTTTACATATTATAAGATATTGTGGTATTTTAGTTTCACCTTTATAATGCTTTGATTCTACATACTTACCACTCAGATCCCTATCTAGTTATATATTTTGGTTCATGTGAATCATTGTGCTCATATAACCTTCCATATTATTTTCTTACTTAATTATTTTATATATTTATTTTGATATAAAATTGAACCAATATCTTTTTGCTTAATTTAAAAATTCAGAAAATATGCTAATTCTTTCATCATACACATCTCAAATTTAAAACTCGTCATTTGAGAAATCTCTTCACGTGTTGAGTTATAAGTATCTCCAAATAGTATACCCTTAATATAGATTTGAATAACTAAAATATTATATCCTAATGCCTTGAAATATAATATCATATCCATTAATCCTTGGGTAAATATATTTTAATATAAATGAACTCAATCTATTGTACCATGCTCTAAGTGCTTACTTTAACACATGTAATGCCTTTTACAATTTATAAGAAGGATTCATGGTCATTTACCTTTAGAATCTAGGTAGCTATTCAACATTCACATATTCTTTCACTAGTCCATTTAGAAAAGTATTTTTGACATCCATCTAAAGTTGTCTAAAACCCTTGAAGAAAATGAGGGGTAAATAAATTGCTTCAAGTCATGCTACGTGTACAAAGTTTTTCCAAAATTTATTTCCTAAACTTGATTGTAATCCTTTATAACAAATCTTGTCATATACCTAACTACCACATTAGAGCCATTCAATTTAATCTTAAAGACCTATTTGGTTCCTATAAAACTATGATCAATGGGCCTTATTACTAACACCCAAACATCATTTCTTAGAAATTGATTTTACTCTCCTTGCATGGCCATTATCCAAAACTCATTTATTGAGGCATCTGTGTTGGTTGGCTTTATTAAAGAGATGAATGCTATGTTATTTATCTCTCACTTGAGTGCATTGTTAGTCCTAACTCCTATAGATGTTTCCCTAAGGAATGGATACTTAGAGTTACTAGATGCATATCTCCATTATTTAGGAAATGTCTCTTTCTCATTCTATCTAAAATCAAAGTTTCAACATTGGGTATGATTTAATCATCTATATCTACCTCCCTTATCTGACTCAGATTGTTTGATTCATCTAACCTAACATGTGCAATCTCTTTTATAACCAAGGTTTTCTTATTAATCACCTTATAAGTTTCTCCAATAGATAATATCCCATAAACATGACTTTATTAATTTTGCATCAAATTTTCCTATGTTAGACTTACCATTATTCAATAGAAAATAATTTCATCCAATTGTGTAAAGATGTAACAAATTAGGTATTATTCCCTTTAATAGTTTGTTAAGGAACTTATTCAGCTAAGGATGGATGTTCAAGACATAACACATTGTGTTTATCATCACTATAAAAAAATACTTAGGTAACTTGCATTCATTGAACATAGAATAAGCAACCAAGTAGCCTCATGTTCTTTCTTTTAGCTAAACCTTTTATTGTGAGGCCCTAAGTGATAAGAAATTATGGGTGATCCCTAGTTTTTTTTTTTTAATTCTTAAATTTTAAAATTCCTCTATGATCACTATTAATTATATAGTTCAAATAGCCAAACTTTTTTTAGCTTTAAATAGAAAATGCACTCAACTCATTAAAGGACTTGCTCTTATATCAAAAACCTTATCTAGGTAAATCTAGTATAGTCATCCACTATAATGAATCCATATGACTTCACTCTTAGGCTTACTATGCTCATGGGTCTAAAAAGGTCCATATGGAGAATCTATAAAAACCATAGCCTTGATAGTATGAAATAAGGGTCAAGCTTGCTTTGCTAGTTCACATCCATTACATAAATGATCATTAGTGTATTCCAACCTCAATACTCCTCTAATTATGCTAGGAGGACACATGTGCCACAACCATGATTCATCCA
Source organism: Dendrobium catenatum (assembly GCF_001605985.2). Classification (NCBI taxonomy): domain Eukaryota; kingdom Viridiplantae; phylum Streptophyta; class Magnoliopsida; order Asparagales; family Orchidaceae; genus Dendrobium; species Dendrobium catenatum. The sequence goes on from NW_021319487.1 coordinate 147,562, forward strand.
AAGGACTGTTATCAAATAGTGGTAGTTGGGGATTGGAATACTTTTCCATGTTGTTATTGCTAGGATCTGCCATGTTCAAATACTAATTGAAGTGTACAACACTCCCTAGAGAGGGAGGGGGAATGAATTAGATTGTAATTTAAAACCTAATAAATTTTTTAATTAGAATTTTTTGATATTTTAATAGTGAATATAAATTTTGCATCTATTTTTAACAAGGATAAGAGATTTCAACATAGTATTATATTTTAAAGATATGCAACTAGCAAGCAACTCTAATGAATTTTATGCACTAGTTTGTATCAAAATAAGCATATACTTTCAAGCATAAAGTAACTTGAACATTTCAACCATTTCTCACATGAGAGATTGAACATGATATTCATTTTCATCATACCACATAGATAATCAATAAGAGAATGTAAATAATTAAAGTAGCGATGTGAAAAAAAAAGAGTAAAGTGTTAGAAATATAATAATTGATTTTATCATGATTTGGTATAAATGCTTACATCCACCCCTTGTACTCTTACTCAAGATTTGACTACACTCACATTTGGTCACCACCTGGTGGAGAAACCCCTCTCCTTGACTAATAATAGAGAAAGATCACACCTCCATTTTCCTCTCAAAGCAAGAAGACACTACTCTGGCCCACCATCTAGCCAAAAAACACAACATAAGCTTCTTTGAGATCACACAAATTACTTTCAAATACATGTTAAAAGCTCTCACAATAGCCATAATAATAAATCTAGAGGATATAAGGTATAATAGAAAGAAGAAGATAAAAATAAGTGTGCAAGCCAATAGAAAAAATCTCACCAAGAATTTTTCATATAAAGAGTAAAGATTCTCCAAAAGAAATTCTTCTCCTCTACCTCTCTCATTGATTTTCATTTTCTCTACTATCAAAAAAATTTTAGGATTAAAAAAATCATATTATATTAAATTCTATTAGGTCAAAATCTTAATTCTATATAAAAAAAGTAAACTTTGTTTGATTGTATAATATGATCTATATTTCACAACACATTTAATTCAATATGAATCATAAATCATTAGCCTATAATTCTAGCTAGTTAATAAGTTCAATTTAGGAAACCTATCATACATTATGATTAACATCCTCTATTATGATTAGTTTAAGATTTGAATTAATATAATGAGATATTTTAGTAGTTTGAAATAACCCTGGCCATATGGCATAATATATATCATACAATACAATTAGTTTAATTTTTATCCCCTAAAATTTATGTAAATTGATATTATCTCAAATTAGAAATGAAAGTAGATCATATAATATAATTTATATCATACAATATAATTAGTTCTGATTAATTTATATTAATTTTATTTATTATTATTATTATTTTAGTTTCCATTCATATGTGTATGCATTATCATATAATCTCTACACCTAAACATAATAATGCATACTCAATAAAACAAAAATATATGTTTTATGACTCATGTAGCTTCATGCATGTTATATCCTGGGTAGCTTGATTTTCTAGCTTTGCTTAACTTTAACTAATTTTGACTACTAGCATGCACTGCTAGTGTTGTGATATGGATAATCATGGAGCCTCATATGTGCTCCTTAAAAAAAATACCAAGCATTATGAATTTTCTTTCAGTGTATACCTTCAATATTAGTACTAAAACACTTAAAATAAAATGTGTTAATAAAAAGATTGGTCAACCAATTTATTTTATATTTTTTATCATTAAGACACTAAAGTCATACTCAAAAATCATGTGGTCAACAATCTGCTTATCGGAAGGATAATTGGGATACACGTGATGTTTTCCAAGAAGATGACAAAAGTATCATGATTATTTACATGTTGACACCACTTAGGGCTATATAGTACATGTATGCACTAACTAGGCTCAATGTGATTAAGTAAGTGTTTGTAACCTAGATATATGTAGCTAATTATGCAAAAACTAAGAATACATTACACATTTAACAATTGTATAATATAAATTTAGAGGATAGATCTATAAGTAGGGTAATATAAAAAATGTGATTGCTAGCTTAAGTGGACCACACTACTAATGATAATAATAAGTTAGTTTAGGGGACTCATTGGGTGATAAGCTGATGGTTTCGTATTATGTTCAACATATTCGTTTAATACATGAGATAACGAGGTCGCAACTCATAGATGGGCACAATAATTATCAATAAAGAGCATATTGGTATTGAAGTGGTTGGTTGGCGAGTTAGCAATCTTCTACTTTAACTAGTGCATGCCATATAAAATGAGTTATATGGGCATGTATACTAGTGGATTTATATGGGTGCATAGGCTAGAGGGTTCAAATGGATGCGTAAGCTAGAGTCATCAAGTCAATGAGCTAGTAGGTTGATAAAATGGTCCCTAAAAATGGCATTTCCTCGTGGCAAGGTAAGGATGTCTTCTAATGTGAGATGATAAGTTGTTCTGATATGGTATATAGAGATGTTGTCTCCAAAAAAAACTAATAGTTTTATCTTAATATAGAGAGAACTTCCTAACTAGGGCATCTTAGAGAAAGATAATGATGTATTAATGGAGTGGCAAAAGATTTATTAAAAAGGTAACTGAGGACATATTTGTAAGGAAATTAATAACTAAAGGTGGTAATGGGATGAAGTTGCTTACTTATTATTAGTGAGGAATGTTGCAACTTAGGAATCCAGATTGATATTGTAATTTTTAATGATAGCAAAATATTATTGTTTTGTTAATTTTATTATTTATCCAAGTATGTACTAGACATTTTTTGTTTGTAGTTTGTGTGTACTAACATTTTAGAGAAATCATACTCCAAACTGCTGAAGACTTCAAGACAGAGTAAATTAAGATTTTATGTAATATATTATGTAAATCTTTATTTTTATTTTCTTTAGTCTAAGAAAGTGTGATTATAATTGGGTAATCTTGCACACACATAGGGAGAGAGAGTCGAAACTTAAAGTTTTAAAAGTAATCATATTGTACGATTTGTCATTTTTTTCCTCCAAAATTTAGTTAATCAAATCATGGCTTATACTTTTGAACTATTTATATTGTACGATGTTAGTTCGTACAAACGACTGACAGTGTATGAAATCGGGTTCGTACTAGTTTGCCCCAAACAAAGTCATCCATTTTTGTATTATTCATACAATATGATATGAATTCATATAGACGATTAACATAGTACGAAATTGGGTTCGTCCATATTCATACCAAACAAAGTATGATTTGTATTGATTGTTCGTACTGTACGATGTTATTTCATACATACGACTGACAATGTATGAAATAAGGTTCATACCAAATCATACTAAATGAACATATTGATTTTTGAACTATTCATACAATACAATCTATGTTTGTGCATATAACTGATAATGTATGAAATAAGGTTTATACAGGATCGTACCGAATGAACATGTTCAATTTTGAATTGTTCATATTGTACAATGTCAGTTCGTACAAATGACTGACAGTGTACGAAATAAGGGTTGTACATGATCATACCAGGATTTTTGAATTGTTTGTACATATGATCCATGATTGTACTATACGATCTGAAGTTGATTCACTTGTAATTTTTAGTTTTTGGATGGTTTTTCTTGTATTTTTTATAAAAGATGTCCTAAAAACTGACACTTAAGACCTTTGCTATGAATTTTTTTTAGAGTGTCCATTGAGTGTGAGTGTTTGGGAGAGATTATGGAGTGAAGTGTAAGAGATCTAGGGAGGGGAAGTTGTGAGGGATTCACAAGATTGTCCAAAGCGATGATCTCTTTGTCTTCTTCAAATTTCTACTCAACTCCTCTAGAAACTTTTGAGAGAAGATTTTCAACATTATGTCAAGGTTCTTTGTCTTCACCAGGAGGGTGAAAAAGGATGAATGTTCTCTACCTTCAAAAGGAGGGTGAAAAAGGATGAATGTTCTCTACCTTCAACATGAGGGTGAAAAAGGATGACGGTTTTCTACCTTCACCAGGAGGGTGAAAAAGGATGAAGGTTCTCTGCCTTCACTAGGAGGGTAAAAAAGGATGATAGTTCGTTGCCTTCACTAGAAGTATAAAAAAGGATGACGGTTCTCTTCCGCACTAAGTTGGTAGAAGAGAGTTTGTAAGGGCTTCCCTACCTTGTTGTGAGGGGAAAAGGAGAGTCACTTTGATTTAGTGCAATACTTAAAGAAGGGATGTCCAGAGAGTGGACGTATGTCAAGTTTGGACCGAACCACTATAAATTTGGTGTTCTTCTGTTCACTTTAATTTTTTTGTTTTTTTATTTTTTCGTGCTTTAAAGTTTTGTTGTTGAAATATCTTTTGAGATAATCATATCTAAACAACTACATATTCAAGATCATTGCTTAAATTTTCTATAAATGATTTTCTAAAATCCAAGAAATTTTTAAAATAATCAATTCACCCCCCTCTTAGTTAGCATTATGATAGTTCAATAAGGTCTAACAACCTACATGAACTTTCAAGCAATTCAATGATTCAAACTATGACTCTCTTTTTTCCTTTCCAATGTCTATTTGGCACTTTGGTTGACATCATTTAATGAAGTAGCCTCCTCTCTTAACTTCATTCAAGTCTTCTTATTGGTTAAAATTCTTCTATCATTGTGATAAGTAGTATTGAGAAGTTGACTTCTAGTTGCTATCATTTAAGTGGCCAACTTTAAGCTCTTAGCATTCTCAAAATCCCTCGCTAACTTTGCTGAAGTCTTTTTTGTGATTATAAGATTTTAAATATAGAATTGAAGAATGTAATATATTGTTATATTGGGAAGGCATCACTTTTAGGTCGGTGGAAGTGCAATTCAAGTAAATCAATAATGAGACTCTCAGTGAACTAGTCAATTCGTCTTGTACTGGTCAGTGAGCCATTAGGGTGGGCAAATTTTTCTACATTGGTTCACTCCCTTATTATTATTGATCAGGTGAGATGTGACTGTATTATAGTTGATCAAAATTCAGGATAAAATAAGATTTATTCAAGTAGTTTGTTGAGATTTAAAGATTTTAGGAAATGGCATGTACAATATAGAGAAAATTTTGTATGAGTAATAAAATATTTGAATGAATCAATATAGGTGAGATATTTTTTTTTAGAGAGAATCATAGAGCTTCTTATTGAGTTATTGATTAAAATTTAAAGTCACCTTCTTGTCCAGTTGTTGCTGGCCGCTAACTTTTGAATTGTATATTAAAAAGATGGGCTTTAATTTCTTTGACAGGACATCAAAGAGATAAAAAATATATATTTTTGGTGGCAAAGTACAGTGAAGGAGTGCTGCACTTTGTTGCATTATACATGAAAAAGATGAGAAACATACTTCAACCAATAATAATAATACGCCAAAGGATTTAGGGACGGTTTCTAATTTAAATTAATATGTAATATATTTCATTGGTGTGGTTTTCATGGTGAGAACAATTTGCAATATAGTGAAACATACTATTTATCTCCTCACCTGAGCTCCCCATTCGTTTCATTCACCTTTTGAGGGTCTCCATCCATTGGTGAGGCCATGATTCCTTTTTTAAAGGGAAAGTTTTCATTTTATTTTGCCTCCATCTCTTAAAAGATTTTATTTGACTTGTTGCCTACCCCGACAAGATCTTGATCTTGATCAACGCATTTGAGGCCAGGTTATATTTGCATCTGACATGTGAGGAGCAATGAGTGGAAGATCAACATCGCTTATGCTCCTGTATGATGGACAACTAAGTTTAGATGCCCAATTTTCACCAATATATATTTATGGTCAAAATTATCCTTTGTAAGTTTCAATAAATACAAGCTTGGAGAAACTTAAGTTTTGTGTGCTTAGAGAACACTAGTACGATGCATCCAGGTATACAATAAACTCAGTGTGTCATCTTCTGGTGGGAAACTATTTCATCACATTACACATTGAAGATGATGATGTTCGTGAAGTTATGTTAGCTCATGCTGCCAGAGAATTTATTATTCTATATGTGGAAGTTGAATAGAAAGGAATGGGAACAAGTAATGCTAAAAATCTAATCATTCATATCCGTGAATCATTTAACTTGGATGATGGTATAAAGACGCATGAAGGTGGTTTGAACAAGATGTCAGTTGAACCACCATCTGTTCAATAAGTAGCCCATTAAACATCATCTTCAAAAGCATTACTTTCTTAGGTGTTTTAGAAATATTTACATAAACATATGTCAATCTAATATAATGTTATGTAAAATGAAAGTAGTCTTAAATCTTTAAGTACTTCGATACAAGTTTCTTGTGCGAACTAGTTAGGAGCTAATAAGCGTAGAGCCACCATGCCTGTTGTTGACGAAGGTTATGAAATAATGAGTAGTGGATCAAGAGAGCGGTCTAGTGAAAGTATTGATTACATACTCCATAATTTAAAATGATGTTAGTAGAGAGGCAGATCATGATGAAATCTATAATATTATTAAAACCTGTTACAGTAGGACTACTGAAATCGAGTAAGAAATAATTGCTAACAACAACTATATAGCCATATGTTAGATACCCCATAAGTGGGATGAAGAAATAGCCTTTGAAAATATTAATGGTATCAACTTAACAGATCAAGAATTATTGATTCCAGATGAATTGACTGATGTGATATACTTCATCAAAAAGTATGACTTGCAATTTTCTTTACATGGATGGTCTTTTCTAAATAATGTTGAGTTCATAGTTGTTGCATCGAACAAGCATAAATTCATAGTTACTTATGTACAACATTAAAACCACAACAAACATTATTTATGGCATTTGTGTGCAAGTGTAACCAAGTGTTTATATGGTATTTGGAAAATATCTTATATAAGACATCATCACACATGTACCAACCCTATCCTTGTTGTTGGCCAAAGATAGTGCAATTCACAATTAATCAGCTATTTCATATTGGCTATAATTATATCCTAGAATTTAATTTGAAAAAATTATTCTTTATCTTTTAATTTACACAATTAGAACTACCTAATTTTTTTATCAATATAAATACCAGTGGAAATAAAATTACTGACAAAAAACATTAATATATACATTTCTATTTCTTTCCCAAAAACTATGCACATTACTTATGATCTATATAGTCATAACATATATATCTTGTCTTGAGTATAAAAGAATAACTATTGACAAAAAGAAATAAGCTAACAATAAACCTGAACAATCTTGATCAGCCTTACACTTTTGATCCTTTGTTCTGATATGAAAATATTTAAATCACATA
>NW_021319487.1:155331-215159 GCF_001605985.2 Dendrobium catenatum
TTATTCAATATCATTATCTTAATCACATGCACAATATATTACATACTTAGTATATCACATGCTCATAATTAGTATAGTGAATCAATAACAATAAAAGTAATAATAGTGAATCAGTAGTGATATAAGTAAAAGTTTTGTAATAAAATTGGTGTCTATATTGGTACCAATAAATTCAGAGGTCATAGCAGTAAAATAATGCAATAATAATAAATCTATTTTGTGGTAGTAAATATTATTGTAAATATCTTAAAGCATTATACAACTTTTATTAATCCCTTATCTCTTCTCAAATTTGTTTAACAGAGAGCTTGTAATGGAAATAAAAGAGAAAATATAGGACAAAGAATAACAAACCTAGGATTGAAAGGCCGTGAAGAGATTTTCATCAATTAATTCTATTGGGAGATTTGCTTATCTCATATAAGGAACCGTTATCTTATTTTTTATTTTAATAAATTGATATTTTTGAAATTTTTTCTATCAAATTTGTATTTTTGTTACCAAAACATGATGATAATTTTGTGTTGGTAAAAATTTCAATATGTAACTTTTTATATGTCATAGAAATTGAGATTATAAATATTTTGAATATTTATTTGAGATTTCTCATTGACTAACTTTGAAAAAATAGTAATTTTTATCAATTTAGAAATTAATTTGGACATATAAACATATACTTTAGTCCAATTAAAACTTCAAAATATTACTTGATACAATACCTAATAATTTGGTTAATTTCTAGAAATAAGAATTTCTTCTCAATAGAGTTTTTATTGCTTATATTTAGGATATTTCTTACATTTAGGATATTTTGACACTTTTTAATAAGCCCAATTATAATTTATTTATTATAATACATTTAAAATGAATGTAGATATTGAAATAACTATATCGATAAGAGGGGGGGGGTGAATTGTGAAAACTTTGTAGCAATAATTAATACCTAAGCAGGAGTTCTAATTTTTTTTTTTTAATATTTTTAAATTTTTAACATGAAAATTTAAACTACTACGAAGGCAAACAATTGAACTCAACGTGCAACAATAGAACCCTTTTCTTCCACAAATTTCACCAAGCAAATATTATGAAAATTAAGTGCAAGCAAAAGTAAATAGCGATAAGGAAAAAGCACACCAGAATTTGATAGTGGTTCGGTCAAACCATGACCTACGTCCACTCCCCGGAGTCCTCCACTTCGGGAATTTCACTACAAACTATAGCTCTCCTTTTTCCCCCCTCGGCAAGGCGGAGAAGCCCTTACAATACTCCCTTTCACCAACCCGGCGTGGCAGAGTGCCAAGCGCTGTTTTCACCCTCATGGTCATGGTAGAGAACCTTCTCATTTTTCTCCCTCCTATAGAAGGTAGAGTACATTTGAAGTCACGGATGTAGAAGAGTCTCCCCCTTAGAGAGCCTACCATAAGTTCTTCCCAGACCACAAGAGGAGCAAGATGCAGCAAGAACGGAGCAACCGTGTGATCTCCCTCACACCTCTTCTCCCTCACCAAGCTCACCTTCTCCTTCCTCTCTCAAACCCTAAAAACTTCTCAAGGGCTCTCTCCCAAGGATTCCCTCTCTAATCACGTTCCCCTGTTTTTGTCTCTCTCAAAAAGATTACTAATTTGATACTTAAACAGGCTCGAAAATCCCTGAATTATTCAAAGTAGCAGTTATAATTGTACAGTACGATTTCAAATCATACAGTATGATATGTATAACATGCCTTATCCTGGTATGAAGGTGTACGAATAGTTCAAAATATAATCGTACAATTTGATAATAAATCGTCCGTACGATCCTTAACATTACTGCTCGTACAGGATGATTGCCGGGATGATCAAATGTCATCTCTATACATCGTATGGTATGATATACATCATATAGTATGAATGGTCAAAATCAAGGTATCATCCAGGACAAATTTCAGGATGATCAAATGTCGTCTCTGTTCATCGTAGGGTACGATAGACATTATACAATACGATGAGACAAAAATAAGGGATCGTCCAGGACGATCTTCGGAACGATCAAAATTCGTCTATGTTCATCGTATAATATGAATGTGTTTGTACAGTACGAATTTCAATTAGTAATTAAGCCTTGATTTATTCCACTAATCATGGATTAACTTAAGTAAGTATTTAAAATAAATTATATAGTATGAAGTCCTTCATACAGTACGAACGACTGAGAAAAACTTAAGTTAATTTGATGGCTAGGGTTTTAGATTTGGAACACATCGTATAGTACGATAGTATTTGTATGGTACGATCTATTCACAAAAATCATTTTACAAGCTCAGATCATACAGTACGAAATAAAGTCATACAGTACGATCACCAGAGAAAGAAAATCTATATTTTTTACTTTTAAAACCCTCTCCCCCTGTGTATGTGCATGATTGCTCAGACTTACATGCAGTTTGTGGCCAGACTCAAGAAAATAAAAAATAAAATAAATAACAAATTACATTTTCAGACTCATACTCCTAATCTAACCAGTCTTGAGTCTTCCTATTGTCCTGAGTAGCTTGTGATCTTCCTAAATGTTAGTACTCACGGACAATAGCAAACAATAAATGATATTCAATGAATAGTAGTTTAGGCGACATTATTTGTCATCATCAAAATCTCAAACTCGGGGTCATGGGTCGCAACAGATATATGATTGAGTAATAGTTGGTTATTATTAATGCTATAGTAGTGTGTTAAGAAAGTTTGCATAAAAGATAAATAATGATTGGTTGACCCATTAGTTAGAGGTTGATTGATCTATATAGGATGGTGGGCTGATATGCTTTTCTTTAAATACTATGGTTGGATGTTGTTCTCTACTAATACAATGACACAATGATAGAATGATTGAGAGTTATAAGGAGTTATTATTATGTTGATAGGCAAAGAGTGATGACTCTATTTATTGAGCCAATAGTTATCGACTATCGATTATTAATTATTGAAAAATAATACGATAGCTAGAACTTCTTAATTATTTAGTGTGACTACTAAAGTTAAATGCATGTTATGAATTCATTATTATTATACGACTTTAATGATACCATATTGATTTACTACAACTGCAAGGATTTACCATTATTGCATTATTTTATTATTACGACCACTGAATTTATTGGTACCGATATAGACACCGATACTATTACTAAACTGTATTGATAACAATACTGATATACTATTATTGTTATTGTTATTAATTCATTATATTAATAGTAAGCATGTAATAAGTGCATGATATACTAAGCATGCAATTAAGATATTATTATAGAATAATTCAATATCAAGATTCTAGGACATGATAATTGGTATCAAAAAATAGTTATTAGAATAAATAAATTATTATGAGAGCTATAAAAAATTAATTGTAAGTCGGTTAGATTTAGTTGCATTATTTTGCATTTATAATTGATTGCATGTGTGAATTATTCAGATTAGATAGAATTGTGCAAAAGTGAATAGTTAAAATGGACCTACTAGAGCAAGATATACCAAATTAACAACATAATGTACCTCCAGTATCATCAGATAATGTTATATAGCTGGCTAATGTTATAATGTAGATAATAGGTGATACTAAGAGCAAGCCATCAGGGAGCAAGGAAGAAGAAAGGGATAGGCGTTTGTAAGTATTTTATAAGCTAAAGCCCCTACTATTTAAAGGAGTTATAGGACCCCAAATTACAGAAGATTGGTTACTGAGAATAAAAAAGATCTTTGATAGCTTGTAGCATCCAGAGAATAAGAAAGTACCATTGGCTACCTTTCTCTTTGAAGGGGAGGCTGAGGGATGATGGATTGGATAAAAGAGAGAAATTTCAAAGAAAATGTAAATATAATTATTTAATTTTATCAATTTTTAATATAAAAGTTATATAAATCTTTTTTGAGGCTTAAAAAATTATTGAAAAATATCTATAAAATAACCCATTTAATTTAGTAAATTTTAATTAAATTGGTTTGCAAAACACACTTAACTGTCCTAAAATCCTTACTTGTACCAACATATATCAATTTCTTAAGAAATTGCATTAGCACCCAAAAATTATAAACAAATTTATGTGATTAAAGAACTATAATATCTATGTTATGGGAAAGATAGTTTTTGATTTGAACTTATAGTGACTCTTGAAAAAAAAATAGTTGGCATGGTCAAAATATTAGCTATTACGCTTATTATATACAACAAATCATGGTTTAAAATTGTGTAATCGGGTATTGAGGCATTTTTCATTCGTGAGGCGAGGCGTAAGACTCATAGATTTTTGAGGCGTAAGCCTCAAAATTAAAAAATTGCATAAATATAAAATGATAAATTTTGTATATCCTAATGAGTAAATAATATATAAAACATAAAAAAATGCTACTTACCACAACTTTGAGATAAATAACAATGACATATCACATAGGAACTCATAAGTCATCAACACTATCATCGGTCATCACTAAGGGGGTCTTCATTTGAATCATCATTATGATGAACTGTTCTCTTCTCTTCCTCCTCTCCTATAGAGTCCAATGTCTTCCAATCAGCTCCTTCTTCCTCATTATCAGTTATCTTCCTCTTTCCTAAATATTTTTGAACAATATCATAATGAATAATAGTGTAATACATTAATAAAAATCTAAGAAAAGAAAATCATATTATTTATATACCTTTTTTAATTTATTCTTGAGTTGTGGTGGATATAATGCTTTAAGACCATAAAAAAAATCAACATTTAAGTCTTCATCTTGTAATTCAGACGGCAACAATTCAATTTCATCATCTACAAATCACTCATCAACAAATGTCACATCCTCGCAAAGTAAAGGATCTTCATCATCAATTAATCCTTTTTTCTTCAAATTCCTATCTCTAAGTCTCCTATTGTACATAATGTACACCAATGAATTCATCCTCAATATCGGCAAGCAATTTCTCCTCTTTGTATATACTTGATTGTAGGTACTCCAATTTTTTTCACAGCCAGATGAAGAGCATATCAAGCCCAAAACATTCAAAGCAAAATGCTGCAATTCTGGAGTCTCATCATCAAATTTAATCCACCGCTCAACATATTTATATAAGAGAGTTTAATTAGTGTGAAAAAATAACTTTAAAACAAATGTTTAAACATTAAATAAAATCACTTAAAGATCATTTGGCAATTGTATCCTTTGCTTATTGTAATCCAAAAAAGCCTTCTTTATTCCTAAAAGGTACAAATTGCATGTCAGCATTTGATCTTTCAGTTGCATCACTTAATAGATGATCCATGCAATGATACAATCTCAACTTTATTTCAGGATTTGTATACTTATTCTCTACATATCAATACTGAGGGTTTAGGTAATAACCAGCTACATGCAAGTATTGGTGAAGTTGTAGCTCCCACCTATCATCAATAATATTCCAAATTTCCCTAAATCTTTCCTCATTGCCTCCTAAGTTGGAGGAAATCATTTATTTGGCTTCATCCATGGCATTGTAGATGAAACCCATTGTAGGCTTCTTCTCAGCATCCACCATCCTTAAAACATGAACTAAAGGTCTAGTTATTGTAATGGCATATAAGACACTTTGCCAAAATCTATCATTTAAAATAATCTTTCCCCCAGCCTTATAAGAAGTATGATATCAAAATCTATCTTTTTCCCCCATGCTTCTTCGCCCAAGCACAACTCAACCACTGTGTAGATATGAACATAGCCTCTAAAGCTTGTCTAGCATCCAGCATACTCTCTAAGGTCAAGTAAGCGGTGGCAAATCTTATTGTTGCTAATCTTAGAATTTCTTTCTTTGAAAATTTTCTCATAAGAGCTAGAACCCAAGAGTAGTTACAAATAAACTTGTTTTTTTTTTTTTACTTTAGTAAGTGCATTTTTATATTGAGGTAGCTCCTTAAGCTTCTCAAGAATCATATATATATAATGTGCAGCATATGGAGTCTAGTTTAGATGTTTTCTTTTCTCCATAAGTTTTTACCTACAACCTTATAAGAACTTGCATTATCTATCACAACTTGTACAACCAAATGTTCTCCACCCTCATCAACAATGTTATCTAATAATTCAAATACGAACTCAGCATCTTTGACATGGTCAGATGCTTCATTTAACCTTAAAAATACAGTACCATAAGGATTATTAATGAGGATGTTGATCATACTTCTATGTTTGATATCAGACCACCCATTTGACATAATTATTACTCATATTTGGGCCCAAGTCTTCTTAATTTCTTCAATGCTTTTATCAGTATTTTCCAACTCCTTCAAAATCATGTTCTCAAATCATACATGGTTGGAGGTTTGAACCCTCTCCTAAATGCTCCAACTGAATGAATCATGTTGTAATAAGCAGATGATGTTGCAACATTAAATGGAATTGCATTTTTGTAGAATAATCTGCCTATATCCTTACACACTCTTCTCCATGCCTCCCTTGCATTTTTTGGGGCCATCTTCTGTGTAACAGGAGGTTTATCATCTGATGTATCAACTATATAATAATCCATAGGCCCTCTAGCACCCGTACATGAAATACGCTTCATCAAAGAAGATGAATCCCTAACGCTGTGCTCACTCCCATAGTAAGAGCCAACATCAACTCTATCCTCAAATTGCTTATGTGCAAGATGTTTTAACGTGGCAGACTTATTCATGTATGACTTTATCTCATCCCTTGTAGTATCAGAAACTTTGGAGCATGGAGTAACATTCTTGTGAGACCCTGAAAGGTGTTCCTTCATTCTAGTCACACCACCTTTCATAACTTTATCATAGTAATTACATTTAAGATAGACATATATTTTATCACTTTCTCCTACATCCACATGAGTGTTATGCTTCCATATTGTATCTTTTCTATGACATGATGCAGCTTTATCCTTATTTTTTATCATCCTTTATAAGAAAAATAGGAATTAAACCCTAACTCCAACCATGAATAAGAAGAGTTAAAAGCGGTAGTTCGGAGGAGACAGTAGCCTCAGATAGAAGCAGCCGGATGGAGAAGATAGCAACCTAACTCGTAGAAGAAGAAACCTCCAAGCAAAAGGAGAAGAGTAGCTCTTGTTGCTTCAACACTTAAACCCCGATAAATGTTTAAGTCGTATGTGCTGCATCCTTATGAATATGTTGAGCTATCGAGGAAGCAAAACACTGCGTATATGCTATGTATTCACTACGTATGTGATGCATATTTTGTAAAACTATTTTTAAAGTATTTATAAATTAACAGTTGGAGCAGTTGTAACTTAATTTATAATTTTTATATTAATAGTTAATAAAAGATATGATTTTCTATATAAAGTATGTGTATTTGATGGTTTAGTATTTTATTGTGCGTAATCTCTACGTATATTGTGCGTACTTTATGCGTATATTGTGCGTACCCTCTACATATTCATAGTGTATTTTAAAAAAAATTAATTAAAAAGTTTTTTTCTTTAAGCAATAAAGAATGTCTATGAATAAAATAAAAAAATATAAGAAACCAACTAAAAGAACATTAATAATAATTATAAGAAAACCTATATACATTCTATAAAAAAAATTTAACCAAAAGAATTTTAGATGTAGGGGTCAAGGTGCCTTGCTTTCTTAGTTTCTTGCGGAGACATAATTATGCAAGCAGAAGGAATACAGCCTCAGACACAAGGAAATATTTTTTACTCCAGAAATAAGTCTAATGCCTCAAAAGAATCACAAACTAACAATACCCTTAGACTTAGTTTCAGATGTAAAAAATCTTATCTTGTGTCCATGCTGCATTACTTTTGTTGGTATAATCATGAGTTTCCTAAGCCAAGCATTCCCTCATTATATAGTAAAAAATTGAATATTGAACAAGAGTAAGCAATAAAATGTTAATAAAGACTCATAAAATTTCAACCAACCCTCTCAAGTCCCAACCATATCTTCCACCCATCAGTCCACAGCTAATGAAAATTATTACTTATTATTATTCAACGGGTAAAACCTATTCCTCATCATTTCAATTTATGCATATATTTTGCATATGATCTGCGTACTCACTACGTATTGTATATGTAAATGATGTGTACAATCTAAGTATGATTTGCGTATTTAAAAAAAAATAAAAATCATTAAAAAAAGTCTTTTTTCTTTTAAACAATAAAAAATGTTTATGTACAAAATAAAAAATACAAGAAACAAATAAAAAGAATATTTATAACAAATTTAATTTACAAGAGAACCTATGTACATTCTATTAAAAAAATTCAACCAAAAGGCCGTAGGGGTCATGGTGCCTTGCTTTGATGTTTATACATGATTATGCAAACATAAGTAATGCAGCCTTTGAAAGAAGGAAATATTTTTTAAACCCTTTTTACTTCAAAAGTAAGTCTAAAAAATATTACCTTTTATCCAGGCTGCATTACTTATGTTTGCATAATCATGAGTTACCCTAAGCCAAGTATTCCAGCATTATATAGTGAAAACTTGAATATTGAATAATAGTAAAGAATAAAATGTCAATAAAGGCTCATAAAATTTTAACCAACCCTCCCAACCATATCAGCAACCCGTCAGTCCACAGCTAACAAAAATTATTACTTATGTCACGGCCCGTCAGTCCATACAAATTTATCTACTAAATCATTGAATATCAATTTATAAATATAAATAATAATGTAATATATGGGTATATTATGCATATTTTATACGTATTTTGTGTGAATGTAAAGCATATTTTTTTAAAAAAATAAAAATTATTTATAATTTTTTTCCTTTAAACAAAAAAGAATGTCTAACTCTAAACCTTAAATACAAATGCCAAATACTAAAATCTTTTTAAATATCATATTCCTTATTTGTCATCCTTAAATACTATCCACCAAGATTCTTGTTGCGGGGTAGAATTACGCTGTGATAGAGTTGTAATTTTACGTCTTAGCGTTGCACGAATATCCAGCTCACACACAGAGAACACAATATTTTTTACGTGAAAAACTCTTGAAAGGGGAAAAACCATGGGGCCTAGCCCAGTTGAAAATGATTCCAGTAGAATTTGAGGCGATTACAATGGGCTGATTCACCTCCGAGGTCTATCAGATTACAAATAATAATTGTATGAAAGAAGTCTGGGTGTTAGGCGATGGACTGGCAGAACTTTGATCCCTAGATGGTAGTCTGGCAGAAACTTCGAGCCTTAGGTGATGATCCGGCGAAGGCGAGGGCCTCAAGTGGAGGTCTAGCGAAGGTGAAGGCTTCCGACGGTTGTCCAGCGAAGGTGAGGGCCTTCGACGGTGGTTTGACGAAGGTGAGGGCCTTTGGCAGTGGTTCGACGAAGGTGAGAGCCTCCAACAGTGGTCTGGCGAAGGTGAGGGCCTCCGACGGTGGTCTGGCGAAGGTGGGGCCTCCGGTAGTGGTTCGACGAAGGTGAGGTCCTCCGATGGTGGTCCGACGAACTATGGCGGTTGTTCGGCGAAATCTAACGGTGGTTCAATGAACTCCGGCAGTGGTCCGACGAACTCTAGTGGTGGTCCGGCAAGCTTCGGCGGTGGTCCGGCAAGGCAACGGCGGTGGACGAGGAGGAGCTTCTTCCTTCTCTTCCTTCTCTTCTTCCTTCTCTTCTTTTCTTCTCTTCTTGCTTCGGTCCCCCCTCAAGAGAACTAAGAGGTCTATTTATAGATTTTATGGAGTGGCATGGACCTTAAATAGGTGAGAGATCAGGGGTAAATGTGCAGTGGTTGGATGGATGGCTGATATTGAATCCTTTGATCATATTTATCGGACATTTGGAGGTCTTAATGAATTCAGAATTTGGTGATCTTTGGCTTGGATTTCTCTCATCGACCCGCTCGATTCGACTATAAGTTATTCATGTTTAGAAATCATTTGGTAACTCAAACTGTGGTTTGAAGCTTATAATAGTGCTTCGGGTCCTTAATTTGGGCTCATTTGGGCTCATTTGGGCTCAGATTGAGTCGAATTTGGTGTCGATGGGTTCGTATTTTTGAGATGCTCAATTTGACTATAAACTTGCTAAAATTGGAGTTTAGATGATCCCGAATTTAATTTTTGAAGTTTTCGGCTTGATTTTGTATCGAGATTCGTGCCCCATCAAGATAATTTTTTGATGATATATCAGTTGCCCCCTTATTTTTGGACGTTGAAGCTTCAAAAATCCAAAAATACTTATTTCAATATTTTACATTGGTCGAATCATAAAAAATTACATTCAAAAAATTATAATCTTGATCAAATTTGATTATAGACCCCCCTGTTGAGCTCCGAAATCGTTAAATTTGAGTCTGAAATATCAAAAAATGTGTCTGGAGACCCCAAAAATGTTGAATTTGGACTGTCCGGGCCAAAAATTGGGCCCGAACATGCGTAGGCAGTTGAACCGGATGGCCGGTCGTCCACCGGCGGAGGCCGTTACCAGCGATGGAAAGGCAGGCAGGCGGTCAAAGCAGTAAGCTGGTTTAAAAATCAGTCAGTTACACTCATATATTAAAAAATAAAAAATTTTAGTTTTTTGCAGTTGCTATAGTAACCACGGACCGCTACAGTATTTCTGCAAATGAATTTTTAATAATCGCATTCCGGTTGTTACGGTGTTGGTGCTAGTTCCGTGCAAATGAATTTCATGCAACCGCATCCTAGTTGCTATAGTGCGGGTGCTACAATATTTTCTGCAAATGAATTTTCATCCAACCACATCCCATTTTCTATTGTGCTGGTGCTACAATTTTTTTGCAAATGAAATTTTCAACAACCGCATTCCGGTTAGCTACAGTAGAGGTTGCTAGAGTGTGGTTGCTATAGTAACCGCCGCCTGAAAATATTCTCTTTTTCATAACTTCTCCAACTTCTCTCCTATGACTATAAATACCCCCCCCCCCCCCCCCCCCCCCCCCCCCCCCCACCAAAAAAAAAAAAAAAACCCCCCCCCCCCGCCCCGGGGTAAGAAAATTCACACTTCCTCTCCCTCTATCCTTACAATTGAGGCTTTCCCTTGATCCTCCAAGGCCCCTCTCTTTGCAAGGAAGTCCAGAGATCCCCCCTTAACTTCTCCCTTTATTCTTATAATTGAGGCTTTCCCTTGGTCCTCCCAAGGCCCCTCTCTTTGCAAGAAAGTCCGCAGATCCCCCATTCTTCCCCTAACACCCTTAAGTAGGAGAAATGTTGGGTGATCGCCTTCCATCGAGAGAACCTGTGAGGGTAGATGAGATATCATCGACTGTTACGAGTGACTTCTTGATCCTTTTCCGCAAGAATTTTCATTTCCCAAATTATGTGGTGACGATTGTCCCTAAGAGGTCCGATCGAATTAGCCTTCCTCCTCCCGGGTACTTGACTGTCTATGAGACTCACTTGCGAGCGGGGTTATGCTTTCCAGCTTCTGCTGAGTTGATAAAAATTTTATGGCGGTGTGGGGTGAACCTATCCCAATTTTCATACACAGTGATGTCGGTGACTGTGAGATTGATTGCACTCTTCAGGGATCGAGGAGCTATTCTGATGCCTAAGCACCTTTCATGGATGGGTCATTTTATTAGTGACACGCATGGGCGTGTAACATTCAGATACAAATAGTTGGATGTGTGTACCGTGATCCTTCAAAGAACTGGGCCAACGCATTTTTCTTTGTGAAAAATGATTAGGGTCTGATGGATAAGTGGGGGAAGATAAAGGATCTGCCAGCCCCTCTGCATGTCGGGGAAGAGGACATAATGAGGATCCTCAAGGTTGGGTTGTTGTTCCACACTAGAAGGTCTGACGCAAGGATGTTGAAGCCATCTTCCAAGGTTCTTGAGCCCCCTTCCCAAACTTCAAAGGTGGCTCCTAAATGACCGACAAGAGGTGAAGACCCCCATATTTTAAAAAAGAAGAGGTTGGAGGGGACTGCGACCAATACCGATAAAGCTCTACCTGACTCTTCCCCTGCTAAGTTTCACATCCCTAAGGATGTCTTGAACCATCAATGTATTGGACGCCGCAGAACTGGCGATGTGGTGAGTAATATCTTCCCAATGATTTTTCTCTTTTTCTTCTGGTGTGGAATCTAACACATTTTTTTTCCTTATTTCAATTTTCGCACCTTGAAATCGAGCTCATTGACGCTTTGATTGAATGGAATAGTGAATTTGTGAAGATAAAATATCTTTAAGGAGAATTCAAGAGGAGTATGATCAGAAGACCAAGGAGGTAAAGGTGCTTGAAGGGGAGTTGAGCGAGTGCAGGACTGAGTTGGCCAACACAATGCACTTCTTATCTCTTCAAAATCGACAGGCAGATAGGAATCAAATTGATCTAGCGGAGGCACAAGCAGCAATCACCCAGCTTTGACGGATCAAAAGGCCTCCGAAGAGAAGATAGCGTCGCTTGAGGCAAATGATAAAAGGTCCCATACTCTTTTAGCTGAGAAGGAGTCCGCTTTGTCTAGCTTAGAACCTTTAAAAGTCATTAAAGATTTCAAGAAGTCCATAGATTTCAAGACCATCATCCAGGATCATGTTCAAGAGGCTCGAGACCATATCTATGATATAGAAGTGAAGGCTTTGGAGTAGCAGTGTATTGATGATGGATTCATCTAGGGATTTTTGAAGGGAGTTTGCCTGATGCAGCGGAAGACCGAAGTTCAAGTCGAAGGGGTGACCCCTAGCCAGGCTTCAGATGACTTTTCTCCAGACTCTGATGGCAATGAAGTTGAGAGTGAGCTGCATAAGGCCTTTGCTATTGAGGTGGATGATGAGACTATAGATATTAAGTAGTTTTTTTTTCAGCTATTTGTACCTGCTTTATCTTTCTTAGCGATTATTATATATTAGATGTTTGTATTCATATATATAATCTTTTATGATTTAATAGAAAAGTATTGATATTTTTATTTGACTAGTGAACTTTTTAGTGTCCTGATTTTATTTATGCTTGTTTAAGGTACTTGACCTATTTAACGCTTTTAGTTAATTCGTACCAACTTGTGTGGAGGAGGTTAGGAGAATCCACTAAGGATGTATGACCTATTTGAGGTTTTATGTCAGAGCGTCACTCAATGACTCTAACCTATGTAAAAGAGGTCGAAAGAATCCACCAAGTGTGTGCGACCTATCCGAGGTTATTTGCTAGAGTTTTTTCGAAGGCATTAACCTGTGTGGAAGAGATCAGATTGAATCCCCCTGGGAATCAATCAGTGATTAAGGTGCAACAAAGAGTGTGTATGCCTCAAATCAAGGATATCAAAATTAAGTGACACCCACCTAGGGTGTTTGACCTATCCGAGGTTATCGATTAAAGTATTATTTAATGCTTTTTAACCTGTGTGGAAGAGGTCGGATCGAATCCCCTGGGATTGATTATTTAGTGATTGAGCTATAATAATTATTGTGTGTTGCTCGAATCAAGGATTTGAATATTGAAGTTCACAACTTGTGCGAATCTGTCAATACGATTGAAGAAGGAAATAATATAACTCTACGAAGGAATGTAGTTTTACTATATTAAATAAATACATACTTCCCTGATATTACTTAGGGATGAAGAAGTTACCACAAACAGCAACAATAATGTTCAATATCAAAGACATACAACACTGAAGACTTAATACTGAAGACATAATACTGAAGACACAATACTAAAGACATAATAGTGCTTAAAACAAATAGCACTACTGTGCTCTACTGAAAGTACTTATGGAGATTGTCTACATTCAAGGTCCGAGGAAGCATGTTTCCCTCAGCATCCTTCAATTTGAAAGTCTCGGGCTTCACTATAGCTGCTACTAAGTATGGACCCTCCCAGAGGGGGAGAGTTTATTGCGTTGAGGGCCTTTTTCTGCTGCCTCGATGCTGCGCAGAACTAGATCTCCAATCGATATACGACGTAATTTTATCCTTCGGTTATAATGATGGCCAACTCTCTAGTAATATGCAACAACGTTGAGCATTGCCTCGTCTCTTATTTCTGGAAGGAGGTCTAAGCTGTACTTGAGCTTTTCTTCATTATTGTTAAAGTCAAAAGTTTGAACTCTATGACTTGGGGCTCCAATGTCAACGGGAATAATAGCTTATGTGCCAAAGCAAAGATTATACGAAGTTTCTCTTGTTGGAGTACTTGTAGTGGTATGATAGGCCCAGAGGACATTTGGGAGCTCATCAACACATTGCCCCCCAGCCTTCTCCAACCATGTCTTCAATCCCTTCAGAATAGTTTGATTAGTGACCTCCGTTTGTCTGTTAGTCTGAGGATGGGCCACAGTCGTGTGTACTAGCTGAATATGGAGATCTTGACAAAATGAGGTGAAGACCCTTCTAGTGAATTGCGTTCCATTATCGGTGATAATTTTTATAGGAATGCCAAAATGACATATTATGTTCTTCCATAGGAAATGCTTGGAGTTTGCTTCCATGATTTTTGCTAGAGGTTCTACTTCTACCCACTTTGTGAAATAGTCTACAGCCAATATGATGAACTTTCGTTGACCCGTGGCTATAGGAAAGGGTCCTACTATGTCAATCCCCCATTAGGCGAAAGGCCAACGACTCTATAATGTTGAAATCTCTATAGAAGGTAGATGAGTGAGGTAGACATGTAACTGACAACTGTTATATTTTTGCATAAGCTCTGGTGCGTCCTGCTTCATTATTGGCCAGTAAAACCCCTGTCTCAGTACCATTTGGGCTAGCGCCCTTCCGCCTAGATATTCCCCTCATATGCTTGAATGTACTTCTCGGAGTACATAGTTCACCTATGAAGGAGAAAGAAATTTGATGTATGGCCTTGTGAAAGATCATTTATATAACTCTCCATTAATAATAATGAAGTTCGTTGCCTGTCTCTGAAGTCGTACTGCCACCGTCGGATCTTCAGGAATAACACCCTCTTGTAAAAAAGTGGGAATGAGGCCGATCGATCCATCTATTGATTGAATCACCCATGGGCCTTGAACGCTCAGAAAGTGGATCTCTTTAATATACTTTCTTCTAAAAATGTCTCATATCATAGAAGTGGCCAGCTTGGAGAGAGTGTCTGCCATTATATTCTGCTCCAGAAGGATATGGATGATCTGATATTTTGTTATTTTGGCCTACAAGAATTTATCTATCATGCAATACTGGGCCAACAAAGGATGGTGGACATCGAATTCTCCCTCCACTTGAGAGGCGACTAGTTGGGAATCGGTGTGAACCACAAATTCCAGTACTTCGTAATTAATTGTAAGCCTCAATCTAGCGATCAGAGCCTCATATTCGGCGACGTTATTTATTATCGGGAACTTTAATCTAAGTCTGTATTCAAGTGTAGCTTTATGTGAGTAGATTAACAAGATTCTAGCACCAGCGCCGGAGTTCCCAAAAGCTCCATCGACATATAAGGTCCAGCATGAGGAGGTAGGAGACACATCTAGCAGTTCGTCAGAGGTATCGTTAGTACATTTAACCACAAAGTAGGAAAACACTTGTGACTTGATGTAGGGTCTAGGTAGGAACTAGATATCAAATTCTCCAAGCTCCACTGACCATTTGATTAATCTTCTGAATACCTGGGGCTTTTGGAGAATACTTTTCAATGTTAAGTTTGTATAGACCCCAGTCGTATGTGCTCGGAAATAAGGACGTAACTTTCTGGTCGAGAAGACTAATGCCAAGGATGTTTTATCTGCTAATAGGTAACATTTTTTTATCTTCGAAAGTACCTTACTAATATAATAGACTGGGTGTTAAACAATATCATCTACCCTGATCAAGACCGAGCTTATAGTCTATGAGGAGATAGCTATATACATGTATAAAATTTCCCTTGGAATTGGTTTCGAGAGTATTGGCGGTGAGGCTAGATAAGCTCAGAGTTGCTTGAAAGCCTCTTAGCATTCGTCAGTCCACTTTAATCCTGAGTTACGAGCGTCCCTGAGAACCTTGAAAAAGGGCAGATATTTATCTCCTGAGCGAGACAAGAAATGAGAGAGTACCACAATCCTTCATTTTAACCTTTGGACTTCCTTGATATTTCTCGGGAGTAGCATGTCCCTTAAGGCCTTGATCTTCTCAGGGTTGGCCTCAATCCCTCGGTGGGTAACCATGAAACCTATAAATTTTCCTGAGGCCACTCCAAATACACATTTGGAGGGTTGAGGCGTATGTTATAAGATAGAAGGAGGCAGAAGCATTGTTTTAAGTTGGAGATATGCTGGGATTTCTCAAGGTTTTTAACTTGCAAATCATCTATTGTATACTTTTATAGTGCGTCCGATAAGATTCTTAAAAACTTTATTCATCAGGCATTGGTATATTGCCCCCGCATTCTTGAGCTCAAATGGCATTACTAGGTAGCAATACATCCCCTTATCTGTTTGAAAATCTATCACCTCCTCATTAGCAGGATCCATTTGTATTTATTTGAACCCGGAGTAAGCATCCATGAAGCTTAACATCTGATGTCCAGAGGTGGCATCAACTAGCTGGTCGATATAGGGAAGCGGAAAACAATAGTTGGGGCAAGCTTTATTGAGATAAATATAGTCTACGCACATCCTCCAAGTTTCACTTGACTTTCAAACCATAATAACATTTATCAACCAAGTGGGATAGTGTACTTCCCTTATAAATATCACGTTTAAAAGCTTATCAATCTCTTGCTCAATTGCCAGCTGACAATCTGGTGCAAAGTTTCAATTCTTTTGGATCACCAACTTATAAGCCGGGTTGATCTTGAGAGAGTGCATGATTACTTCAGGGTTGATTCCATGGATATCAGCCGGGATCCATGCAAATACATCTTGGTTTATACGTGGAAAGTCTACATACTTCTTCTTCTCTTCATCTGAGATAAATGATCTGATCTATATTGTTCATGAAGGGTGCTCATCTATAGAGAGACACAAATAAGATCTTCTACAGGGGAGGCCTTTTGAGGGATATCTTCATTTCAGAGATCGAAGTCTTCAATGCTTAGAGTAACTGATGAGCATGGTTGAGCCTGCCTAAGATAGCATGATTATGCTACTTGTTGATCTCCACATACTATTCCAATCCCTGTAAGGGTAGAAAACTTTAGCTTTAAGTGGAGAATTGAAGTAATAGCCCCAAAGATTATTTGAAGTGGCCTTCCAAAGATAACGTTGTAGGTCGATTCTGATTTCACTATAATGAATTGGATAGAATGCTCCACTTGTTGGGAGAATTCTCTAAGTACGACTGGGAGACTGATGGTCCCTTCTACCCATACAGGTCAATTGTCAAACTCATATAGTGGACCGACGGAAGATTGGAGTTTCTCTCTGGGTAGACCCATGTTAAGAAAAGTAGAGTAAAATAGGACATATACTGAGCTTCCATTATCAACCAAGATCCTTTTAGCATTGTAGCATGGGTCACCAATTCTCGCGCTAATCACTAATGGATCTTGATGAGGGGTCTTTATCCCTTCTAGATCGAACTCCTTGAAGGTGATGGAGTGATAAGTATGAAGCTTCTTTGTTGGTGGCTCCTTTCTCTCCGCAATTAAAACTTGACTAGGCGTCGAAGGGCCCCCGATGATGGTTTTTGTTTCGCCAACTATTTGATAATTATTTTTTGACTGCCTTTGTTGTTGATTCTGCCCCCTAACCGGACCAATTTTGTCTCGAGCTAGTGGATTTTTGATGAATTATTGGAGATATTCTTGTCGGATCAGTCTCTCAATTTTGTCCTTGAATTTCCTGCATGCTTCAGTAGTGTGCCCACGACTGCGATGAAAGTGACAATATTGCTCATGGTTCCTGACATTGGGCTTCAAAGAGTGTGGCCACTTCACGCTTTCCTGATCCCGGATGGCCATCAACATATTTGCTCGGGATGTATTTAAGTGGCGTATACTCCTTCTCTTGGTGAGGCTCTAGTCGTGGCTGTGAGAGTCGAGGAGGAATATTGTAGTTTCCTTACTTCTTCCTTTGAGAGGATGGATTATCAATTTTTGGTTGATTTTTACGCTTCCCAGTTATTTGTTCAAATTATTTCCTATGAGCATTAATTGCTTCATCGATAGAGATTTGGGTCTCCACATGATGGATCAGGTCTGCATACAAATGGATCGTTTCTCGCATAAGTGCTGAGTAGAAAGGGCCAAGGTGAAGCCCTCCGAGAAATACACCTCTAACTAACTCGAGAACTACCCCTGGAATTTGCCGGGTTTCTATGAAAAAACTTTTAAAGTATTATTTGAGAGATTCACCCTCATTCTGACGTATCCCTGAAAGATGTGATGAGTCTTTAACCATTATTTGATTGGCAATAAATTGTTCGACGAATAATTTGGCCAACTTAACAAATAATGGAATTGATCGGGCAGGCAGTGAATAGAACCACGTCCGGGCTTGTCCTTTAAGGCTGGCAGGAAAAACTTGGTAGAGGAGCACATTTGGAGCCTGTTGGATATGCATAATGATGCGGTAGTGATCGATATGCTCATAGGGGTCCGACGTTCCATCGTAAGTATCAATACTCTGAAGTTTGAATCCTGCCGGAATAGGGTGTCAGAAGATAGCTTCAATGAAGGGTGATGACTCTTAAAAGTCTCGTTGACAAAGAGATTGTCTTATATATCCTATGGGGAACTCTTCTCGGACTAATCTTCATAATTCATGTCGTAGGGCATTACGGGGGAGTTCAGTGATGTGCTGTTGAGCTAAGTCCTTGCGGACATCCGGAGGAATGTGATGTTGGCAGCCTGGTCGTGAAGGATGGGTAGAGCTTGTTGTGTCAGCAAGCTCATTTTCTGGTTGTGTCGAAGGGCGCATCCTTGGTGGTGGAAGGGGAATCTCGACATGAGGATGTTAGAGTTGAACATCTCTAAACCCTGGTGGATCTCGATGGAGGAGAGTCTCTTTTTGGGGCGCCAGCGCCTGTCCCTAAATCTCTCGCAAGAGTTGAAGGATCTCATTCTGAAACTCCTCCATCTTTCTAATACGATCTTCCAGGGACGGACCTGAAGTCCCTTCTCCGACAGGGTTTCGGCCACTGGGGTAAAAAGAGGCAGATGCTTTACGTCCCTTATTCAGGGACTGGTTCTGGGATTGATGTGAATTGGAGCAGGAGGCTCCCAAGATACGATTACTATGCCTATTGAGCATTGCAGTGGTGCTTTAGGATAGTGGGTCTGGCTTTCCCATAGACAGCACCAAACTGTTGCGGGTCAGAATATATGCGGCGATATAGTTATAATTTTACGTCTTAGCGTTACACAGATATCCAGCTCATACATAGAGAACACGATATTTTTTACGTGGAAAACCCCTAAAAGGGGAAAAACCACGGGGTCTAGCCCAGTTGAAAATGATTAAACTAGAATTTGAGTCGGTTACAATGGATTGATTCACCTCTGAGGTTGATCAGATTACAAATAATAATTGTACGAAAGAAGTCCAGGTGTCAGGCGATGGACTAGCAGAACTTCGGGCCTTAGATGGTGGTTTAGAAGAAACTTCGAGCCTTAGGTGATGTTCTGGTGAAGGCGAGGGCCTCAGGTGGAGGTCTGGAAAAGGTGAAGGCCTCTGACCATTGTCCGACAAAGGTGAGGGCCTCCGACGATGGTCCGGCGAAGGTGAGGGCCTCCGGAGGTGGTCCTGCGAAGGTGAGGGCCTCTGACGGTGGTCCGGCCAAGGTGAAGGCCTCCGGTAGTGGTTCGACGAAGGTGAGGGCCTCCAGTGGTAGTTCGGCGAACTCCGACGGTGGTCCAACAAACTCTGGTGCGACAAACTTTGGCGATGGTCCGGCGAGCTTCGTCGGTGGTCCGGCGAGGCTCCGACGATGGTCGAGGAGGAGCTTCTTCCTTCTCCTCCTTCTCTTCTTTTCTTCTCTTCTTGCTTCGGTCCCCCCTCAAGAGAAATGAGGGGTCTATTTATAGATTTTTTTGGAGTAGCATGACCCATAAATAGGTGAGAGATCATGGACAAATGTGGAGTGGTTGGATGGATGGCCAATATTGAATCCTTTGATCATGGACCGTTCGTCAGACATTTGGAATTTTTAATGAATTCGGAATTTGGTGATCTTGGGCTTGTTGGATTTGTCTCGTCGAGCCACTTGATTTGGCTATAAGCTCGTCATGTTTGGAAACAGTTTGGTAACTCAAACTGTGGTTCGAAGCTTCCAACAGTGCTTCGGGTCCTTAATTTGGGCTCATTTGGGCTCGGATTGAGACGAATTTGGTGTCGTTGGGTTCGTATTTCTGAGATGCTCAGTTTGACTATACTTTTACTGAAATCGGAGTTCAGATGATCCCAATTTTAATTTTTGAAGTTTCTGACTTGATTTTGCATCGAGATTCATGCCCGATCAAGATAATTTTTTGATGATATATCAATTCTTAAACCCTTTGTACTTGTTCAAATACATTCAAGACTACAAAATGAAATCATAATAATCACATTGAGTCTAAAGTGTAATAATAAATTTAATTTTAATATGTAAAACATATTCCTCATCATTTTAATGTAAATAACTTAAAAACATAGATATATCTACTTAATTAAATCATTTAATAGCAATTTTACAAATATGAATAACTGCGTAATGTATGGGTATATTATGCATATTGTATGAGTATTTTGTGCATACGTTATGTGTATTCTTAAAAAATATTAAAAAATTATTTATAAAATTTATTTTTTCCTTCAAAAAAAAAAAAATTCTAACTCTAAACCTAAACGCAAATTTCAAACACTAAAATTCTTTTAAAAATCATATTCCTTATTCCTCGTCCTTAAATACTATCCACCATAATCCCTAAACCCTTTGTATTTATTCAAATACATTCAAGACTAAAAAATGAAATCATAATAATCACATTGTGTCTAAAGTGTAATAACAAATTTAATTTCAATGTGTAAAATATATTCCTCATCATTTTAATGTAAATAATCTAAAAATATGGATCTATCTACTTAATTAAATCATCTAATAATAATTTTATAAATATGGATAACTGCATAATGTATGCGTATATTCTGTGTATTGTATGAGTATTTTATGTGTATGTTATGCGTATTCTTAAAAAATATTAAAAAATTATTTATAAAATTATGTTTTTTCTTTAAACAAAAAAGAATATCTAACACAACCTTAAATGCAAATCCCAAACACGAAAATCCTTTTAAACAATATGTTATGAGTACTCTATACGTATGATCTGCTTACGATCTGCGTATGATATGCATACTTTCTACGTACGATCTGCGTGATTTATGCATATGATCATTAAATAAGTTCTTTTTTCATCAAATCAATGTAAATAACATTTGCACATAGAAATAAACTCTATATATGAAAAACTAAAAGCGAAAAATATATTCTTCAATATTTAGAAATAAACATTTTATAAATAATGTGAAAATAGAAAAACTATTATTTTTTCAATGATTTACAAAAAATTTCATATGCAAATTTTGCCCTATACTTTGACATGTCTTCTAGCTAACTTGTACTATCAGTCCAATCAATGTTGCCTTCAAGACTTATCATTTACATATATTTACAAATATATATTCCGCAATCTATAGAGTTGGTTTGTTTTAACACACGAGTAATGGTAAAAATCTTCCATTTTTTGATATCACTATCAAAAGATCCTTTCATGTCAGAATATAGGGTTTTAATTTGAAAATTACATAGAGAATGGATTAGTTCTATAAATTTTTAAAAAATTGAAGAGTTCATCAATTTCATGATTTCATCTAACACTTATAATTTTGCTTTTTGACGCGGTGGGGCAATGAGTCATAAAATTTCCACCTTTGTTCTTTCAGAAAACCAACCAAAAGGGTCTAATGCGAGGATTCAATGATTGGCTGTAATAAAATGTTGTTTGAAGTAATATAAAGTTCGGTTATATAGTCGATTTGGATTCTGGATAATTTATCTATTCCTTTGTTATTCTACAAGTGCGAGAAGTAAATGTAAGAAATAGAAAACAAATATTAAAACTGGTGCAAAACTGATTAACTGAATACTAAGTTACTAACCCAATAGACTGGCGAAATATATAGAAGTTTATGGTACTTGTTAGGCATAAGATTACACTTCTCATTTAACAAAAGGGCAAAAATATCTACATGTTCATTGCCTAAATAATTGCTGTTTAATAACTCATAATTGTCAGCTCTAAAAATAATAAGGTTATAAAAAAGACACTATCGTCCCTGTAAAAAAAATTAATATAAAAATACGTAAAAAATTCACATAGAATATGAATATCATACGCATACTATACACATTTCAAACGTATTGCATACACATAATATACGCATACCATACACATAATATACGCATACCATACGCATATCATATATAAAACTAAGAGAATTATGAGTTCATAACAGTTGTAGTTTTTACCTTTGATTGATCTTCTTCAAGCATTCATACATAAAATTTCTTTCTCAGAATTTAGACTCAAAATATCTTTGTAATTTACTATTTCATTTGCATAATCAGGAATTATTTGAATGTCATATACTGATAGTAGTTCATTTGGATTTGGGTATGTAATTAGTTGCATTTCGATTGGGATTGGCTCATTTTGAGGGATTGGCTCATTTCTAGATGGAATTGGCTCATTTTGGGGGATTAATTTATTGGGGGGGAGGGATATCTAATTTTTGTTTCTTATTGGAAGATGAAGAGTAGCTAACATATCATTTATGAGAAAATAATTTGCTTTGATCAATGTAATTATTGAGCTTGATCTCAATACCTTCTACTCTTTTAGCTATATCTTCAAACTTTATGTTCAGCCTATCTTCAAATTCAAGAAAGAGTTTTGTGCAGGTTTATTGGCAGGATTTGATTATTCTTTCTTAGAGAAAATCCAGTGCTTTAGCAAAAAAAACTAAAGTGTGGTTGCTGAGGAGATAAGCAGGGGCCTTGCTGAGGAGGTGGGGTATGATGGGGAGATTATGGGGGGGGGGGTTCAATTGTAAGTGAAGGAGCCGTTGAAGCTATTTAAAGTTATGAGGAATAAGCTCCATCAAAATAAATCAATATGAAAGGAATGTGGAATGTAAAAAAAATAAAAATAAAAATAAAAATAAAAAGAAGAATGAGAAGAAGAAGAAGAAACCAATCAGCCCATGCAAGAAATGTTAGCTTCTACTTATGGATGAAACAAAAAAGAGTAAATTTTTTAAAATAGATACTATTTAAAATAAATTAATTAATTACATATCAAAAAAAAAATTTATAAATAGTCAAAGTCGCCTGGTAAACTTGAGAGGCTCCTTACAAGTCTCCTGTTCGGTCAAAAAGCTAGAGATAAAAGACTAAAGAGGAGTCCGAGCAAGTCATCCCTTTAACAAGAGACATGCTATAGTGAAACATACTATTTATCTCCTCACCCAAGCTCCCCATTTGTTTCATTTACCTTTTGAGGGTCTCCATCCATCGGTGAGGTCGAGATTCCTTTTTTAAAAGGAAAGTTTTCATTTTATTTCACCTCCTTCCCTTAGATTTTATTTGACTTGCCGCTATCCCGACAAGCTCTTGCTCTTGATCAACGCATTTGAGGCCAAGTTGCATTTGCATATGATACATGAGGAGCAATGAGTGGAAGATCAGCCTCGCTTATGCTCCTGCATGATGGACAACTAAGTATAGATGCCCAATTTTCACGAATATATATTTATGATCAAAATCATCCTTTGTATGTTTCAATATATACAAGCTTGGAGCAACTTAAGTTTAGGGTGCTTAGAGAACTCTAGTACGATGCATCCAAGTATACAATAAACTTAGTGTGTCATCTTTTGGTGGGAAACTATTTCATCACATCATACATTAAAGATGATGATGTTCGTGAAGTTATGTTAGCTCATGTTGCCAGAGAATTTATTATTTTATATGTGGAAGTTGAATATAAAGGCTTGGGAACAAGTAATGTTGAAAATCTAATCATTCATATCCATGAATCATTTAAATTGGATGATGGGATAGAGACGCATGAAGGTGGTTCAAAGAAGATGTCAGTGGAAGCACCATCAATTCAATAGGTTGCCCATTAAACACCATCTTCAAAAGCATTACTTTCTTAGGTGTTGTAGCAATATTTACCTTAACATATGTATGTCAATCCAATACAATGTTATGCAAAATGAAAGTAGTCTTAAATCTTTAGGTACTTCGATACAATTTTCTCATGCGAACTAATTAGGAACTAATAAGCATAGAGCCACCATGAGTGTTGTTGACGAAGGTTATGAAATAATGAACGGTGGATTAAGAGAGTGGTCTGGTGAAAGTATTGATTACGTACTCCTTAATTTAAAATAATGTTAGTAGAGAGGTGGATCATGATGACATCCATAATATTATTCAAAACTACTATAGTAGGACTGTTGAAATGGAGCAAGAAATAGTTGCTAATAACAAGTATATAGCCATATGCTAGATACCCCATAAGTGGGACAAAGAAATAGCCTTTAAAAATATTAATGGTATCAATTTAACAGATCAAGAATTATTGATTCAAGATGAAATGAGTGAAGTGATGTACTTCACCAGATTGTATACTTGCAATTTGCTTTACATGGATGGTCTATTCTAAATAATGTTGAGTTCATAGTTGTTGCATTGAACAAGCATAAATTCATAGTTACTTATGTACAACATGAAAGTCTCGACAACTTTGTTTATGGCATTTGTGTGCAAGTGTAACCAATTGTTTATATGGTGTTTGTAAAATCTCCTATATAAGACATCAACACACATGTACCAACCCTATCCTTGCTGTTGGTCAAAGATAGTGCAATTCACAATTCATTAGCCATTTCATATTGCCTACTATCATATCCCAAGATCTAATTTGGAAGAATTATTTTTTATCTTTTAATTTACACAACTAGAGCCCCCTAATGTTTTATCAATATAAATACCAGTGTAAAAAAAATATTGACAAAAACATTAATATATACATTTCTATTTCTTTTCCAAAAATTATGTACATTACTTGTGATCTATACAATCATAACATATATATCTTGTCTTGAGTACAAAAGAATAATTATTGACAGAAAGAAATAAGCTAACAATAAACCTAAACAATCTTGACCAGCCTTACAGTTCTGATCCTCTATTCTGATATGAAAAACATTTAAATCACATATAATGAGCTAAAGCCCAGCAGATCACCAAAACTTACAGCTGAACTAAAAGCACGGTAAATGAGAAATATGCATGTCAGCGATCAAATCATAGTAGTTGCACTCATATGATCATTACATTAGTGTAGAAATAGAAAAACTTAGATGTAATATCACTAAAGTTTATAAAGCAGTAAAATACTATAATACATAAATAGTAAAGTAGTATAATAAAGAAATTAGTAAACCATTACTAGTATCAAAGAGATAAGATAGTCATCGTATAAATACTATCAATAAATAAATAAATTATAAAAAATGGTAAAATCAAAGCAGTGGTAAAGACTGTCGGAATCATATCAATATAATAAAATCCTATAATGATGTACACATGTTATCTAATTATTCTATATCAGTATCTTAATCACATGCTCAGTATATCACATACTTAGCATGTCGAATGCTCAATATTAGTATAGTGAATCAATAACATTAAAAGTAATAGTGAACCAGTAGTGATATCAGTAACAATTTAGTAATAAAATTGGTGTCTATATCAGTACCAGTAAATTCAGTGATCGTAGCAGTAAAATAATGCAATGATAGTAAATCTATATAGTGGTAGTAAATTTTATTATAAATTTATTAAAGCATTATATAACTTTTATTAATCTCTTATCTCTTCTCAAATTTGTTTAACAAAGAGCTTGTAATGGAAATAAGAGAGAAAATAGAGGAGCGAGAACAAGAAATCTAGGATTTAAAGGTTATGGAGAGATTTTCATCAGTCAATTTTGTTGGGAGATTTGTTCATCTCATTATAAGGAACCATTATCCTATTTTTTATTTCAATAAATTGATATGTTTGAAAAATTTTCCATCAAATTTGTATTTTTGTTACCAAAACATGATGATAATTTTATGTTGGTAACACTTTTAATATGTAACTTTTTATATGTCATAGAGATTGTGATTATGAATATTTTAAATATTTATTTGAGATTTCTTACCGATTTATTTTGAAAAAATAGTAATTTTTATCAATTTAGAAATTTATTTGGAAATATAAAAATAGTACTTTAGTTCAATTAAAACTTCAGAATATTATTTTATACAATCCCTGATAATTTGGTTAATTTCTAAAAATATGAATTTCTTCTCAGTAGAGTTTTCTATTGCTTACATTTAGGATATTTTGACAATTTCTAAATTAAGCTCAATTATGATTTATTTGCTGTAATATATTGAAAATGAATGTAGATATATGATTGAGTAATAGTTGGTCATTATTACTGTTATAAGAGTTGAGTAGGAGGCAAGGAAATTGTCAAAACCAACTTGGATTAACATGCACAAATTTCAAGTTTTTGACATATCATCAAGATTGTATAGGATAGATACACTAGATGAAATAAATTACATGTTCAATTGCAGTCAGACCTTAATTTATCATGCCCCTTGCATGCATGTTATTAATTGCATCACACTATTAAGATGTAGCCTAATAGATTATGTTTCAGAATACTAAACCATGAACAATTATAGAATGACATATTCAAGTGAATTTAATGGTATTCCAGATAAGACAGATTGGGTAATTCATGATCCATTATATTATTTTTTCACCCTCAACCCACCACACTATAGATGACAATCAAATAGGCCCCAAAGTAGAAGTTACAGAAACACAATGGATGAAACTAGAAAACATAAGAGTAGAGTATGTAATTCATGTCGCAGGGGTGGGGCAAAATCGAGCAACATGTCCGACCAAGTTAATCTCTTAACTTTCTATTTCTTATGTTAATATCATATATTTGCATGGCTCTTCAATCTAACAACAATTTTGTAGGTGCCATGGTCAACGACCCTCCTAGGCTACATAGGCAACACATTAGGCGTCAAGTTCCACCCGAGAAACCAATTCATGCCCCACCATCGACCTACTAGGTCACATGACGGTGCATTAGATGTTTTTTTATTGTATTTTGTCATGTATCTTGTACTCTTATTTAGTATAGTGACATGAGTTTCTATTACATCTACAACTAGCTAGGGATTTAATTAAATACATGGTTATAAGCACTAATTAGAATGTGACAAGGAAAAGATGTCCCTCTAAAAACAAATAATAAATAATTTTACTTTCACATGAAAATGAAGAATCCAATGTCATCAATATTAATCAGCCTTTAATTACTAATGTAGATTTCATGTAAAAAAAAATAGTAACAAATCACCCATTTAAAAGGAGACTTACTATTGAAAGCTGCGTATAATTGAGCCAGCAACAAATTGCTCATTAAACGGACAACGTTAACGATTTTTATTTTATTTTATTTATATTTAATTAATTAATTAATTTTCAAACAGTATATATTTAAAAACTTTCACAAAAAACAGAAAAAAAAAAAAAAAATTTAAAGACTTTTGCCTTGGAATATGCAGTTTATAAAATTTTCATTTACTTGGCTGAAATCCTTGCCTTACAAACCGCTGCAGCCCACTCAGGTTTGTTTCAGCTAATTACCTTCCCGTAAACTCGAACATAATAAAAGCTTTATAAAGACCTCATCATAACTCAGCAAATTATCTGCTAGCGAATTATCCAGCGCATATTTGTTCAAATGATACAATGTAATCATCATTCTTGAAAAAAGAACATTCTTAAATAAATCAATAAAAGCTTGTTAATAGAGGAAAGGTAAACGTTTAATGAAAATTCACAGAAAATAGAACCCATTCATTGTTTCTGATTTCTCACTAGCGTGAATTTCACTTTTCATTTACCTGTAAGCGCCATGCATTGAAGAGGAATTTCAATCAAATATAAATATGAAAAAAACATTACATTACGTGCAATCGAAGTTACCAGAGGCTAAATACGCAAAACAGAAAGTGGAAGAAAATCATATCTACGCACATCACATCCTAATTTGTGAAGAGGATGGAAGGTGATCTAAACATACTGTATGTTATCGCAGCCTCCACCACTACAAAAGTTAGCCATTTTAACTGTGCAATACTTCAACTTTTGCTGCGACTAAAGATCAACAAGAATTGATGTCAACCTCAAAGCCAATCATAATAACCGTACTTAATTTGTTGCTAGTTGGAGATCGATAGAGCATTTCTAAAAACAGATCTGCTGAAGGTACAACGGCTTGATGGTTGATGAGTGTCTCATCTTGATGGTTGATCTGAATTAGGGTTTCCAACAGGTTGGATGGTAATAGAGCCGCCGACTACATTCTCCAACGGGGGAGAAGTTCCCCATTTCCCTTGGGATTCCAAAGGCTCAACTACATGGACGCCACCATCAGTTAATCCAAGGGCAAACTGATAGGGGTCGGTGGGATTGGCAGCAACAACGACAG
The DNA here is from genome assembly GCF_001605985.2 of Dendrobium catenatum. Classification (NCBI taxonomy): domain Eukaryota; kingdom Viridiplantae; phylum Streptophyta; class Magnoliopsida; order Asparagales; family Orchidaceae; genus Dendrobium; species Dendrobium catenatum. The sequence continues at coordinate 183,779 of NW_021319487.1, forward strand.
GATAGATGTTTGAGCTGTGTGATAGCAGGAGAATTGAATGGATTATTGTAAGAATGATGAATTATGAAGAAGAAATACAAAGCATAGCAATTACCTTGGTGGAGAATTAAGATATGCTGCAGGGCTTATCCGACACCTCAATCTAAGCGTTGATGTCAAGACATTCACACTTCCATCGGTGAAACTGGCATATATCATTTGGCTGTCACAAGAATAAGTTGCATGTGTTACCAAACCGTCTCGGGGAACCCACTGCAAAGTTATTAGGAATAATATGTTGGTTGTTAGTTTGACTTTCATAAGCCTGCTAGGCAATGTGACTAAATGAATTCAAATAGTTGCCTTAAAAATAAAATTTTCTAATTGGAAAACTGACACATTCATGTATAAAACGCACCTGTTTAAGACACTCCAATTTTCTTGCTTCATATATTGCTATATGGGACTCATGCACAACCAAGAATTGAACCTGATCCTGGTGGAATTGAACCTTCGTCTCTACAACAGGGCCTGAAGTTCGGCCAGGAGGAATCTGCAAAAACTTGCTACCTTGTTTGTCCCACGCATTCATACCCCATACGCAAAGCTGTAATCAAGATTGACAAATTGCCATCACAATGAAGCAGTTCATAGTTCCCATGCATAACATGAAAGAATTACAAAATCATCAAGTAAATAAAAAATGAAATGCACCTAATACTACATGCAATCAGTGACAGAAAAACAATCAGCAGTTCATGAATCAAAATATTTTTGACTTTTATACCTGGGAATCTGCACCTGAAGAGATGAGAATGTTTAGCACGTTGGAAAATGCAAGGCCTGTAATCCTCTTTTGATGCCCTCTAAGTTTGCTTTTAACCTGAAGATTTAATACAAAAAGATTTGACTTTGAAACAACAATTTCCTAGTAGACTAGAACTCAAGATTAAAGTACTTTCTTTGAATTGATGGTCTAACCTCATCAACCCGAACATTATAAATTTGGATTGAGGAATCATCCATTCCTATAGCAATGATATTATTGTCTTGTGGATGAAAAGCAAGGAAGGTGGCTGCTGGCGGTGGAGGCATAAAAGTTGTCATTGTCTGCACTTGATAACATGAATAGCTTCAGTCTTCAGGGCAGGACATTATTGAAAGCAAATATAGACCCGATAATTTACAAAAGCTGCTGTAAGTTACCTTGAAAGACATCATATTGAAAAGGGATATCTTTCCCCCAGATGCAGACAAGACATATGAATCATTTTTTGATAGTGCAAAGCAGTGAATAGCTTCTTCAGTGTTTGCATCACTGGTTTCGTTAGTCATCAATATTCCACTAGTAGGTTGCCAAATCTGTGGCACAGCTGCTGCAGTTGCCTGGAGAAGAACAGCATCGCCATGCATAACAATTACCAAGAACATGCTTAAAACAAACATTTTAGATAGGTAACTATTGCGTGTGTTGGGCGGTGGTTATACCTTTCCAGATACATTTCTGTCTGTTTTAGGCCATTTCCATAGTTTGTGAACAGCATTAGATGCTAAGGCCAATATTGCAAGACCTGTATTGGTGTAAATCAACCTGGCAACCTGAGAAACAAAAAAGGTCAGAACCAAGCCAAAAAAAAAAAGACAAATATGTTGAAGAGGCCATATCAATGGATCATACTCTGGATCACCAGTTAGCATCAAGACACATTGGATGTCAACGTTAAAGATAACTATCATGGAAAAGCTGATGCAGTAACAAGTTTCTAATTGTTGTGAAAAAAATTGATTTACATGCATTCTTATTTTATCTTTGAGTGAATTTATAATTAGGAAAAACCACGTATTTATTTTCAATATATAGTTTGGAATGGTTTAAGTAGTTGTATAGATCTCGGTTAAAGTCAATATTGGAGCTTAGCATAGATAATGATGAGCAACTTTCAATAAACAAATGTACCATGTAGTAACTAGGACATTGCCATGTGCTGCAATGCACATCTACAGTTATATTTTTAATTCAGTTTCATCTACTAGATTAGAGGTCTCTTAGGGAGTCATTAGCAAGTTTAAGACTTGCATAAGAGGTTTGCTGGTTTTCTAATTGGCTATGTGATTTTAATGCACAACTTTTTCTTTAGAAATGATGCTCTTTGCTGTGAATATGAAGTTCATGTTCCCAGAGTGAAGCTTGAAGGAAGCTGGTAGAATCATTCCTCAAAGGTTTACTTTCATATCTTCTTTAATTTATCTCACTGTGACATCATTTCCATTTTCTTTAGCTTTCCAGGAAGGGATGGTCTCATCTTCTTTTGCTTTTATGCTCGGATCGTTATGATGCTAGACTTAAGATTTCCTGCTAGATTATTCCCATGCCAAATATATAAATGTTAGAAGCCAATTGGAATGGTTTTTATTTATTTATTTTTACATATTTTTATCATATGTTATTTTTGTATTATTTATGTTCTAACATCAAGTAAAAATATGTTTCTTTTAATTATGAATTTTTTGTTTTTAATAAAATACTTCTCTAAATACCTCTATTTAGGTAAATTTTATTTTCTTCATTCTCTTTTTATTTTTTATCAAATTATGATTATCTCTAAACACCTCATATTCTGTTTCTTTTTTATTAAATTTTATTTTCTTCACTCTTCTTCCTTGTACCCTGGTGTATTTTCAAACAAGGTGATTTGACCAAGTAATTTCCTATTTCAGTTGGATTGCATCAAGGATCAACTTTAAGCCCATATCCTTTTGCTTTAGTCATGGATGTTCATACTAGACATTTGCAAGAGGATGCACCCTGGTGTATGCTTTTTACTGATGATATTCTTCTTGTTGATAAAACTATAAAAAGAGCTGAAGCTAAATTTGAATTATGGAGAACAACTTTATAATCTAAATGTTTTCGATAGAGCATATCTAAAATCAAATATATGGAGTGTAATTTTAATAGTGACAGATCTAGTGGGGGTATTGTAGCTTTCGGCGATCAAGTCATTAATAAGAGTACACGTTTAAGATATGTTAGGTCTATTGTCGAGAGTGATGGCAAAATAGATGGGATATTATTAGTAGAATTCAACTTGAGTGGTTGAAGTGGAGGAATGCATTGGGCCAATTGTGTGATAGAAAAATACTGCCCAAACTTAAAGGAAAATTCTATAAGATGGTGGTGAGACCTGCAATGCTTTATAGTGTAGAATATTAGCCATTAAAGGAGAAACATAAAATTAAGTGTTGCAAAGATGACGATGCTGAAGTGGATGAGTGGCTTTACTTTTAGAGACAGAATACAAAACGGGCATGTACGCAAAAAGATAAGAGTAGCTCCAGTGACAGATAAGATTAGAGAGAGTCACCTTAGATGGTTTGGTCATATAAAACGTCAGCATTTCCATGACCCGATTAGGAGAGTAGATGTATTATATTTGACCTATGTTACGAAAGGTAGAGGTAGGCCTAAAAAGACTTGGATAGAAAATAGTAGAAATGATATTTTTTTTATTAGATTTAAATGAGAATTTGACTCTTAACAGGACACAATGAAAATAACGGATTCATGTAGCTGATCCCACACAGTGGAAAAAGGCTTGATGTTGTTGTTGTTGTTGATTCTCCTTCCTTGTACCACCCCCATTCTCCCACTTCTTCCTCCATTAAGTGGAAATGGAAACCTGCAACCTTGACCCCCGATCAAATTCTCACAAAATTCTCAAACCTTGCAACAATGACTTCAAGTAGGTGGCCTTATTCACTACCAATGACTTCACGAAGCTAAAACCCTTTCTCTAGGTATTCGACAAAATGTCAAGACAAAATAGCTCAAATAGTTTCATAGAAAGCATCATACATTCTAACTCATCATCCGCATCTAGTTCGTCACCATCAATTGCAACGATTGGCTCGTTTCAATTGGAATTCAATGTGGGATTGTTATGGCATGATAGAGCTCTCCCAACAGTTTTTGAATTGCTTTAAACCTCCTTTCCTTACCAAATGAATAAGGTTTCTAGGAGGCACCGACTCTTAAACAAAAAGTTCATCATCCACGTATTGGATAACTCAAGGTATATGAATTTTCTTCTCTTTCATGACCTCCTTTAAATCTGAGGCAATGAAAAAGTCATTAAGTGAAGATCAGCTCATGTTCCACCTGACATTCACCCACAATGAAAGAAAAATTGTCTCGCCCTCACTTGACTAGATTTCAACCCATTATATGATTGACACCAGAACATGCTAATTTAGGACTACTTAAAGCCACCCTAAGGGAAAGAATTCAATATATCTGTTTTGAAGCCTAAATTAAAACTTTCGTTTGGTAAGAATGCCATGAGCTCTAATATATAATATATACCTGTTTGAGCTAAAAATATTTCAATCTTAGGACCATATCACCCTCGATGTTGTGAATTTGAGAAAGGATGAAAATATTACTACATAACTTACATTTCTTGTGTGTACTACATGGGTTAGAGCCTTCGGCAACCCCTCATCAAATTAGCATCTCATAATCATTAAACAATCTTCTCTCAACCTTTGATTATGGGTGAGCCTTTAGCCTCAGAGAATTAGAGCAAAAGGACTCACACTTACGCGTCGGGTTGAATTCCCTTACCCACAAAACAATGCAAAAGGGAAGGATGATAGGAAAGTCAGATTAGGAACGGTTACCGCCAAAGCTGTTGATCATAGGTATGGCCCTGTGCAAGGTGGCTTTGTATCAGCATCCCTAATAGAATTTAGTGAAGGAATAACCTAACATAATATCTGAACATATAATATCAAGTTACACCTATGAGAAATCATTATCCTACTGGAAAAATTCAAATGCTTTCTAAGGAGAAGACATAAGATCTATGATATTTTAGCATCCTTTACCCATATCAAGTTCAATAATTTGACTAGTAGAACTTGCAACGAACAATCTTGTCACTCGAATAATTATGAATACACCAAACATAATTTATTTTCTATTTATGAGCAAGTTGCAATAAAAACCAAAGTCTTAGGAAGATAGAATACTATAAGCTCTCGTTTAGATACATTCTTGTGTTCGTGCTCCTGTGACTAGTGATCTACTTCCAGGATAGATTAATCCTTTCTGTATGCATTGGCTTGACCTGCCATGTCATTACCCAAAGAAACAAAAAAAGAGGTTCTTAACCTATCAGATCCATGCAACCGGCCGCGAAATTCCGCTCAAATCCCGCTGATATTCCCGTACTGTCACTTCGGCCCCTCGCCGTCAAAACAGCCGCAAATCCCGTAGCCAGCCTCGACTGAAGCTCTTTAGAGGCGCTCTCTCCATTCGCTATCCGGCAAAGACTCTTTGTCTCCCTCTCGACTGCTATCTCCCACTAACTTTCTGTTCAATCGCAAACCGAGCTTCTTCGGACTGCAATCTCCTCTCAACCGCATGAGATCCGCATTCCCCCTAGCCTCACGACTCACTCCATCGTCGGCTCCCATCCTCTCGATACCTGAAGAGAGAGAGAGAGAGAGAGAGAGAGAGAGAGAGAGAAGAGAACATACCTAGCCAGAAGCTCTTCCCTTACCCCCTTCCTATGACAACTTCCTCTTTCAGCGTTACGGATAGCAACTGACGAGGCTCAGTTCGTGTAGGTAACTCACTCCCATCAACGCAGCTTACTTCAGGGCGATCTAGAGGAGAGGTATAGTGATTTTTTTATATATAGTATATATAGATAAAAAAAAAAAGAGGGCCTTAATGATGGGTAAGTATGAATGGAAGTATTGCTTAATTTTATAATTAATGAGGTATGCTTATGTTATAAGTTAATATTTAATTATAACTATAATGTAATTATATAATCACATTATTTAACTATAATTTTAATCTATCCCTTAATGTAGTGTAATTAAATTATAATTAATCAATTAATTATAATTTAATTAAATTAATTTTGATTAATTAATTAGTTTTAATTAATTATTAATATAAGTTAGTTAATTAATCATGAGAATTATTGATAAATAATTAACCTATGAATTAGTAATAATATAATTAAATATTTATTAATTATAATAATTATATATTTAATTGTATTTAATTCAATTAATTAATTATTATAAATTCTCAGATATTAAAAATTAACTAAAATGCTCCCCCATACTCTCCTTCCTCGGTGTTTTGACCGGGCAACACCACCTAAGACGGCTATCTCCTTGGTGAGCCATTGTAGGAGCGGACACCCGGTGCGACACCAACGACCGTAGTAGGTGAGTGACCCTCGGATCCACCGTTCGTCAACCCGGATCAGAACACTCCCGCAGGCCAGATAGAATCTTATCTAAACTCCAAAACTCGGCTTCAAGTTACGTGAGCGAAACCGGCAAAACGCTCCCCAAGCAATCGTCCTTTTGTTGCGCGTGGTGGGATGCTGCTGACCCCCGGCTGGGCGCCCTACAGTGTAGCGCTAGGCTAGCTCACAAAGTTAGCCTTCGAGCGGGGGAAATATCAAAAATTGCCTCTTTCAACAAAAATGCTTTTTAAAACCCCAAGCACGCCTTTCCTTGCGCGTGCCCGTGGAATAAAAACAAATATCATCCGCCTTGGCTGTTCCACAAACACCAACCCATGACCCTTGGTGCGTCGGAGGCGGGTAGGCGGCCTCTTGGTTTTTTCCCCTTAACGGGAGAGACGCCGGGAGGCTGCCGAAATTTGAATTGAAAATCCAAGGACTTGAAAAAAAAAAAGAGTTTGGACTTGGACTTATTTGAACAAAATGAGCTTAAAACTCAAGTGAATTTGAAAAATATAAGAGAACTTGATTGAACTCATTTTGGACTCGGACTTGAACTCAAATCAGAAAACAACAGAGGACTTGTGGGCATGCACATGAACAAAGAACTAGAACTTGAATCAGATTTTGACTTGACTATAACTTGCAAGTGAACATAAAAGACTTGGACAATTATCAAGGACTTAACTTGAGCTTAATGTAAACTTCAAATGAGAGGAGCAAAGACTTGGGTCGATTGTTGAACTTACATAAGACTTGAGCTTGGCCAAACTCAAAAGGATAAGTGAGGATTTATGAGCTTAATTCAATTGATCTAAATGAATCTAAAATTGAATTTGCAAGCATTGGACTCAAATTTGGATGAACTCAACATGATGACAGAAAATTTGAATGAATGTAGGAGACTCATACTGAGTTTAAACTTAGGTGTGAATGAAATTTGGACTCAAACACATACAAAAAAAAAAAAAGAAAGAGAAGAAGAAATTGAGTCTTAAACAAGGAAACTCCTACATCTCTATCACCAATGACGATCCAACTCGAAGAAGATACCTCAAAGGAAAAAAAAAGATCCAATTCAAAAGAACTACAAGGGGGCTTGGATTTAATGTGATATGATGATTCGAACATTCAATCCAATCAATTCCTAAATGGGAATGGACAACACTCATATATAAGCAAATAATGAGGCATCCCTACAATCTACTAGAGGCCAAGATGCTTCTATGACTGATAAATCAGACTGCTAGCGAATATCTCAACCTCCTACAAGCAAGAGATTATTGCTAGACAAAGTTCTAAACATCATTTACTTTGAAGAATCAATCAATAATGAATGAGAAATATGAATCAGTTACAAGTGCACAAGGGATGCAGTAAGTATAAATGCCTACAGGTTCTCATAGAAGACACATCATAGGAGACCCATAACATACCAAATGTCTTCTACAAACAAACAAATACCAAATGACTACAACAAATGCAAGTCTCCATGAGCCACTGTAGAAGATTCGTAGTGCACCCAGTCTAATGTCCACGAGCAAGATACAAAGTGATTATATCAAGTATCAAGCGTTTATGAGTTACAATGATAAGTTTAGTTTTATGTGCAACAAGCTATATACGAGCTTCTACAACTTAAAGCAGGAGATTAGTTAGTGCACTACGATCCACCCGCAGAAAGCAACGAGTAGTGCACGACAGTCTACCTGTACGAAGCAGCGAACAATTCTATTCAGAAGCTGCTACGCCACGCCACCGGATCCGCAACTTCTATGCAAGAGGATAGAAGGCGTCTACAATTATTTCAAAGTACCCCTACACGTGCACTATAAATTGTATACACATATGTACACTAAAGGAGAAAGTACAATTTCAACCCGCATGGGCCCCGACGTGCGTGTTATTGGTACACACGTGACGTCTAAGGATGCTGCGCGGGTTATCAAATTTAAACCCGATTCTCCTAAGCAGATAAAAGGAGTGGACAGGGTTCAATTATAAAATGCCCCCAAACACCCGCATGGGCCCTGGCGAACGTGTTATTAGTATACACGTGGCGTCTAGGGATGCTGCGCGGGTCGATAAGTGAATTCAAGTTCAAACATAATCCTTCTATACGGGTCAATAGAAGTCGACAAGGTTCGAACAATCAAACAAGTATACGGTGATGGTGACCGGTATATTTGTTTTAATACATTCATATTAGGCCTTAAAAGGTCTATAACAATACGAATTCACTAATAAGGGCATAAAACATACGAAATCCGATCATCTATCGATAATTCAATAGAGTAGACAAGATTCAATCAATAAAAGAGAAATGACCCCGAACACCCCAATGATGGCCGTATTGAATGCAGATCTCAACTGGAGGGGTTCCCAAATACTTTCAATTGTCTCCCAAAAGTCTATTTCAAATACTCCAAAGCTGATCCTGCGCGGGTTATCAAATTTTAAACCCGATTCTCCTAAGAAGATAAAAGGAGTGGACAGGGTTCAATTATAAAATGCCCCCAAACACCCGCATGGGCCCCGGCGAACGTGTTATTGGTATACACGTGACGTCTAGGGATGTTGCGCGGGTCGATAAGTGAATTCAAGTTTGAACCTAATCCTTCTATACGGGTCAATAGAAGTCGACAGGGTTTGAACAATCAAACAAGTATACAGTGATGGTGACCGGTATATTTGTTTTAATACATTCATATTAGGCCTTAAAAGGTCTATAACTATACGAATTCACTAATAAGGGCATAAAACATACGAAATCCGATCCTCTATCGATAATTCGATAGAGTAGACAAGATTCAATCAATAAAAGATAAATGACCCCGAACACTCCAATGATGGCCGTATTGAATGCAGATCTCAACTAGAGGGGTTCCCAAATACTTTCAATTGTCTCCCAAAAGTCTATTTCAAATACTCCAAAGCTCCACCCAAAATACTCATAAAAATCAAAAAATCCAAAACTCCGCAAAAATCTCAAAAATCCCAAAAATATTTAAAATTGAAATAAACTATCAAGCACTTAAAGCAAAGCCCATCCACCCTTCGCAAAAGTCTATCAGGGTGGACAAATTCAAATAAACTCTAGCTCACAAAGAGCCAAATGCCTAGTCGAAAATATCACTAGGATCCATTCTCAAACAATCTCTTGCCAATAAGGACGTGGTACATGTCCTCTAATCTGCAATTTCACTGCCAAATGGCACTGCAGGTAAACGATTATGACCCGGGGCCCTCTGAACCGAGTGGTTTTGCCGCCAAATGACACCATAGATAGCCGTTATAGCCAGATCCAATACGCTCCTTAATGGCGTTAAATCCTTTAGATATGAATCAATAGGATATGATCGATAGGGCACAAAGCCCTCTGTTAGCTAAGGTGGATTCAAATTTGTCCCCTTAGACAAACATTCAACCCCAGTCTACAAGGTCCCCTTGGATGAATCAACCCATGGCTGCCGATAAGGATCCTTCTGTCAGGTTGGGTCGACTACCTCCTCTGACTAAGTAGACCAGGGACCATGATGGCCCGGGACGACGGAACCATGGGATCTTGATCGGGCCCATCATCAATTCCCCCACCATCCGCTTTAAGTGAAAGATGGTGAAATTTCTATTTTAAATATTAAATCTTTCCAAATATCCAAACACTTCAAATCTAGACCTATTGCTGCTATTATATGCCAGATAACACGTATCCTATACGTATCTGATTGACGACTAGCCTTAATCGAAAGTTCTCTCTCGTTATTGGGAGGGGTAATTAACTATAGGGGCATGCGCCTATAGGAAACCAGAACTCAGATCATAAAGTCCTCGCAAAATGAGGGCGAAATCTCTGGGTAGTGTCTTATCTACAAACCCATCTGTCTTCCAAAATTTACCCCGGAACTTATCAGTTAAAATTCCCTCGCCGAATAAAAAAAGAAAAGCGGGCGGAGGCCGGGGCCGAATTTTCGGAGCCCATACATGCCTTGCTCATTCAATAGCTTATCCATCCCTCACCCTTGAGATGAACATGCTGTGACTAAAAAAAAGGGAATATATAATGCTAAGGAAACATAAGTTAGCCACCACCAAAATTGGAATATATTTGAGTAGATATAATATTCACAGCCGTTTTGAATACATACTTCTTCCCCACAGAAAATAAAAAGTTATCCCAAAGAATCTCATCACCTCTTACTTAACTTATCAAGGGGGCTTTACACTTTTAGTTGATACCTCCAAAGTTAGTAAGACCAAGCAGAGGAGGCACCTCTTGTATAGTTGCTTTATCCTATAAGCCAACCTCACTGTATGCAGTAGGGCCTCTTCATAGTGTCAATTCAATAATCTAATTTAGGGGTGCAAATGAGTCGAGTCGAGCTCGAGTTAGGGGATGTTCGAGCTAGACTCGACTGTCAAATATCGAGCTCAAGCTCAAGCTCGAACTCGAGTCCAGCTCAAAAGTCAAGCTCGAGCTCCACTCGACAGGCGAAAACGAGCTTGTCGAGCAACAGTTCCATGTCCACAAGCAATGCTGCATGGCTTGCGTCCGCCGCATCCGTTGTTCGCCGCAGTTCTGACGCATTCTATTGTCGCACGAAGTTCTGTGTCTGCAAGCAGTGCCGCATGGCCTGCGCTCGCCACATCTGCCATTTGCATGAAGTTCCGTGTCCACCAACAATATCGCATGGCCTGCATCCGTCACTCTGTTGTTCGCACATCATTCACACCAATCACCGCATCCGCCGTTCTTCCTTCCGCCTCTGACATTCTGCCTTTCACCCCTAGTTTCACATTTCGCGAGTCGCTCGATTACGACTAGAGCGTCTTGCCATTTGAACTTGAGCTCGGTAAGCCCAACGAGCTTGAAATCATGTTTGAATTCAACTCGCGAGCTCGATAAGCTTGAACCGTCGAGCCTATTATCGAGTCGAGTCGGCTTATGAGTCAGTCAGCTTGACTCAGTTACACCACTAATCTAATTCTTAGCATTTTGTTGCTTTCATTTAAAAAAAAAAAAAAAGAGAAGAGCTTTGGTCTAAGTGCATTTTTGAAAGATAATGAACTAGAATAAGTTTTCTAGTGCCTTTCATTCTTTCTCCTTTCCAATAGAAGGGGATCACATAACTATTTTTATTAGCTTACTTCTACCAACTTCTATATATCCTCCATTCATTTAAGTCCCCATATTCAGTGCAAGGAAATGAATATATGAGAAAAGAAAAAAGAAGTGATATTTACCCATTCCTTACCATTTTTACACGTGGAATAAATGAAAAATGGAAAAAAATGCTATCGGGGATTCCATGGAATAAATAAGTTAAAATCTTCTCTATTTTAGCTAGTTTTATTCTTTTTTCGTGGCCTTCTAGAGTCAAAAAATAGTCTACTGTACGTCGAATACTCTTGATAGCTACATGGAGGAAGTTGAGATGAGTCTAGAGCTGTAGATGACATTTTATTATGTGTTCATTAGAGCTTGTTAGAAGCTGGTGGGAGGAGAAGGTAGTAGTGAGGTTCCTATTACTACTCTCACATCAGTATCGACAATGAAGTTGACCTCACAAATAGTGGGGAAGTGAAAGGGAATGTTCATGTGGTCAGAGTCATTGGAGGTGTAATGATTTTGTCTAAGATACTAGAGTAAGTTGGAGGCACTGAGGTGAGCACATAAAGAGGAAGATTGATGGACCAACAGATTTGATTGGAAGGGAATTAAAAAGTTTCCGAATTAAAATGGAGTTGTTTAGGAAGGTTCTTAATTAGATTTAATTTGAATTCAAAATCTAGAAGAAATTATACAGGGAATGGGAGGACTCCAGGGGAAATTGTTTAAGAAAGTTTAAATTATAATTGTGAGGGAATTATTTAGGGCAAGATATCTGATTTGAATTCAAATATGAGAGGGAATTATTTAGAAAAAAGGAGTTAATTTGGGCGGGAATTAGGGGAGCCTATTTAAGACTAACAATAGAGCGATTACAGGATTATGATGTTATTCCCTGAATTTAGATTGTTCTTAGGGAGTGTTGGGCTTTAACTGGTGGTTAGGGATTTGGGAGAGCTGAATCTTCCTCTCCAATAAAAGATCAATTATATCTTGTTGTTTGCTTCCGTATATTATCAATCAAAAAGAGTTTTCTCTTATTATTGCTCTTAATTCCTCTTGAAGATAGTGTTTGGGATTGTTGCAATATAATTTCAGCTAAGAGAGATAGAATTTTTACAAGCACTTCCTATCAAATTGATATCAAAGCCATGTCCTAGGTTGAAATATAAGTCTTCATCGCCGATTTTTGTTGCGTTTGTTCTCTCCATCTTGCAAATTTTCGCTATTGGAAAAGTAGATTAATTGTTTTTAGCTATTTCTTTTGCTACTTGGAGCCTAGATACGGGTACCTATGGCGAAAAAAAAAGGTAGAAGTGCTGGAAGGGAAGATCAGACAATTGAAATATGATTTTGTAGAAAAGATTTCCGATTTTAAAAAGCAATTGTCAGCAATCCATGTGAAGATCGACGAGAAGTTTTCCATCATGAAAGAGATGATGAGGAAGATGCTCAAGTTCCAAACTAAAATGACATCGTCGAAGGCGGGGGGAGCTGCTGGCAACCAAGTGAGTGGAGGAAACCCTAATCCGAAAAGGAGAGAGGAAGATCAAGTGGTGGAGATGTTGGGGGAAGAAGAGAAGATGCCACCTTTGGAGCAATTTCTAAGGAGGGGAAAGGGTGAAAGAGTGGGATTTTTTATGAAATTGCAGAGTTTTGAAGGAGAAAAAGATTGGAAGAAGATAAAAACATAAGTTATGATTCAGCCACCCCTACAACAGTATCGAGACGTGTTCCAAATAGTTCAGGAATTTTCTCCTCCGCAGGAACGCAAGCATGCTATCATCTTGAAAGGAGTCTCGCCTATCAATGCTCCTCTGTATCATCATCCCTAAATCTGGAATGAAGAGATTAAGAGATTAATCAAGGAGATGCTGGAGGAAGGTATCATTCGACCCAGTGACAGTCCATTTTCAGTCCAGTGCTTCGATAGCAGTTTCCTTGATTCACCTTGAGTACAAGGTGGTACTTTGGGAGGGGAGTATTGATGGACGGTCCGATTTGATTGGGAGGGAATTAGAAAATTTTCTAATAAAGAGAGAACTATTTACGAAGGTTCTTAATAAAAGAAAATTTGTTTAGGAAAATTTTAATTACAATTGGAAGGGAATTATTTAGGACAATAGATCTAATTTGAATTCAAAATCTAAGAGGAAATTATTTAGGGAAAGGAATGAGGAATCAAAGGGGAATTATTTATGAAAGTTTTGATTATAATTGGGAGGGAATCATTTAAGGCAAGTGATCTGATTTGAATTCAAATATGAGAAAAATTTATTTAGGAAAAGGGGGGTGATTAGGGAGGGAATTAGGGGAGCCTATTTAAGGCTATCAATAGGGTGATTTCAAGATTATGATGTTATTTGCTGAATTTAGATTGTGCTTAGGGAGTTTTAGGCTCTAACTGGCGGCTAAGGATTTGGGAGAGCTGGATCTCCCTCTACATGAGAAGATTCATTGTATCTTGTTGTTTTTTCCGTATATCATCAATTAAAAAGAGTTTTTTCTTATTATTTCTCTTAATTCCTCTTGGAGATTGTGTTTCGGATTGCTATAATTTAATTTCAGCCAAAGAGAAATAAGATTTTTACAAGCACTTCCTATCAAAGACATGGAGCTGAGGAGAAAAATCTACTTTGACAAAACTAAAAACACCAAAATTTTGCTTAATAAATGAATGTAATGATGAAAAATAAAAGGTATTTAACAAAACACATTTTATCTGGTACTTGATATAATTTTGAAAAAAAGATCCCAAATAAACCTTTAATCATTATTGAGAAGAAAGATGTGGTTTGTATTATTGTTTGAATGAGAAGCTTATAAAGAGGCATAATGAAAAATACAAAAAAGAAATATATGTTAATTCTATAATATTAAGCATGAGTAATAATCTCACTTATTTTAAAATAATTACATAAGCAAAAAATTGTGGAAGGCATGTCCTAGAGGCTTGATAATAATGATATATGTCATTTATTCTAAAAGAAAAACATGTTCGTCGACATCTTGTATGAAATCACAATCACATTCTATGTGTTTAAATTGTTCATGAAAAATAGCATACAATATAAATGGTGGCATGGTTGTCATAGCAACTTATCGTAGGTTGATTAATAGAAAACCAAATTCTCTAAAGAATTTGTATGCACGTCATTTAATATGCCAAGTGAGTCATAGCATTGTATTTAGCTTTTGCATGAGATTGAGGCACAATATTTTGTTTCTTAATTTTTCAAGTGAATTAGTTACCTTTGACAAAAATACAACATTCTCAAGTAGACTTCTCATCTTTAATAGAGCCAACAAAATCAACATTAGAGAATGTTTCAGTATTCAAGTGCTCAATCTTGGAATAATACTTTTTTCCAAGAGACTTTTATATGTTCTTGAGAATTTACAAAACAACTTTCCAATACTTTTGCTTTTTATTTTGCATGTATTGGCTGACAATCTCAACATCGAATTAAATGTTAGTCCTAATAAAAGTCAAATAATAAATCAACTTGCTAACTAATCTTCAATACTAAGATTGGTCATCCATAGTTATCAAACATAATTTGAATCTCATTAAGGGTATCAATCAGTGTACCCAATATAACTAGTTTAATAAAAGAAATCTGCGGCATGTTTTCTTTGAGATGATACCAATTAAACTTAATTTAACTCCAAGAGAATATTTTGGTCCTTCTAAATATTTCGGGATAAAAAAAATTTATAGGTAGTGCTCTAACTTTAGAGATGCTGGTATGATAATTTCTAATGAATAAAAACTCATCAATATACACAATTATGATAGAGCCTGAGGTAGCATGTTTGATGAAGATGGAGTAACTTTGTTGCTACTATGATGACCAATTTCAACAAGAAACCTTATAAAAATTGTTAGGCGCATAGACTCTATTTTAAGGCCATAAGCTTTATATAACTATTCTCTTGAACATTATTACAAAAGAAGACATTACTGACATCCATTTATTATGACAACTGAGATGAGAATTTGAATGGAATTAAGCCTAAAAGCTGGGGAAAACATATCAAGATCATTTATCATGTAGAACAGAGTGAATCTTTGGGCAACCAACCAAGTTTTATATTAATCGATGGAACCATTCGGACGAAATTTGCCTCTGAACATCCAACAATAAACAATTAGTTTGCCTCCAAAAAAGGGAGAGGGGACCAAATATCATGTATAGTGAACAAGTAAAGAAACCGTCCATAGACTCTTTATAGAGAATATTTTGCAATGCTTTTAGATATGTCATAGGGATTGGTATAAAAGATAAAAGATAAACTAACTTTATGAAAATAGGGATAGATGATCAGATGTTATATGAGAGTATCAAGATGAATAATACATGATTAAATTTTCTTAGGCTAATTAGTCAATAGAGATAAGTGAGTTTATCATCAAGTGGATGCTCATTTGAATCTAATAATATGGATGAAAGTTTTGATAAGATCAAGGTAGTTGTGAGGGTAAACATATGATGGTGTAGACGTAATGAAGAGGAGGTTCTAGAGGTAGAGGAACATGAGGCATAGATGGCTTGAATGAAGAGGTTGAGGAAAGGGTGTGATCTCATGAAAAGTAGCATTGATCCAAGTATATATAAATATCATGTAAATGGTCTAAATGTTCATATGAAACATTAAAGTTAGAGCAACATCAAGCAAACATAAATTTTCGCTCTCAACCACAATTTTTGTAAAGATGTGTAGGGGCAATAAGTTAGATGCATAATAACATTATAGAACATAATTTAAAATTGAGATTCCATAAATTTCAAAGCATTATTAGTGCATAAAAAATTGATTAATTTAGAGAATTAGACTTTGTCTAGATGAAGTGTTTGAAATACACGTAGGACATCCGATCAAAGTTGACCCAAATAACCCTAAAATAATCATCAATATATGTGACAAAACATTACAAGCCTAAGATTGTAATAATCAGACTAGGGCCACAAATGACTGAGTGGAGTGGAAAAGATCAAAAGGCCAATGCCAATAACAAGTAAAAGAAGGAAACAAAACACAATGATACCCATTGAATTTAGCAAGCATGATATTCAAATTTGAAGAGAAGCAGGGAAAAAATAATAATTTTGAAGTCTATCAAGAGTAGGATGACCCAACTAACAGTGCCAATGATATGTGGTAGTCATAGAATAGAGGCAAAAAGAATAGAAGTAGATGCAGCTAGCTTCAATACCTCCATTAATCATTTTTCTCAACTTAAGATCAAAGAAAACACAATGAGAGGGATAAAAGTTTACTAACCAATTATGAGTCTTCGTAACCATGGAATATACAATAAATTGATAGGAAAGTATGTACATACAGAACCAAAGCTTTGAAAACAATATAAAGATTTTGAAGGATATGCAATGCCCTTTTCAAAACTGAGAGAATGTGAAACCATCAACAATAATTATAGGTGGCAGAGAGAACATGTAAAATTTGAAAATAAGTGGTGATTACTTGACACCATAATCTAAAACCTTGGGCGTCCTAGTAGAGACAGCTGCAATAGATCCAAGAATAAGACGTAGAGATTGGTTTTTAAACCAATAGATTATAGTCTTGTTGAGAAATAACAATAGATCTAGAAGAGAACGTAGCCAAACACCTCCAAAATATGTTCAGTAGGATGATTAGTGGGCTACAACAAGGGCAAGGAGAAAATATATTATGGACATGGTGATGACCGCCATTAGTCTTGCCACTAGGTCCCTGATTGTCCCACCACTTCTAGAGAATTGCCAAAGCTGATTAATCAAAAACCTAAGATTGAGAGATAGAGAGCTTAGTAATGCAAAGAATCGAGAGAAATTGGTCACAATATTAGGCATTGTGGAGATGGCTATTAACTGAGATCGTACATCTTGAAGAGAGGAGTGCGTACCAGAGAAAATTTTGGCAAATTATTAGTTTTGATTCTTCTAAATAGTCAAGTTAATCATGATGGGGAAGTATTCAAATAACTTATACCATTTTTCTTGCAAAGTGTAATAGTATTCCAAGATTTGCTTATCAATTTATTAAAGGGAGAATATCTCAAAGAGAAATTGTAAACAAAAGAAATATTACTCTCCTTAAATTAGGTGGAAAGAAAAAAAAATCTCACAATAATTGAATCTTCAAACATGATAGTTGATGCAATTGAAGGCTCAAGTCAAAACCATTAAGTACCAAATAAGGATGGCATAATCAGACAGTTGTCATTTAGAAAACTTGACAATGTATTTTTCACTATTATATTGAGGAAAAGCATCAAGATGATAGAGTTTGTGTGAGAACTAACGAGTCCTCAACCACAGGACAGTTAGTACAATTGAATTTCATAGTGATCCTGTTGGGATTTATTTGAGTAAGATGAGAGAAAAAAGTCATGACACTAAGAGAAGAAAGAATCTAAGAACTCCAATAATGGACATGAGTGAAAGCTGCAAAAACTAGGTCTAACAATGAAGGAGAACCCATGGAATGAGGTCGAGCATTGAGATTGGGCATAATTGTTATTAGGGCACTAGTGAGGTAAGGATGTTGCAGCAAGCAAGCGTAGGAGAGTAAGACATACATGCGAGGAGAGTGGGCAAGTGGGAGTGCGCACGGCTAACAAGTACATGCAAGCACATGCGATCAAGCGCAACCAATCGTATTCGAAGGAGCGCAACATGTGGTTGAATGAAATAAGCAGGTAGAGTGTGACAATAGCCTAATAGGCAACATAATTGGAACAACATTATAAGGAATGATGAGAGTGAGAGAACCAAGGAATGGGGGGCTGATGACTATGGCTTAACCATTTTGGATGTTATATTGAGAATAAATATTTGGTGCTTATTATTGACTATATATAAGAGGCTATAAATAGACATATAAGAAGAATAACAAAATGACAAGAACATATAATTTTGTGGGGATATAAAAATGTATCTACTTAATATGATATTCTTCAAATACGATAAAAAATATACAAATAAGCACAATACTCATGTTGCAGGATCAAGACATAAAAGGTGAGTAGTGTAAGAGCTCAAAAGGGAATTTTACAATAGGTTTAAGTGATTAAAGGGAATGTAAGTGCAGATGAAATGTAAATCAATAAAATATCTAAAAAAAATCCCAAATGTTTGAAGTTCTCACTAAATAAAGCAAGAGAAAGAAAGCCAAATAGAGCAGGAAAACAGGCAAGTGAGAAAGACAGGGCAAATAACAATGAGCAAGAGCAAGCAATGATGGAGAGAGAGGTTTAGTGTTGCCTTTCCTTCTTATCTTTATCCTTCAGCATCCCTACTTAAAAGTCAATATTGAATATGAAGACGGTATTACTTCTTCTTGATGATTGTTCTCTGTTGGGTAAGTCTTTGCCAGAGAATTCACAAATAAGTTAATCCAATTACGTCCTCCAACTTACCTACTTAACTACTTTTCCTTGATGCTAGTTGGCTCCAGCGTTGGATGGCTCTTAAAAAAAGGGACTCTATAAGCAATAGAGAGACTACATTAAGGGGGGTGGTTGCTAAGTAGATAAATGATTTAACCTAAATAAATTGATCAATGTTATTCAACTTATAAATTCAATTGAAGATATTTTACTTCTGAATAAATGATACATGATGATAGAAGGTATAAATATTACGTTTTATAGTTGAGAAATCCCTATTTTTTTCTAAAGTTAGTCTTTTTTGAGTTAATCTAACTATGAGAAAATGAACATGAAATGATAAAATTATGAAATTCAAGATAGATCTATGACTAATGATTTTTATTAATGTCATATTTTAAGGAATATTAATGATGAAGCAAATGATTGATAATTTAGATTCTTGAAAAGTAAAATAAATGATTTTGATATATTTCATGCAAGCTAATATGTTTGATTTAAATAGTTCAAATCAAGGGTTTCCTTTTGAACAAAAATGGTACTTGATCGAATGAGCTAAAAGAGCAATCTTGGATTCAAATATTTTAACTTGAGATAGGGGATGCTTACTCACTGAGCAATAAAGATATTCTCTTCCTCATTAGGGTTGTTCTATTGACATTTGTGTAGGATATATATATATATCATTTATATGTATTACTTCATATGCAGTTTATTACTTCTAATCGTGATCATTATTATGACTGTGTGGAAATCAGTTAATCATATTTATAATTGTGCATGAATTACGTTGATTTCATTATTACTTATATTGTCATATAGCCTTAGAACTCATATCCTTGATATCATTGTGATATAATTAAATCCATTTGTTTCGAGTTATGTTGATAGATAAAATACATGAATATAGGCAATGTACCTTTTGTTGTTGCCCAATACTCATAACATATCATGCATATATAATTATGCTGGTTAGATATGGATGTGATTGTTGGTAGTACTATTTTGACTAATATACTAGTGACTATTTGGCCGACATGCCAATATTCAGAGTGACAACTATTTGAATGGGGTTGAATGGACTCTACTGAGTTGACTATGATCTTTCTCTATATTCAAGATACCATTAAAGTTAGATAAATGCTATATTTGATAAAAAATCTCTTTAACAATTTCTTTAAATTCTATCATTTTGCATATGCTACTTATGGCCTCTATTGCATGATAATTACTTTTTAATGCTTGTTTTTTTTAATAATTTTTACTAAATAAAATTATTCTAGTTGATGCAATAATTACAATAGTTGCAGTATATCCTATCCTCTACCGTGTTATTGATCATAAAATATGCCAACTCTTTGTTGTTTAGGGCATAGTGGGTAGATTTTTCCCACTGTGTTTTTATCTTTGCAAACTCATGCACATTAATTTTATGATTTTGATGTTATTAGATAGGCACCTTAAAGAATCAAATAATAGTATCATCATGCTTGCATCATAGGAAGGAGATTAATATTTTCATTTGATGAAATATGTTTCGTTTATATTTTGGTGTAAAAACAAATTTTATTGGATTTAAATTCTTTGATTGTTCATGTTGGAGGAAAGGTTATTATATTTTTTTATTAAATCAATCAAGACAACTGGTATGTCGTTATACTCATCTACCAATTGTACATATTGATATGTTTATAAATCATCTCAAACACCTTTTAAATGAATTACATGAATTATGTGAAACAATTAGAATGTTTTTTCCCCTGGTTTGATACATGAATGTAACTTCTCTATATGTTGAATGCGCATAACTCGATAGACTAACTAGACAGAGTGATGCCATTGTCTAATGTAGCATTACTTCAAAAATTGGTTCCTGGTTTAATAAATAAAATAATCCTATCCAAATAACTAACACATATTTGCATTTCCTTAATTAAATGACATGCTATGACATTAAACAAACAGAATGTTAAGAACATGGCTTGGAATTCATATTTGGCTGATGAAAAATGCCATCAAAGTTGTATGGGTATCAGGTAGCGAAGCCACCTATGTTGAATTCATGCATAAGACCATCTTTATCTTTTCTAATCCTTATTGAGCAAATAATGTAGATCAGTTTCCACAGCAGCAGCATATATTATCTATATTAAGTCCACAAAACAGCGAGCTGCTTAAACATTAACCAGAAAAAAGATTTATGATCAAACTCTCAGGACTTTGAAATATCAAATAAGTTTATCTTACATGCTTCCAAAGTTAATGGAGAATTCACAAAAAAAAAAACATCTCCGCATTACTAAAACTATGAGCAAACCAAGGTTTAAAATTGCGCAATTGGGCATTGAGGCATTTTTTCATTAGTTAGGCGAGGCATAAGCTTCAAGGCGTTCTAAAGCGTAAGCCTCAAAATCCAAAAATTGCGTCCAGTAAAAATAAATGTTAAAAGTCATTTTTATATAATACTCAAATAATATGTTAAAGAATGACATATTAACTTTCTATTGAATTATGAAATAACAAATTGACATACATATGAAGTAAAAAATTGTATAAGATGTAAAATGACAAGTGATAAATTGCATAAAATAGAATTAAAATCAAAAAATTACAAGAACAAAATAACATGAAATATAGGAATCATGTAAAAGTATCCTATAACATTAAGTTCAGCTCCAAATTCCTTCTTTCTTAGTTCCCTACTCATCCACAATCAATTCCTAAAAAAAAGCTTACATAATTGACAACAACTCAGAAATCATCTGAACTGTAATCAATGAGGTGGTCTATTTGAGTCTTATCATAACAAATTGATCTCTCCCCTGCCTCATCTTGTGGAATTCAATGCCTCTCAATCTGTTTCTTCTTCATTTATTTAAATCATCATTTTTTTTTCATAAAAATTTTGTCATCAATATAAAGATGAGAATAATACTCCAAAATTTTTATAAGAGGAAGTGGTGGTGGTGTGCGGCTTTTAAGTGGTTCTCGATGGTGGTTATGATGGTGGTGGTTACGACCAAGGTGGTGGGCTAGATGTCGAGGCTGTTGAGAGGAAGTTGTTGCGGCTTGGGGGTGCATGAAGGCGTGATTTATTAGAGGCATTAGTTTATGATTGGTAAGTTTTAATTAAAAAATATATAAATCGGTTGAGGTGTACGCCTCACGCTAGTAAGGCGAGGCGCGCCTCAAGGCGGGCCTCAACCAAGCTAAGGCGTAAGCATCATAAAAAAATCTTGAGTCGTAAGCCTCGAAACTTTTTTCACTGGAATTGCGCTGAGGTGGGCCTCAAAGCGAGCCTCATATTACGCAATTTTAAACATTTCTAAAACAGTCAATGGAGTATTAATTTCGTATTGAGTAGCAACTTTTAGCTAACCAAGTTTTACGCTTAAAATAATTTCAATAAAATTGCCATCCACCATTTCTAGATGAACTATAGTTGAAAGATTGGAAATGTCTTATATTGTGATATTGAGCCAAGGAAACCAAGATATTCATCAATATATATACTAAGCTAATTAGACAAGAGGATATTTAGTTTGAAGTAAAATGGGTGTAAAATATTTAAAAAACAGGATTTTTGAGAATATTGATGTTTAGTTTGAAGTAAAACAAATTCACTATAAAATTTTGGTGTATGTGGAATTCATCTAGTTCATTTTTGATGTATTTGACATTTCACAGAGGTAGGCGACTTCGAAATACACCACAAATTCATCGCCATTGTCGTTGCCTGCCATCAGCCCCCACCATCGCCATCCATCTGCTGCCTCCGACCACCCGTGACCCACCGCCACCGGCCACCCGCCGACACACATAGCTGCCAACCTCCCATATCTGTCGCCACCCGCAGCTGCCATCAGCTGCCACCTCCTGCCACCGTCATCGTTGTCACCGGCCGCCATCGATTTTTGAACACGGCCTTCATCAGTGACTTTCCGCGTTCGACTGTTTTTGCCGGCCACCAATCACCACTCTGTAGACTTTACATTGTATTCATTTTACTTCATGCCAAAAAGAAAAAAAGGAATCTCATGCATTTCTTTTACACTCATCCAAACAACTCTAATGTATTCATTTTAAACTGCATTTCTTTTACACTATATTCTTTTTACATTACATTTCTTTTGTCAGTTAACCAAATAGCCCCTAAATAGAATATATTTACATAGATGCAACAATCAAGCAAGGAAGGTTATGAAAGTAAAGAAAACAATTATAAAAAAATAAGAAAGGAAAAAAACTTCAAAGTTAGAACTTTGACCTCAGATAAAAATGGTGTTTAATACAAGAAAGAGAAAAAAGATGCAAAAGCTAGAGGAGTTGAGACAGAGGACAAGATGGAAAGCTTTAGTTAGTGAAAGAATCGTGAAGAACTGCTTCGTTTAGAACAAGTTTCAAAGATTCTATAAAAAAGGAATCAAATATCAACAAGAACTAACCAAGTATCAGCTTACGTGAAAACTTTCAAATAATTTTTTTCCATTGCAAAAATGTCAAAAGTTGTGTGGAGCAAGTCAATAGATATAGTCGCATCATGTTAACTACGTAATATCAAGAGTCAAGAACAGAGGTGTTTCTCACCTTGACTGTTAATAAATTATCAGGAAGCCTTAGAGAGCTGCATTGAGATGGTTCAGTGATTTCAGCGAGTTTCCAAACATTGGATTTATCTAGTAACTCATCAACAATTCGGGGTTTGACATCAGCAATAGTACGATTATCACCACTTTGCTGCAGTTTAAGAGCTTTTGGTTATCTTCAAGCAGTGTATATTTTTTTCATTATTAATTAAAATTAAAATAAAGAAGAAGTGTAAAAAAAAAAAACAGAAGAACAAAATATTCAATGTTACCAATGCGCCAACCTGAGCTACTTGTGTGCTACGATCAGCATCAGCAGTGCTAGTTCCTGGAACAGTACTGACAGTTCCCAAGGGACTAAGGGTGGATGCCTGCAGAATCATGGATCCCAGTAGCATGAGTAGATAGTAAAACAAACAAAAAAGACAACGTTAAAGAAGACACATCGTGAAGATTAAACCACCTTTGCCTCAGCAACTAATCTGGAAGCACCATACAACCGAGTTTCAAGGGATCGCAGCAGTTGAAATCCCTCAACATTGGCTAAGATCTTGATACAATTGTCACTAGTTGAAACAGCTAAAAGTGACCCTAAACTGTTGAAGCGAATCCGTGGAGAAGCCTGTGTGCAGTACCATACACTAAAATAAGATTATAATTTTAGAAATCTAAGAATGAAACTATGAAAAACTATACATACCGGTAATCCACCATCTGCATCAGTTGTTGTCAGAAGGTTAGTATTGTCCATGTCCCAAAATTTGATCATAAACTCATCTCCAGCAGCCAAAAATCGACTTTTTGTGGTATCAAATTGCACCACCCCAATTGACCTTTTACAGAAACCAGAATATTTTCTCTTTACAGAGCCTTCACTCTCATTCCATTCAACAATATATGTATCTCCATCTTTACTACTCGCACAGGAGAACAGCCTAAACATGAAATGCATCAAGAAATATCTTAACCAATGTTTTCCCATTCAATTCTAAAGATAGTGCACATTAAATGAAAGGAGATCAAGAAACCTATAAAAATAATAGTCCATATAGCAAACCTTGTTCCATCAGCGCTATAAGCCATGGAAGTACAACAATGACCAGGAGCAATATAATCCACTCTAGAGCCTCCATTATCATACAGCCAAGCTTTAATTTTCCCATCAAGGGAGGTTGAAAAGATAAACTAGGACAGATAAATAGAGGAAGTTCAGGTATGATACAAAGAAGCACTAAAGTTCTAAATCTAGTAAAAATAATAGCTAAAATATGAAATGGATGTTACATGAATGTTTTCCTTTGAGTGTGTACATATTGAATAAACCGGTGCTTCATGACCTTCATAGGTATACAGAACCTCAGCTGTAGCAGCATCCCAGACCTGTAGATAGTTGATTGTTAACAGTAGATGTAATAAAATGCTTACTATAGGAACATTTTTTGATAAAGCATGCAAACCTTGATCGTCTTGTCATCTCCACAAGTCACTATGCATAATTTCTTGCCAGGTTGTGAGAATGCAATGTCATTTACCCCACCAATATGTGCATCAATCTATTAATAAGATAGGTTTTTTCACAGAACAAATTAATGTAGCACAAAGGAGGGAGAGTACACTTGACTTCAACATTGAAATTATTTGATAGTAATGAATGCCAAGGGAAAAATTAATTGTTCGAACTCACCTCCAAATGCTGTATTAGGTCATCACGGCCATTGAAATCGTAAAAGTGCACGATGTGCTTGGAGTATGCAACACCTGGAAGTGAAAAGGGTAATCATCAAATAAAGTCAACAAATTTTCTTCTCTCCATTTTTTTTCTAATGCAATAATGCTGAAATCACCATGCAATACTTCAAGAGAACCGAAGGAAAAAGAACTAGCTATTATCTCACCAAATTGATTGCCATCTGGACTCCAAAGCACACGATTAACAGAAATGGAAGGATCCTTAACCAAAGTAGACTGCTTATTGAACCGTTGGAAAAGATGAGGAGATGAGGTTTGTCAAGAAACAATCAAGAAAATCTCTTAGCCAACTAGAAATACAAGGAAGGTTACCTGGAAGAGTGCTGAACATGCAGAAAGTTGCCAGACCTTAAAATTTCTGTGAACAAGCCTCTCCCTGCAGGACACCTCCCAAATAGCAATATCACCAACATTGGTACCAACTAGAACCAAGAGAACAACATCAAACTCATGCTGTGAATTTACAAGCTTTAAGAAGAACTTTAAATATAACAAAATTGAAATGTGAACCAGTAAAAAAAAATACCAAGAAGATGTGTTGGTTGAGAAGGATGGAAATCCATGCTTATCACAATAGAACCCTGGTTTAAAGTTACAGCAACATTCTTTGGCAACTCATCAATACCATGCTGGTTTCTAGAAATGCTAGCATATGCAACTGGTAAGTGGGCGGTAGGTATGGAAGCCTACAAATACATTCATAATCAGTGAGGTTACTTCATTTTTTTTTCATCAGTGAGGTTACTTGTTTCTGATGTAATAATTCTGCCGACTTCAGTTTATAAGAACAGATCTCAAGGAATTTACATGAAATGTGGGCACAAAATCGTTTGCTTACCTCCTCAGATGTTCCCATAGGACGTGGCCTTTTATGAACATGTTCTGAGTCTGCTGAGTGATAATCCACATGTGGGTTGCTAGCAGGATGCTTCAACATAGTAGCTAAAATAGTGAAAGAAAAATTAAGTTAATACATGCTGATTGATGCTTTTCTCATTCTATAAGTGCATAGGTCACAAAAAAGATAAGCTACAATTGTATATATGCCTTTGTGCACAATTAAATGTAAAGATGAGTAAGATCTACTAGTACATAATCTTGCCAGTATAAAAACTATAATCATGCATAAGATTAGCAAAATGAAAAAAAAATTATTGAATTTTGAAATTTCAATCAAAAGAACAAACAAAAACCTTTAAAGAACAAGATGATAACCTTTATGCTTGTGAATTGGAGATGTGCACGACTAAAAATATGTCAACTAAAGCTCAATTAAAAAACAAAAAAAAAGCCTTGTCATTGATAATAAATGAATGCTAAAAGCATTTATGCACCAGAA
The DNA here is from genome assembly GCF_001605985.2 of Dendrobium catenatum. Classification (NCBI taxonomy): domain Eukaryota; kingdom Viridiplantae; phylum Streptophyta; class Magnoliopsida; order Asparagales; family Orchidaceae; genus Dendrobium; species Dendrobium catenatum. Next base: position 210,207 of record NW_021319487.1, read on the forward strand.
TTGGGCGGGACGGCTAGGCCAAGGGGTCCAGTCGACATTGCTGGATGTGAGATTGGAGTAGCATTCGATGCATTGGCCATCCAACCAGTAAGTTGTCCTGGAAGAGCAGTTGCTTGAGGCTGAAATTGCTACAAGAAACATAAATGTGTATCATGCTTTCCACCCTTACGCTGTTTCTTGATAAAAAAAGACAGAGGTTATGCATATTTCACCGTAATAACTCCAGTCCCTGCATGAGGACCTAGTTGGGGGAATCCTCCTGGTTTTTGCATCACATTCATAACTGGGGGGGCAGGTGATGCTACCCGCGCACCATTTGGCTGGGAGCAAGAGTGATCATAAAACAGGGTTTTAATATCTGGGTTTGGCCTAGGATTCTTACATAATTGATGCTGCCAATTCAAACTGTCCACGAACATAAAGAAAAGGTCACTTGGTAAACACAAGATGCAAAAGGGAATGTCACCATTTCATCATACAAGCAATCTACCTTTGATTAATGAGCGTCCTCAATCTTGAGTTTTTAAGATTGGGGAACTGCAGTTTGTCACGGAACAAAGGATTGGCCTCGATCAACTTTTTTAGCTCTGAAAGCATCACAGATCTAGCAGATTTTGTATCCCCGTACTTAGAGAGCTGCTCATTTTCTCTATAAGAGAAAAAGGAGAAGGGTCAAAAGCCGATAACCTCTTCACATTGTCAAGCTACCAAAAACACCAGTAATTAAAATTCAACAAGAATACCTAAAATTTTCCAAGGTTAGCAGCTGAGTGATCTCCTTAAATAGGTCCTCATTGAAAGCCGCAAAAACCTTGAGGTCCTTCATGAGTATGTCCACAGCCTTCGCCCGTTCTTTCCTGTAAGCAAGAAACCCAAACATAAAAAACGGTTGAAAAGTACAAACCATTTGTGACGAAGAAAAATTTCCACAGCCAAGTAAAGATGCGAACTTATCCAGGGCTTCGAGATACTTCTGTTTCCGGATCTCAAAAAAAATCTTCATCGAGTAACGGTTATCGTCCACCTTGGTAAACCCCGAAAGGTACCTTTCAACCTCCTCCCAATTCCCAGCGAGCACCGCCTCCTCGAAGTGCTTCATATTGAAATAAAACCCAGACTCTTGCTCCAACCTGGGAATCCAACAAAAACCGATCAAAAAAAGGAGGCATAAACAGTAAGGATGAGCGGATTCGGAAGATTCTTACTTGTGAACCGTCTCCTTGAACTTCTCCTCATCTAGAAACTGGAGTATGAGGAAGACGAGTTCTCTGCTAAGAGAACTCATGGCCCGATCACGACGGCGTCGGCGGCTGCCGCTGGGGTTCTCAGGACGACGGCTTTCACCGGTAAAATCCTAGTAGCTGGCGATCAATCAACGGAAAGCTCGTCTTGGACTGGAGATTTGATGCGATTCAGAAGGAAAAGGACGAAAGAAAGCGGCAGGTTTACCTAGAAAAAAACGAGGGCAAAGGAGAGAAAAAGAACGAGAAGAAGGGACGACAAGATGAAATCGGCGAAATTGGGGGGCTGATGGTAGACCGCTGCTGGGTTTCGTGTGGGGACTTTCATTATATACAAGCTCCTTTTACTCGTACGGACCGCGTGATAAGTCCATGTAGTTATCTCATAAGTGCTTTGGCTTATAATTAGAACTAAATCATAAGCGCTTCGACTTATAACGTGAAATTTCTCCCGTGTCGAGCTTTCTTTATTTGTCTCCACACAAAACGACATTTCAATAAAGGATTACGCTCCTCTGATGCAGCTGCTGGTGGGACCCACGTTAGTTGCCAGCCTGGCGTTAGCAAGGGATACGACTGGGAGTTCTTATCCTGGTCGAATTGTTGGGTGTTTGTAAATAATGAGCGTAGCTGGGACTGGGAGAGTCCGGAGACAGAATAAAAGGCAGTAAAGCAAATAATAAGCAAAACTTCCCTTTCTTCGAAAAAAAAAAAAAAAAAAAAACAAAAACCTTTCCTTTTATTTCCGTGTCGTTTATTTTCTCGCACGAGATATTGAAGAGCTCTTTTCGCTAAATAACGCGATAATTTGTAAGAGATCTATCTGATCGCTGGGATGGTGAGATTGTGTCACCTATGGTTATAGATACGCTCGAATTAACTGCGCGCGGATATGTTGTGGGTATCTCAGCAATCAATTAAACTAACGAATAGAAATTCTAATTTTAAAGCGATATTCTTTATATCCAATGATGTTAAACAGGGAAAGTATTAAAGCGATTCGAAGGAATTAGATATTATACCTATTATTGGACAAACACCAATTGTTCAAAATTTAAATTTAAATGAACTTGATATATATTAATTTAGATTTTATTTGGAACAACTTATTTATTATTTTCTAAATTACTTTTTTTGAACAATTTTTTTAAAAAAATTTATATTTAAAAATAATAAAAGAACTATCTCAAACGAAAAATAAAACATTAATGATTCATTTACATGAATAGAATTAGTTAATTTGTCTCATATTTCATAGATGAGTTTTGCATTTATTGTATACAGGGTTCCACTCATATTTCAGCAAACTTATAGTCGAACTACTCGAAAATACAAACCCAACGACGCCAAATTCGACTCAATCCAAGCTCAAATGAGTCCAAATCAAAGACCCTAAGCGCATTTGGAATGTTCAATCCATAATTTTGATAACTAAATAGTTTCCAAATGTGGCATGCTTCTAGTCGAATGTGCAGATCAACAAGATGAATCAAACGAGCCCAAGATTTTCAAATTCTGATATCGTTAAGGCATTCAAATGCACAGTAAACAATTCATGATTAAGGGATTCAACATTGACTGTCCATTCAAACCACTATTAAATTATCCTTGATCTTCCCTCTATTTACTAGTTATGCCACTCTTAGAAAATTATAAATAGACCCTTATTTCTCATAGAAAGGGAGGCCCAAGGGGGAGGAAGAAGAGGCCAAGAAAGGAAGAGAAAGGAGGAGAAGGAAGAAGAGAAACCTGAGTTCTCTTGCCTCCAGACTTCTCGACACTATCAGACTTCCACTCGCCAATCGACTGACGCCGGACTTCCTCCTAGCATCCAACCGACGTCGAATTTTTACTTGGCCATGAATTGACACCGAATTTCTGTCGGGCCACCAACTAATATCAAACTTCGGCCCATTACCATAATTTTATCCAATACCATATTTTTGCCGGTCGTTGGATTTCTATCAGACGCTAGACATCCGCCCTTTGTCAGATTTCTGCCCATCGTCGGACTTGCATCAGACTTCTACCCGACGTAGAACTTTTACCCATCACCGAATTTTTGTCCATTGCTAGACTTCTACCCCATCATCATACTCCTACCCAATGCTAGATTTCTACCTAATGCTAAACTTCTGCTTCTCGCCGAACTTTTCTCAAACTTCTATCCAACACCGAACTTCCGTCTGTCTCCTGATTTCTACCCGACACCAGACTTCCGCTGGTCAATATTCCTTCTGACCTTCTTCACTAGACAACAGTCATTCTAACTAATATCACCTGCTGACTATAATCCTTCTGACCTCCGTCACCCGCCATTTACAATCTTTCTGACTTCTATCATTAGACAACTATCTTTATGAACTTCGTCGCCCACCGACTATAATCCTTTTGACCTCCGTCGCTATACAATGGTCCTTTCGACCTCCATCGTCAGACAATATTCTTTCTGACCTCCATTACCTATTGACTATGGTTGTACAGACTAAACATATGTATTAATATGAAGTTGAGATTATTGTATGAGCTTGATGCTTATTTTTCATTTGAAATAAGCATGTCCTCTATAGAAAACTTAGTTGTTTATGCATCTTTGAGACATGCTTTGATGTATTGCAACCTATGCTTTTTGAGGCTTTTTTAGACAGCTAAGATCTTCATATGAGTGATGATTTTATCAATCACTTACTTCATAGAATCTTTATAGAGATAATATTGTTCACTCAAACCATTTCTTGATGATATTGACCTCTATGAAAGAGGTCCAGAGAATCCACAATGGATATATGGTCTTTTCGAAGTAATATGTCAGAACACTGCTTGATAATGTTAACCTATATGGAAGAAGTCGACATAATTTACTAAGGATGTATGACCTATATGAGGTTATATGTTAGAGTTCTACTCGATAATGTTAACTTATATGGAAGAGGTTGAGATAATCCACTAAGAATGTATAACCTATCCAAGGATGTATATCAGAGCCCTGCTCGATGAAGTTAACCTATGTGGAAGAGTCAAGAGAATCCACCAAGGATGTATGACATATCTGAGGTTGTATATCAGAGCACTACTCGATAAGATTAATATATGTGAAAGATATGGAGAGAATCCATGATACCTGACCTATTTAGGTTGTATGTCAGAGCCGTGCCCCATGACATTAACATATGTATAAGAGGTCGAGAAATCCACCAAGAATGTGTGAACTATCAAAGGTTATATATCAAAGCCCTACTTGATTACGTTAACTAATATGAAAGAGGTTAAGAGAAACCACCAAGAATGTATGACCTATATGAGGTTGTATGTCAGAGCTTTACTCAATGATGTTAATCTATATAGAAGAGATAAAGAAATTCTACCAAAGATATATGACCTATATGAGGTTATATATCAAAGCACTACTCGATGATGTTAACCTATGTGAAAGAGATTGAGAGAATCCACCAATGATGTATGACATATCCGAGGTTGTATGTTAGAGTCCTGCTTGATGATGTTAATGTATATGGAGGAGGACGAATAGAATTCCCCTGTGATAAATTTTGCCTTGATTGGGAGGGAGCGAAGAGAGTGATATATATTTTTGGCCATTACTATCTTTTTGAGCTCGAGATTAAGACCTTACCCAAGGAGTAGAAGTCGAGCCAGGGAGTGAATAAAGCTTATAATTTATTGGAAGCATCTTTGCATTTGTTAGAAATTTTAT